>NC_068446.1:17762138-18067347 GCF_023373465.1 Oncorhynchus keta
GGCCTCTCTCTTCAAACAACATAACACAAAGGGCAATTGTACGATAACGGAATTACGCTTTGACTCAGATTTTTCCGTTTTAAATGTATGTGAAATAAAAATCATTGATTTCAAAGTTTAACAAACTGTACAACTCGATGCACAAGGACTACTTTGAACAATTTACACACATTTTTACTAAAACACTTTTACTGGAAGAATTGTGCAGATGTAAAGTTTGGTAACAGGATTACAGTAAAAGCTCCCTCAGATCACATTTTCCCAAAACTCGAATTCAGATTTAAAGATATCTGCAGAAAGAATGGGGTGTCAGCTATGACATGGCGCATTGAGTTAAAAAAAAAAAAAAAAAACGTTGATTATTGAACTACAGTAGGTGAAGTGGATTTACAACAGAATAACGGTATTGGAATTATATTATGGATCCCTGATCTGTACTATACAGAAATGCATAATTATGGATATGAATATCATTATCGTCATGGTGAAGAATCCTGGATAGGTACACAAATATCATTATTTTGCATATTTGGGTGTTATTATACACACTGGCTATATTGTAATGAGTTCTACCCCCAAACAAGACCACATTTGGTTGGTCCAGACTAGAGAAAATCTGAAACAATCATAGATGTCTATATTTCACAAGTTTGGGCATCACATTATAACCACAGTAGAGTAGAGTACAGTATAGTACATTATACTGTACTCTACTCTAGTGTGCTCTGCTGTACTGAACTCTACTGTATAGTACTGTACCATACTATACTTTTCTTTACTTTATTGTACTGTACCGTTCTCTACTGTGCTCTGCTGTACTGTACTATGCTGTCTAAACTTGTGAAATATAGATGTCTAGGATTGCTTCAGATTTGGTCAGGCCAGGACGGACTGACCAAATGTCCAGGGTCGGTTGGCTGAAGATGCTCGTCACACTAAATGGAAAGAGGGTAGGTGGTAGTTCTCATGGTAAGTGGCATTAACTGGAGAGAGAGAGAGAGAGAGAAGAGAGAGTGAGAGCGACAGAGAGAGAGAGAGAGAAATGGAGAATGAGAGGGAAGTGTAGTCCAGACTGTTTTCAGTCTTGCTTTGAACACCAGACGACAGAAAGAGAGAAAAAAAGAGTTATGAGCTGAACATACCTTGACTAACCTGTACCTCCACACATTGGCTCAGTACTGGTACCCCCTGTATATAGCCTCGTTATTGTTATTTATTGTGTTACTTTTCATTTTATTATTTACTTTTGTTTATTTGATCATTATTAACTATATTTCGTGAACTGCATTGTTGGTTAAGTAAGCATTTCACAGTAAGGATACCTGTTGTATTCGGTGCATGTGACAAATAAAATTAGATTTGATTTTAACATAACAGTATGCCAGTGGAAGGGAAGACAGTAGCAGGTGACTACTATGATTTCCCATTGTAGCCTATTCAATTGCAGTAATTTCATAACAGATTTTTTGGGTGATTTCATAAACAAACTTCATATCAGTAAAACACGATAACTAATTGGTAGGTCTACCTTTACGTGTTACTTCTAATGCAAATTAGACAAATTGGAAAATATCTTAAAGATATGTGAGTTTTTGGTAACGGAATTACAAGGCACAAGACAATGTTTCTTAAACTTACAGAAGGCAAGTAATTTGTCCAAAACTAAATATACAGTGTTGTATATAAGTGTTGATATTAGTAGGCAGTGGTCTTTACATCAACATTATTGTTTTTTAAAATGTATGTCTAATACCTTTTAAGACTTCTTCTGGAAGATCTTGCCTAAGACCCCCTTTCCATCTGTTTGGCCCAAAATCAAATCTTTTGCTTCTTCCAAATTGTTTGGATGGAAAATGGTTGAATAATGTGTATGTGTTGATTTCTCATATATATAGACACTTAGCTATCATTTGAAATCCAATTTGACATCCTCCTATGAACTTTACATGTTGGTGCTCATGGGGCCTTTTACATGGAAATGCCCCAAACTTGATCATCGTAATATGAGTTTAAGTGGTTTGGGTTTTAATGACTTGTTTTAAAACACAGTCGCCCAATCGCAAATCGATTCCTAGCCACTTGTGGAGATCTGAAATTATTGGATAGTTCTAGGAAAATGGCACAAATTCCATCTTGACTAGAGGGCCAGGTGGAGCCATTACCCACTGTGCACCGACATCAATTAAGCGTCTATTTGCATGTTGGTTCAACGTCATTTCATTGAAATTACGTGCAAACAACGTTGATTCCACCAGTGCATGCCCAGTGGGTAACTTTTAACTTATCTAATCTTATTAGATGTCCCCTAGTGCGTAGGGTCTAGAACGTCCTGGTGTAGTTTGGGCACTAGGTTGTGTTTAACAGCCAATCTGTTATTTAAAAGGGCAGATGGCAGAAGGCAGGTGTCTGGCCCCTCTCTGTGTCTCAGTAAAATTATCAGGGTTTTAGATATTGGAAATTGGAGATTTCACTCTTACCTTTTCTCCCAGACAGTCAACTCAGTCAAAATATTACATTCCTCAAACCATTACCAGTTTCTCTTTCTTTCTTGACCTCATTCTTTCACACAGACCCACACTCAAACTCTCTCCCTCTCCCTTATTCCCCCCTCTTCCTCTCTCCCGTATTCCCACTCTCTCTCAGGAGAGGTGTCAGGGAGATTGATTGATCTACCTGATGGTTCCTGCTCGATAATCCAAACGAATTCTACTTGTTAGGATTGAATTAGAGCCCTCATGGATCACTTTGGCCCCTGGGTAGTAACACGCACTGCTGCTCAGGGACTGCGTGTGTGTGTCCGTGCGTGTGCGTTTGCGTGTGTGTGTGTGTAGGCAGGTGGGTAACAGTATTGGCCTGGCTTTGTATGCTCTAGCTCTCCCCCCTAACAGATTGAAGGAAAGTTGGACAGCACGCACACACACACACACCACCATTTCTCTCAAGGACTACATCATAAAGTCTTTAAATGGGCAATCCGCAGTTACTACTGTACATGCATTTTTTTTGTACTTATAAATGACTGATATACAGTATACCCATTAATATACTGTAACTTATAAATGCCTCATGAGCTTAGTTCAACTGTTGTATCCCATCAGAACCCAAGATATACACTTGTTTTAATCCAATGTTTGTCATGTAAATGTAAACAAACACTGTATTGCTTCAAAACATGGTCAAAACTATACTCATTCCGTTGAACCATATTTCTGTCTATGAACTATTTGTGAGTAGTTACATTTCTCCAGCCCGAACCCTCAGCGTTTTACTAAAACAGCGGCAGGGATACCACTTTGTCATTAATTCAAGTGCAGATTTCCCCTTTAAAGATGAAAAGCGTATGCTCTTTCATAAGGCAACTATTTCTTTAAGACCGGACCCTTCCATGCATATGCTGGCATACTGAACTCGTGCACTAGCTGGCAGACTTCTGAAAGACACCTTTTGCAGAGTTTTACTGTCTGAGGGTGTGTGTGTGTGTGTGTGTGTGTGTGTGTGTGTGTGTGTGTGTGTGTGTGTGTGTGTGTGTGTGTGTGTGTGTGTGTGTGTGTGTGTGTGTGTGTGTGTGTGTGTGTGTGTGTGTGTGTGTGTGTGTGTGTGTGTGTGTGCGCGTGTACTTTCATACATGTGTGTGAAAGACAAAATGCAGGTAAAATACCGCATCCAACCTCTGTGAAAATGTTTATTATTTTGGCAGTCGTTGATGAATGGCTCTATCATTGTTGGATGATATGAATGGTATTTGTATGTGTCTGAAAATAGCATTTGATCTTGAAGATGGCATTACGTTTGTCTGATCGTGTTGTTATTGCTTAAATGGATTACAGAGCAAACGGCTGGAGCCGACCTTTAGGAAATAATGACCTGCTTTTCTGGCAATATGAAGGCTAAATGTTAAATGAATCCAATTCTGAGACACACACCGTATAGTATTTACATGAAAAGTATTTCTAAGGGAAGGATTCATCTTCTAAGCCCTGTTTTTTCCACAAGATCTCATTTTCAAAATGGCAGCACAAACATTTATGGTCTCTGGCTTTTTTGTTGTTGCAGGGAGCCATTGCAGCGTTAACTGTCGTAATTAGGTCAGTTTATTTGGTCATTTCATGTGTTGTTGAACATCCCATCATCAGTAGTCAATATAGATTGGAAATTGAAAGTGAATGTGCTGTGGCGCCTCTTTATTAGCCTGCCTGACCAGACTAATTGATGTGATTGACTGATGATTGACTGATTACGCTGCATAGATGCATATACTGTATGTGCCAGCTGCCCAGTGACAGCCATTAGATAGATATTTCCGTATGGCCTGTGTGATCCAGCAGTTAAAGACGCTGACCACAACACACATGTATGGCGGAGTCGGCATGGGTTCAAATCCGGCCCACTGCCCTTTGGCTCATCCTAATCCTGTCATTCCAACACTTTACTATCTCTTCAATAAACCTATAAAATTACAAAAGAAGTGGGACAGCCTTGCTCCTTAAAAAATACCATTAAAAAAAGAGGCCATTCAGATGCCTCTCTCAGCACATGCTGAAACACATGTGCTGTCTGTATGTCTGTCTGTCTGCCTTCCTGTCTCTGCCTGTCAATCAATCCCAGCTGTCTGTTAGCCGCTGACCTGGTAAAAGGTAGTGGTCAGCAGATTATTCCTCTTCCTGAGGGTTAAGCAGAGGATGAGTTTCCTGGCAGGCCCCAGACTCAGAGCAGGCAGCGAGTGTTGATTGAGCACACAGTCATGCAATCTCCATAGACAAACATTGGCAGTAGAGTGGCCTTACTGAAGAGCTAAGTGACTTTCAATGTTGCACTGTCATGGGATGCCACCTTTCCAACAAGTTAGTTAGTCAAGTTGCTGCCCTGCTAGAGATGCCCCAGTCAACTGTAAGTGCTGTTGTTGTGAAGTGGAAACATCTAGGAGCAACAACGGCTCAGCCGCAAAGTGTTAGGCCACACAAGATCACAGAACGGGACCGCTGATTGCTGAAGCGCCTAACGTGTAAAAATCATCTGTCTTCGGTTGCAACACTCACTACCGAGTTCCAAACTGCCCCTGGAAGCAATGTCAGCACAATAATTGTTTGTCTGGAGCTTCATGAAATTTCCATGGCCAAGCAGCCGCAGACAAGCCCAAGATCACCAATGCGTAATGCCAAGCGACGGCTGGAGTGGTGTAAAGTTTGCCGATATTGGAGTCTGGAGCTGTGGAAACGCGTTCTCTGGAGTGATGAATCACGCTTCACCATCTGGCAATCCGACAGACAAATCTGGGTTTGGCGGATGCCAGGAGAATGCTACTGGCCTCAATGAATAGTGTCAATAGAGTAAAGTTTGATGGAGGAGGAATAATGGTCTGGGGCTATTTTTCATGGTTCAGGCTAGGCCCCTTAGTTCCAGTGCTGCTAACATTGTGGCAGCAGTTTGGGGAAGGCCCTTTCCTGTTACAGCATGACAATGCCCCTGTGCACAAATTGGGGTCCATACAGAAATGGTTTGTCGAGATTGGTGTGGAACAACTTGATGGCCTGCATAGAGCTCTGACCTCAACCCCATTGAACACCTTTGGGATGAATTGGAACGCCAACTGCTAGCCAGGCCTAATCGGCCAAAATCAGTGCCCAACCTCACTAATGCTCTTGTGGCTGAATGGAAACAAGTCCCCACAGCAATGTTCCAACATCTAGTAGAAATCCTTCCCAGAAGAGTGGAGGCTGTTATAGCAGCAAAGGGGGGGACCAAATCCCCATTAATGCCCATGATTTTGGAATGAGATGTTTGACAAGCACGCGTCCACATACTTTTGGTAATTTGTGGTAATTTGGTCAATTTATTCAAGCCTGTCTCAAAATACAACATTTCTCATTTAAGACAAAAAAATAAGATTTCTAGAAATGCACACCATTTTGATGTCTTGTAGGAAGCAATCAATCCCCCATTGCTGACTACAAATGATCTATGACTGGGCTAATAACTCACTATCTAGTAAAGGATATGAGCAAATGTACAAATGTGCACTTCGCTATATGTAACTCTTGCTTTGATCTCAAAACAAGCACATCTACTCACAACTGCTCATGCTATAAAAACAGTCTAGTTCAAAGTGAATGGCACAGATCCAGTTGAAGTCAGAAGTTTACATACACTTAGGTTGGAGTCATTAAAACTTGTTTTCAACCACTCCACAAATGTCTTGTTAACAAACTATAGTTTTGTCAAGTCGGTGGCAATCTACTTTGTGCATGACACAAGTAATTTTTCCAACAATTGTTTACAGACCGATTATTTCACTTATAATTCACTGTATTACAATTCCAGTGGGTCAGAAATGTACATACACTAAGTTGACTGTGACTTTAAACAGCTTGAAAAATTCCAGAAAAAAAGATATCATGGCTTTAGAAGCTTCTGATAGGCTAATTGACATAATTTGAGTCAATTGGAGGTGTACCTGTGGATGTATTTCAAGGCCTACCTTCAAACTCAGTACTTCTGCTTGATATCATGAGAAAATCAAAAGAAATCAGCCAAGACCTCAGGCAAAGAATTTTAGACCTCCATAATTCTGGTTCATCCTTGGGAGCAATTTCCAAACGCCTGAAGGTACTACGTTCATCTGTTCAAACAATAGTACGCAAGTATAAACATCATTGGACCACACAGCCATCATACCGCTCAGGAAGGAGACGCGTTCTGTCTCCTAGATTTGAACGTACTTTGGTGGGAAAAGTGCAAATCAATCCCAGAACAACAGCAAAGGACCTTGTGAAGATGCTGGAGGAAACAGGTACAAAAGTATCTATATCCACAGTAAATTCAGTCCTATATCGACATTACCTGAAAGGCCGCTCAGCAAGAAAGAAGCCACTGCTCCAAAACCGCCATAAAAAAGCCAGACTACAGTTTGCAACTGCACATGGGGACAAAGATCGTACTTTTTGGAGAAATATCCTCTGGTCTGATGAAACAGAAATAGGACTGTTTGGTCATAATGACCATCATTATGTTTGGAGGAAAAAGGGGGAGGCTTGAAAGCCGAAGAACACCATCCCAACTCTGAAGCACGGGGGTGGCAGCATTATATTGTGGGGGTGCTTTACTGCAGGAGGGACTAGTGCACTTCACAAACTAGATTGCATAATGAGGATGGAAAATTATGTGGATATATTGAAGCAACGTCTCAAGACATCAGTCAGAAAGTTACAGCTTGGTCGCAAATGGGTCTTCCAAATGGACAATGACCCCAAGCATACTTCCAAAGTTGTGGCAAAATGGCTTAAGGACAACAAAGTCAAGGTATTGGAGTGGCCATCACAAAGCCCTGACTTCAATCCCATAGAACATTTTTGAGCAGAACTGAAAAAGTATGTGCAAGCAAGGAAGCCTACAAATCTGACTCAGTTACACCAGCTCTGTCGGGTGTAATGGGACAAAATTCACCCAGCTTTTTGTGGGAAGCTTGTGGAAGGCTAGACAAAACATTTGAGCCAAGTTAAACAATTTAAAGGCAATGCTACCAAATACTAATTGAGTGTAGGTAAACTTCTGACCCGCTTGGAATGTGATGAAACTACAAGCTAAAATAAATCTTTCCTTCTACTATTATTCTGACATTTCACATTCTTAAAATAAAGTGGTGATCCTAACTGACCTAATACAGGGAATTTTCACCAGGATTAAATGTCAGGAATTGTGAAAAACTGAGTTTAAATGTATTTGGCTTAGGTGTATGTAAACTTCCGACTTCAACTGTAGACTGTTTAGTCATGCCTGTCAATTTAATAGAATCCTACTCCAATGCGTTCTGCCTACAACGACATTTCTTGCATAAATAGTTTTGCATACTAAGTCTTGCATAGTTCACTTTGTTTCGGTATGTTGCATTGAAAGTGGCTAATATCGCATTGATTTGATCACAATTCCCACAGTAAAGGGAAACATTGGTATTGCTAACTTACGGGGAACACTCTAGAAAGTTGAGTGAAGTTCAATCGAGTGCTTCTCTGTGCAGAAGAAGGTAGTTCTGGGGCGCATGTGCGTGCACAGCTTAGAGGGAACACTGATTACCGGTGTGATCATGTAGCCTACCTCAAATGTTGAAATATACTTTTTTTAATTATCTGAGAATTGCTTTGAGAGACTAGTCCATGTTCAGATCACCTCTACCTTACCTGTCACCCTAGAACGACTTCAATTTGCTTACCGCCCGAATAGGTCCATAGACAATGCAATCGCCATCACACAGTACACTGCCCTATCTCATCGGGACAAGAGGAATACCTATGTAAGAATGCTGTTCATTGACTATAGCTCAGCATTCAACACCATAGTACCCTTCAAACTCATCATTAAGTTTCAGTCCCTGGGTCTCAACCTCACCCTGTGCAATTGGGACCTGGACTTCCTGACGGGCCACCTCCGGGTGGTGAAAGTAAGAAACAACATCTCCACTTCGCTGATCCTCAACACCTGGGCCCCACAAGGGTGCGTACTCAGCCCCCTCCTGTATTCCCTGTTCACCCATAACTGCGTGGCCATGTACACCTCCAACTCAATCATCAAGTTTGCAGACGACACAACAGTAGTATGCTTGATTACCAATAACGACGAGACAGCCTAAAGAGAGGAGGTGAGGGCTCTGGGAGGGTGGTGTCAGAAAAACAACGTCAACAAAACAAAGGAGATGTTCGTGGACTTAAGGACACAGCAGAAGGAGCACTCCCCTATCCACATCGACAGGACAGCCGTGGAGAAGGTGGAAAGTTTTAAGTTCCTCTGCGTACACATCACTGACTAACTCAAATGGTCCACCCACACACACAGTCTGGTGAAGTAGGCTCAACGGCACTGAGGAAAAAGGCTTTAGAAATGTGGCTTGTCACCTAAAACACTCACAAACATTTACAGATGCTCAATTGAGAGCACCCTGTCGGGCTGTATCACCGCCTGGTAAGGCAACTGCACCGCCTGCAACCACAGGGCTCTCCAGAGGATCGTGTGCACAATGCATCACCGGGGGCAGACCACCTACCCTCCAGGACACTTACAGCACCCAATGTCACAGGAAGGCCAAAAAGATTAGCAAGGACAACAACCACCCGAGCCACTGCCTGTTCACCCCGCTACCTTCCGGAAGGCAAGGTCCATACAGGTGCATCAAAGCTGGGACCAAGAGACTGAAAAACAGCTTCTATCTCAAGGCAATTACACTGTTAAATAGCCATCACTAGCACAGTGAGGCGGCTGCCTACATACAGACTTGAAATGATTGGCCACTTTAATAAATGGAACTCTTGTCACTTTAATAATACCACTTTAATCTTGCATTACTCATCTCATATGTACAGTATATACTGTATTATATACTATCTATTGCATCTTCACTGTGCTGCTCTGTCATTGCTCATCCATATATTATATGTATATATTCTTATTACATTCCTTTACTTAGATTTTTGTGTATTAGGTATTTGTTGGGGAAGGAATTGTTAGATATTACTTGTTAGATATTGCTGCACTGTCGGAACTAGAAGCACAATTTTGCTACACTCACAATAACATCTGCTAACCGTGTGTATGTGACCAATACAATTTGATTCGATTTGATGTGAGAAGAACATCAGTGCATTAGCAGGGCAATTCAAGCAAGGCCAATATGTTGTGATATTGTTTTGGGCCTATAGCCTACTGCACAAACCTCAGTACTACAGTACTGTTTTTAATTATTTTATGTTGCATAGGCTTACGCTTTTTAAGTCATGTTAAAAAAACATCTGAACAGTAGATCTCGGCTTGCATTTTGGAAAGTGAACTCGACTCAAGTAAGGTTGGTGACTACTGTTTTAAGCAAAAAACATTGCCATAGAGGCTAACTACTTCTTTCCCGCTCCTAACTAGCCAACGAAAGCTAACACACAATCACATCAAGCAGCTGAAATGACAGCAAACTATGTGCACTGTCATTTGTTTTACTTTTGTTTCTATTGCCATTTATTTTGAACTGTCTCTGAACTTCAGAGTTGGCTTAACATTGTACCAGAGCTAGCTAGCTAACAAGCTTGTGTGTGTAGAGCGGCACCAGAATTAAAAACACTTCTTACCTTTTCATAGTTAAGAAATCCAATGTGAAATGTGATAGCTATAGTATCCCTAACTACCATTGAAAAGTGAATCCATTCTTCTCTAATTAAAAGTGAATCCATTTATCTCTCATTTTTATATCGTTACTAATGTTAATCAATCTTTCTTTCCACAGTATGAATTCAAAGTGAAAAACATAAAGAAGAAGAAGGTCAACATCATAGTCTCAGTGGATGGAGTGAAGGTGGCACTAAGAAAAAATAAAAAAGTGAGTCTGTTTATAGTGAGTCCTTTATTTATTTTTCTGCAACCTGTTAATATCTTTACATTTGTGACTGTCTGGAGCTTAGGGGCAGGGAGTGGATGGGTGTTGTGTTGTTTCTAACCTCCGCTGTCAAACTGCCCACTCAGCCATTACTGAGGTGTGTCATATCCTGGGATTCTGTTAAGGAGTGAGTGGAATTCAAATCCTGTCACCAGCAGTGAGAGGGAATGATTAGCGAATCTGTGCCCTGCTAAATAAAGCTCCAGATATGGTAGAGTGAAGGAAAGGAGTGAATATGTGCCTGGCTAAACTAATGTTTCCGACAGGGTAGAGTGGCAGAGTAGCAAATCTGTGCCCTGCTAAATAACGCTCCAGATATGGTAGAATGGAAGAGAGGATGAATCTGTGCCCTGATAAACAATGCATGAGACAAGGTAGAGTGCAGGACAGGAGCAAATCCGTCCTTTGCTAAAAATGCGTCCCCTATTCCACTCACCCCGTCTTTCTCTCTATAAAGCTTTCCTTTTAGCAGTTCTACACTGAGCTAGGTTTACTATAATTCTTCCCAGTAGTTAGACTGGGATTACCTTGGGTGACCTCTCTCCTGTCTCTCAGTTTTACTACAGTTCACTATTAAAGCCAAGCTAGAAGTACAGTCATAATCCCTGGTATGCAAACAAGCATAAAGAAGCCACTGGTATTCAGCAGATGTCTCCTACTCTCCTAACGTCCTCGACCTTCGATTGTTTAGAGTCCTTTATGGAGATGTTCCGTTCTTTCCTCTCCCTCCTTTTTCTCTCTCTCCTCTCTCTCTCTCCTTTCTTTTCTCTCTCCAGCCAGTGTTTTCTAAAGAGAGGACTGTACAAATCAGTTAGATACGGCTCAAGGCAGCGACTGAGGGCTATGAATTAAATCCAATTGTATTGGTCACATACACATGTTTAGAAGATGTTATTGTGGGTGTAGCGAAATGCTTGTGCTTCTAGCTCCGACAGTGCAGTAATATCTAACAAGTAATATCTAACAATTTCACAACATATACCCAATACACACAAATCTAAGTAGGAATGAATTAAGAATACATATATAGACGAGCGATGTCAGAGCGGCATGGACTAAGATACCGTAGAATAGTATAGAATGCAGTATATACATATGCGATGGGTAATGCAAGATGTGTAAACATTATTAAAGTGACTAAGATACAGTAAAATAGTATAGAATACAGTATATACATTTGAGATGAGTAATGCAAGATATGTAAACATTATCAAAGTGACTAGTGTTCCTTTTCTTAAAGTGGCCAGTGATTTCTAGTCTATGTCTATAGACAGCAGCCTCTGATGGCCTTGAGATAGAAGCTCTTTTTTAGTCTCTCGGTCCCAGCTTTGATGCACCTGTACTGACCTCACCTTCTGGATGATAGCGGGGTGAACAGACAGTGGCTGGGTGGTTGATGTCCTTGATGATCTTTTTGGCCTTCCTGTGACATCGGGTGCTGTAAGTGTTCTGGAGGGAGGGTAGTTTGCCCCCGGTAATGCGTTAGGCAGACCACCCCACCCTCTGGAGAGCCTTGCGGTTGCGGGAGGTGCAGTTGCCGTACCAAACGGTGATACAGCTCGACAGGATGCTCTCAATTGTGCATCTGTAAAGGTTTGTGAGGGTTTTAGTTGCCAAGCCCACTTACCTCTATAGAAACCTGTAATGCATTTTGCCTCTGTAGAACATTTTAACAAGCCTTAACAACCTTTAACAATGGTGAGGAGTAGAGGGTGGGTGGAAGGTGGAGGATGGCTACAAAGAGGACGTATGTGGCCTGGGTATAAATATCCCCTAGCTGCATTAGCTTCCCCCTCCCTCCCTCACACTGATTACAGGCAGGCCTTCATTGTTCTTAGTGGTCCTCCAGGGCACACCTCTAAGTTAAACCACACAAAGGACAAGTCATGCGTGTGTGTGTGCTGTGCATTTCTCCACTCTATCCCACTCTAAATGCCAATGGATGCTTCCATGTCCTCGAGGGTGCGCCGGCCTATCTGCTCCTCGGGGGTCCAATCGCCTATATCTCACCTCCCTACACATCCCAGCCAAAAAAACTCTGTGGATGTGGCATTAATTATGCAGTCAGTGGAGGGGGAGAATGAGACCCAATACTTGAACACAAACTGCCAGCAAGTCTTCTATATCAAAGTCATTCCAGTGCAGAATGGATTACCCTTTAGAGTCCACACAGACCAAGGCCCTTACCTTTATATGGGAACCATATAACTTATGGAGGGAAATGAGAACAGAGAGAGGAGGAAGGAGGGAATGAAAAAAGGAGGAAAGAATATAGAAGGAAGAGAAAGGGAATAGAGAGAGGAGGAAGGGCGGAATAGAGGAAGTGACCACTAGACCGTGAAGGATAAATTGCCCTCGATAACCCCTGTGGAAAAAAAGAGAGAAGCGCCTCAGACTCTGGTGAGGCCCTCTAAGCAGACAGTAAGTGCCTCTGCCAGACCCAGAAGCTCTGGTTGTATTATTCTAAACAGCTGGAGTGAACTGGTGTTTTTATTGTTATTATGAGCTGTACAGTGAATGAAAGGTATTGTGGGTTGAATGGGGCTCTAATGGCTTGTGTCTGCTTTGTCTCTCAGCCTGCTCTCTGGCCAGGGATGAAATTTCAACTCGTCCAGATACTGCCTCATTTACATCTCACAGAATGGAGGAATGAAAATAGAAATGTTTGAGTGGAAATAGTGTGTTGGTGGGGAAATGAAAATCAAATGGAGAAAGAATGCCAATCGCTCTCCTTTTGACATATATATTATCTCAGTAAACTGGGATGAAGCCCAGTATAGAGAGAAATAGAGAGAATGAGAAAGAGAGAGCGAGAATGACAGGAAGACAGAGAGAGATAATGAAAGAGACCGAGAGCGAGAGAAAGCTAGGGAAAGTGAGAGAAAGAGTGCAAGTGAGAGAACGAGATAGACTGAAAGAATGAGAGAAAGAGCTAGAGAGAAAATGGAGAGAAAAAAAAGCGGCCAAAGAGAACGACTGGTGAGTAAGAAAGATAGGAGAGAGGGAGCGAAGAAGATGAGAGAGACCGAAAGAGACAGAGAGAGCAGAATATCTAAATGGAACATCACAGCTAGATAACGGCTGTATTCTCCTTGTGGATTGTGGATCGATTGGCTCAGTATAATCAATATTTCCAGTCCTTGAGCCCAACATCCAGCCAAGTAAGGTCAAAGTTAATTACCATGGCAATCTGAGACACCGTGTTAAATTACAGTAGCGGTAGTTAGTGGCGACAGCCTAATTTTAAAGTGTCTGATGTAGGTTTAAAGGTACCTCACAGAGGACCTGACCTCCTCTCACTCCGCCTTAGCCTCTCTCACACACTTCCCTAACAGACACAAACCCCTGGCTGACTCTCTTCCACACACTCCTCACTAAACCAGTGTTGTTCTGTCTTTCCACAGAAGAAGGAATGGACATGGGATGAGAGTAAGATGATGGTAATGCAGGATCCCATTTACAGGTAAGACTTCACTCTTCAACACCATCTTACAGCAGTAAGTTTGTCCCAACAGAGGCCATGTCAGGTCAAGGCGGGGCCGAGGTGATTGCTATGGTGACAGCTAGTGTCGTAACTAGGGCTGTTGCGGTGACCGTATTACCACCACACCGGCGGTCACGAGTCATGAATGCAGTCAAATTATACATGACCTTTAGTCACGGAAATTGTGCTTCTCCAAGCTCTGATGCTGCTGCTGGTCATTGGCATGCTAACAAACTTGCTAACTGCCTGGTACTCAGCACTCTATTGTCCCTCTAATCACTCTGACATCAACACAAATATTTTTGAAAATTGAATCAAACACTTCATGAGAGCCCATGAGCTCATGTTGAGCAACATTTCTACAGGCTGTGCAATTGCGGGAGAAAACAGAGTTAAGGCCACTAATAAAAAGAGGAGGATCCCATCAGCTTGCCAAAGGCTAGGCCTACTATATTTATTTCTCAACTTTCCTAATATTAAGCACATTGCTCCACTTTACAACAGGAGTATAGCCTACCTGACTGGCATGAAAATAAACCACGGGGGAAAACCCCGTATTGGTATTTTATTAGGATCCCCATTAGCTGTTGCAAAAGCAGCAGCTACTCTTCCTGGGGTCCACAGAAAACATGAAACAATACAGAATGAATTACATAATACAGAACATCAATAGACAAGAACTGCACAAAGACAGAACTACATAGAAAAAATAAAAGGCACACGTAGCCTACATGCATAAACAATGCATAAACACAAACTATCTTGGTCAAATAGGGGAGAGGCGTTGTGCCGAGAGTTGTTGCTTTATCTGTTTTTTGAAACCATATTTGCTGTTTATTTCAGCATTATGAGATGGAAGGAAGTTCCATGCAATTAGGGCTATATATAATACTGTACGCTTTCTTGAATATGTTCTGGATTGGGGGACTGTGAAAAGACCCATGGTGGCATGTCTGGTGTGATAAGTGTGTGTGTCAGAGCTGTGTGTAAGTTGACTATGCAAACAATTTGATCACAAGTGATGCAGTCAGTCTCTCCTCAACTCTGAGCCAAGAGAGACTGGCATGCATAGTATTTATATCAGCCCTCTGATTACTATTAAGAGCAAAACATGCCGCTCTGTTCTGGGCTAGATTCCTTGCAGCACTGGACCATACGACTGGACACTAATCAAGATTAGGCAAAACTAGGTGGCAGAACTTGCTTTTTTGGAGTGTGGTGTCAAAAAATGACATGTATTTTTTACCCCTGCCCCTGTTTCGATACAGGTGCATGATAATGGTACATTCTGAATCAAAACAAATGTCGCACATACAGTTCCAGTCAAAAGTTTTATAACATCAACTAATTCCAGGGTTTTTCTTTATTTTGACTATTTTCTGCATTGTAGAATAATAGCGAACACATCAAAACTATGAAATAACACATATGGAATCATGTAGTAAGCAAAAAAGTGTTAAACTAATCAAAATATATTTGAGATTTGAGATTCTTCAAAGTAGCCACCTTGATGACAGCTTTGCACACTTTTCAATCTACACACAATACCCCACAATTACAAAGTAAAAACAGAAATACCTCATTTGCAT
Source organism: Oncorhynchus keta (assembly GCF_023373465.1). Classification (NCBI taxonomy): domain Eukaryota; kingdom Metazoa; phylum Chordata; class Actinopteri; order Salmoniformes; family Salmonidae; genus Oncorhynchus; species Oncorhynchus keta. The sequence goes on from NC_068446.1 coordinate 17,777,617, forward strand.
AAGTATTCAGACTCGAAATTGAGCTCATCCTATTTCCATTGATCATCCTTGAGATTTTTCTACAACTTGATGGGTGTCCACTTGTGGTAAATTCAATTGATTGGACATGATTTGGAAAGGCACAGTCCTGTCTATATAAGGTCCCACTGTTGACAGTGCATGTCAAACCAAAACCTAAGTCATGAGGTCGAAGAAATTGTCTGTAGAGCTCCGAGACAGGATTGTGTCGAGGCACAGTTCTGGGAAAAGACACCAAAAAATGTCTGCAGCATTGAAGGTCCCCAAGAACACAGTGGCCTCCATCATTATTCAATTGAAATTTGGAACCACCAATATTCTTCCTAGAGCTGTCTACCCTACCAAACTGAGAAATCGGGGGAGAACCCGATGGTCACTCTGACAGAGCTCCAGAGTTCCTCTTTGAAGATGGGAGAAAGGCCCTTATGGTAGAGTGGCCTGACAGAAGCAACTCCTCAGTAAAAGAAAAATGACAGCCCACTTGGAGTTTGCCAAAAGACATCTAAAATGACTCTCAGACCATGAGAAACAAGATTATCTGATCTGATGTAACCAAGATTGAACTCTTTGGTCTGAATGCCAAGCGTGACGTCTGGAGGAAACCTTGCACCACCCCTACGGTGAAGCATGGTGGTGGCAGCATCATGCTGTGGGGATGTTTTTCCGTGGCAGGGACTGGGAGGCTAGTCAAGATCGAGGGAAAGATGAACGGAGCAAAGTACAGAGAGATCCTTGATGAATAACTGCTCCAGAGTGCTCAGGACCTTAGACTGGGGCGAAGGTTCACCTTCCAACAGGACAACGACCCTAAACACAGAGCCAATACAACGCTGGCTTCAGGACAAGTCTCTGAATGTCCTTGAGTGGCCAAGCCAAAGCCCGGACTAGAACCTGATCAAACATATCTGGTGGGACCTGAAAATAGCTGTGAAGCGACGCTCCCCATCCAACCTGACAGAGCTGGAGAAGATCTGCAGAGAAGAATAGGATAAACTCCCCAAATACAGGTGTGCCAAGCTTGTAGCGTCATGCCCAAGAAGATTTTAGGCTGTAATCGCTGGCAAAGGAGTGTCACGTTCTGACCTTAGTTCCTTTGTTTTTGTCTGTGTTTTAGTATGGTCAGGGCGTGAGTTGGGGTGGGCAGTCTATGTTTGTTTTTCTATGTTGGTTTTTGAGTTCGGCCTAGTATGGTTCTCAATCAGAGGCAGCTGTCAATTGTTGTCCCTGATTGAGAATCATACTTAGGTAGCCTGGGTTTCACTTTTGGGTTGTGGGTGTTTGTTTCCATGTGAGTGTTTGGGCCACACGGTACTGTTTCGTTTTGTTCACATCGTTTATTGTTTTGTTCCAGTGTGAGTGTTTGTTTATTAAGAAGACATGAACACTTACCACGCTGCACCTTGGTCCTCCTCTCTATCAGACGGCATCCATTACAGAAACACCCACCAAAGAAGGACCAAGCAGCGTGGTATCGGGCAGCAGCGAGCTCAGGACTCCTGGACATGGGAGGACGTTTTGGACGGCAAGGGTTGCTACAAATGGGTGGAGATCCTGGATGGAAGGGATTGCCTCCCATGGGAACAGGTTTAGGCAGCCAGGAGAGCGGAGGCAGCAGGTAATGGGAGCCAGCGCTTCAAGCGAACATGGCTGGCAAGGAAGCCCGAGAGGCAGCCCCAAAAATGTATTGGGGGGAAACACAGGGAGTGTGGCGAAGTCAGGTAGGAGACCTGCACCAACTCCCCGTGCTTACCATGGAGAGAGAGGGCGTCGTACTGGTCAGGCACCGTGTTATGCGGTGGAGCGCACGGTATCCCCAGTACGTGTGCTTAGCCCGGTGCGCTACATCCCAGCTCCCCGTATCGGCCTGGCTAGAGTGGGCATCGAGCCAGGTGCCATGAAGCCGGCTCTGCGCATCTGGTGTCCAGTGCGTCTCCTCGGGCCGGCGTACTTGGCACCAGCCTTACGCATGGTGTCCCCGGTTTGCCAGCAAAGCCCAGTGCGGGCTATTCCACCTCGCCTCACTGGCCTGGCTGCGGGGAGCATCCAACCAGGTATGGTTGGGCAGGCTCGGTGATCAAGAGGTCCAGTGCGCCTTCACGTTCCGGTCTATCCGGTGCAACCTACACGCACCAGCCCTCCGGTGGCAGCCCCCCGCACCAGGCGGTCTCTCCGTCTTCTCCCTACAGGTGCTCCTACCTGTCCAGAGCTGCCAGAGCCGCCCGTCTGTCCTGAGCCGCCAGAGTCTCCCGTCTGTCCTGAGCCGCCAGAGTCTCCCGTCTGTCCTGAGCCGCCGTCTGTCATACACTGTATTTGAAACAGACACATGAAATGAAAGGAGCCATCCACACCTACAATAAAATCACATTGTCCTTTGTCTAATGCAGTGGTGTAAAGTACTTAAGTAAAAAATACTTTAAAGTACTACTTAAGTAGTGTTTTGGGGTATCTGTACTTTACTTTACTATTTATATTTTTGACAACGTTTACTTTTGCTCCATTACCTTCTTAAAGAAAAGAATGTAAAACACCCAAAAGTACTCGTTACGTTTTGAATGCTTAGCAGGATAGGAAAATTGTCTAATTCATGCACTTATCAACAGAACATCCCTGGTCCTCCCTATTGCCTCTGATCTGGCAGACTCACTAAACACAAATGCTTTGTTTGTCAATTATGTCTGACTGTTGAAGTGGGCCCCTGCCTATCCGTAAATGGGGGAAAAAACAAGAAAATCGTGCCGTCTGGGTTGCTTAATATAAGGAATCTGAAATTATTTGTACTTTTACTTTTACTTTTGATACTTAAGTATATTTAAAACAAAAAAAGTTTAGACTTTTTCTTAAGTAGTATTTTACTGGGTGACTTTCACTATTACTTGAGTCATTTTCTTTTAAAGTTATCTTTACTTTTACTGAAGTATGACATTTGGGTACTTTTTCCACCACTGGTCTAATGTCAAATGGATAAATATCTACAGTGTAGTAATCTCTGATTTAGTACAGATCAGGGGTAGAACAAAAGCCTCCACACCCAAACTAACTAGGAGAGGTTTTGCTACCCCTGTGACTCAAAGACTTTGTGAAGGAGACTGTTGTAAGTAGTTCTTAGTGACCTTGTTGGAAGTTCCTCTGTGTGTTGCGGAAGCCAGCAATCCTCTTGGCAGCGGGGTGTGGGTGTGTGTGTCTTTCAACACTGGGATAATGAGAGGTTGTGGTATTAGTCCAAATCACAGGATTACCTCTGAGGAAATGGACCAGTCCGTACCTACTGTGTGTGTGTGTGTGTGTGTGTGTGTGTGTGTGTGTGTGTGTGTGTGTGTGTGCGTGCGTGCGTGCGTGCGTGCGTGCGTGCGTGCGTGCGTGCGTGTCAGTCAGTCAGTCAGTCAGTCAGTCAGTCAGTCAGTCAGTCATAACTGCAGAGTGGGGGCTCAAGTTCTGCTGAGGTCAAGGTTGCCAGGCAGCAGTTTCAGGCCCCTGAACAAATACACACACACACACACACACAGCGTGCAGGGATTTGGAGGCTCAGACAGATCTGATGAGAATTTTGAGAAATACAGTGCAGTGTCTGAAGTATACACACACACAGTCTGTAAAACCAATTGAGGGTGCATGCCAAAGCCAGCGAGGAACAGTTGTAGGAACAGTTGTATTCCAGTAAATCAGTGATTAGAATACTACTGGTGGCGCTGTCGTGACACAGGGCTATGACAGGAGAGGACAACAGACAAACTATCTAGTTATAACCCCCTGATTTACAGTATCTATGAAAATAGAGCTCTTTGACTATGCACACCAGTGGTGGGTTTTCGCTCGAAAGAAATATGCGTATTGTGAAAGAAAAACAAACAGACCTACTGTGGTGGTGGATCTTTGATTTTAAGGGGCTATTTTGCTTCCACTGATTAAGGGAAAGGGGACACCTAGTCAGTTCTGCATTTAACCCAACCCCTCTGAATCAGAGAGGTGCAGGGGGCTGCCTTAATCGACATCCACTGCGCCCAGGGGAACAGTGGGTTAACCGCCTTGTTCAGGGGCAGAACGAAAGATTTTTACCTTGTCAGGATTTAACCCAACAACCTTTCGGTTACTGGCCCACTTCTCTAACCACTAGGCTACCTGCCGCCCCAACTGTTCTTTGTTAAGATCAACGGCCAGTGCCAGGACATTTCAGCCAGAAAACCTGGTTGCCCATGCCAGGAAGCTGAAACTTGACTGCAAGTGGATATTCCAGCAGGAAAATAACCCCAAGTACACATCACAATCCACAAAGAAATGGTTAATTGACCACAAAAATCGACATTTTGCAACGGCCGTCTCAGTCGGGTTTTTGGAGCCAACACCCTCCCCATGCCGGTGTCATCATTTCCGAGCCCCACCCGATACTGATATCAGGACAGATTTATATCCATAACCCAATCCACTCGCATAGAATTGTTCAGAGAGCTGAACAAATAACATCAATTTATTGAATTGTTTTTATGGTCCCAGAGTAGGCCTAGTAGGTTATTATTCCCCTCCCAGCATCAATGAATTTGTCTGCATGTCTATTCAATATTTGGATAAAATGAAACCATGCGACACATTTTGAATGATACTTTCATAATGAGATGCGAAATATCGTTCTGAAAAAAAGACCTTCTAATTAGCCTTCTTACAGTTTTTTTTTTTTTGATTGCTTAAGCACGATTTTCAAAACAGGGCCCGTGTCTTCAAAACCCTACACACAATTAGCACAACCACACCTTTACAAAATTAAACAGTCTTGTAAAAACTATACACTTCTTTTTAAAAACCACACTTTGTTACCATATGAAGCACACATGTTTCACATTACTAAACTCTGTTTGCACGAGTTACACTCTGCTGTGATGAACCTAAAACACTTTTAGCACTTCTACTTCTTCTACTATGATTAGAGTAGGCTACTATCAACAAAGTACAAATATAATGTAAATTCACCAAACACTACACAATACCAATGTTGCAGACTGAAGAAACTCATTTATTTCTCAACACGCCCAAAATTTTGACATGGAGATTCATAATACTGTAACCAAACGTCACTTTACGTATTGTAAGTTCAAAAAATATATTTAAAAAATAACTAGACATGGTCTCTTCGCCTAGCTGGATCTGGCCAGAGAATTTCATCAACATCGCAGGCAATGTTGTCATTAGCAAGACACCTTGGAAAGGAACTTCTTGAATGACAAATCCATCCTTGCATCGCTGCTACCTCCATCTGGTCACAGGCCTCCTCCGTGGCTTGGATGAGGGGTACCTCAGCCTGGAGACGGAGATCATATACCTTCCACCACCATGCCGGGAAAAACTAATCTATAGGGTTGAGGAATGGAGAGTATGGTGGAAGATATAGAACGGTGAAATGTGGATGTTGCTGAAACCAGTTCTGAACCAGAGCAGAGCGGTGGAAAGACACATTGTCCCAGACAACAATGTATTGCATATGATTTGCTGCTGTTATGTTGTGCAATTGGTCCAAGAATGTAAGTATGAGTGCTGTGTTGTAAGGGCCCATATGGGCATGGTGGTGGAGGACACCATTCTGTGTAATGGCTGCACAGAGTGTTATATTACCCCCACGTTGCCCTGGGACATTGACTATAGCCCTGTGGCCAATTATGTTTCTTCCCCTCCTTCGTGTACTCGTCAGGTTGAACCCAGCCTCATCTACATAAATGAACTCGTGCTGGATCTCCTCTCCATCCATTCGTAAAACTCTCTGAAAAACAGTGTCAGGAAAATGTGTAGTTCAGTGTAGATCTAGTACACATATTACAGTACAGTAAAAGATTATGAGACAGTATGCAAGATCACACTGCTAAAGTGAATACAAACCTCTGCATAATCATGCCGCAGTTGTTTCACCCTTTCGCAATTGCGCTCGAAAGGCACTCGATAAATTTGCTTCATTTGAATACGTTTTTTTTTTAAAGGACGCGTGCCAGTGTTGATGTTGAGACCTGATGGATATCGTTGAAAATGGCGTGGTTATTGACAATGTTAGCTTGGAGCTGCTTGAGTGTTATAGCATTGTTGGCCAAAACCATGTTTACTATCTCCCTCTCTTGCTGTTCTGTGAACATAGGAGGCCTTCCCCCTTGTCGTCCCTGACCCTCAATCCTATGTAGAAAAAAAAACAGTATACAATAGTACAGTAATTTCACAGGAAAAGGTAACAGAAGTGCTGATAGTGCATAGAATACAGTACTGTAAGCAGTTTTATTTTTTATTTTATTTCACCTTTATTTAACCAGGTAGGCTAGTTGAGAACAAGTTCTCATTTGCAACTGCGACCTGGCCAAGATAAAGCATAGCAGTGTGAACAGACAACACAGAGTTACACAGTTACTGAAACCGTTCAGATGTTTTTGATATGATGATATTTTTACAATACCTATTTTCCAGTCTAAATGTTCTCATCACACTTGCCCCTGTACATCGGCTTAGATTTGGCTGTACTCGCAGTCCAGCCTCCCTCAGCATCAGGCCGTGGTTGACAACGTGGTCAACCAGTGTTGCGCGGATCTCATTTGTCAGATTCAGTCCTCTTTGAGCACCTTCTTGTCTTCCTCTTCCTCCCCTTCCTCCTCATCCTCCTCGTTCTCCTCCCCTTCCTCCTCCTCCTTGTCCTCCTCGTTCTCCTTCTCGTCCTCCTCGTTCTCCTCGTCCTCCTCGTTCTCCTCGTTCTCCTTGTCCTTCTCGTTCTCCTCGTTCTCCTCGTCCTCCTCGTTCTCCTCCTCATCCTCGTCCTCCTCCTCGTCTTACTCTTTCTCTGACTCTTTCCATTGTACTTGAAGACCGATGAACTCACCTGCTGATTTTTATAGTGCTTATACACCTGATTGGCGTGTCTACAATTAAGTAAACGAGTGTTTGCACACCTTATGACTGTGTTGAACCAATTGGTTGGACAGTGTGGTAATTTGACAGTCAGTGCTTTGGTATTGCAAGGACGTGACTTCATGATAGATGTTTGTGTGTAATGTATGTTAAGTGTGTTCAGTGTTTTGCAAATCACTGTGTGTAGAGTTTTGCAACAAGTGTGAGGTTGACAATGTGCTTATAGTTGTGCAAATATGGGCTGATGTTTTGCTTCTTGAGTGTAAGGTTTTGCTAATAGTGTACTACTTAATTTTAGTGTGTAAGCAATCCAAAAAAACTGTAACTAATGAAAGCCTATGCAACACAACAAGCACCTGGGTTTGTAAAAAATATATACAATTATTTTGATTTAAAAGATTTTTGACCCACAATATAAGTGTTCTGAACCGTAAGTCGACCCACGGGTTGAAATAATGTTTTCATTCAAAACTAAAGCAGATTGTTTTGCAGGCCAACTGCAGGGAACCACCGATATCCGGCCCAATGCAGGACTCTACATCGGATATGTATTTGCTAGCAGCTAGCACAGCCTGCCTCAGGGCTACAGAGGAGAGCAGAGTGGGGGTACTTCACGCTTGAATTTGTTATTCTGTCAGGAAGATTGAAGCTGCAAGCTGTTTTAGAATGTATAAATTGTTTGTTCTCCTGTTGTTAAGTAGTAGGTGTGTGTGTGTGTGTGTGTGTGTGTGTGTGTGTGTGTGTGTGTGTGTGTGTGTGTGTGTGTGTGTGTGTGTGTGTGTGTGTGTGTGTGTGTGTGTGTGTGTGTGTGTGTGTGTGTGTGTGTGTGTGTGGGTGGGTGCGTGCGTGCGTGTGTGTGTGTGTGCGTGCTTTCGTGCGTGCGTGTGTGTGCGTCAGAAGCACAGAGTGGGGGGCTCAAGTTCTGGCTCGTGTGTGCGTGCATGCCTCATGTACCTCTCAGCATGGAGATATCTGCCAATTCCTCCTCAGCAATTACACTGACAAAAGGTCGGTCACACAGCAAGCATACAAAGTTAAAAAGATGATTAGTGATATAGCAACCTCAGCTCTGCTGACCAGCTACTCTGCTATTTGGCATCTTTAGGCATCTATCTATGATATGGCTGGACATGGGCCAGAGGTACTGACCACTACCCTATAGAATGCTACACACACTTTCTCTCTGAGAGGCTGCCCTTGGAAGTGTGGAGGCTCAGGCATGCACTTACAAACACTCTATAGCAGAAGGAAAGTAACAGAGTGTTTGTGATTGGTTGGTAGCGTTCCCTGCATCCGGGACAAACAGCAACAGCAGGGTGTTCTGCGTATGCAGCCGATGTCTGTGAGCAGTCTGGTGAATCAACACACTGATGAAGACTAGAGGAACTCTGCAGACTGATTGACTGTTTGTTTTACATCACATGCAGGGAAGGCACTTCTGTATACACACACTCACCCGCAAACATCACACGCACACATTCACAAACAACTCTCTCACACACACACACACACACACACGCACGCACGCACGCACGCACGCACGCACGCACGCACGCACGCACGCACGCACGCACACACACACACACACACACACACACACACACACACACACACACACACACACACACACACACACACACACACACACACACACACACACACACACACACACACACTCATGGGCATGGACAAATGCATGTACTCAGAGAGAGACATGCACAATTTGTACACATCGTCAACAGGGGCAGGATATACAGTATATTTCTAGAACTCACTATGCCTTCCAGGAAATAGCCATCATCATCTGTCAGTCCTCTGACACACAGGTTTATATTTGATACTGGGCTCCTGGACTTCATTTTCCTCTCTTCAAAACATTTTAAAAGCATTTGTCAAATATGTCTGCTGGTATCATTATTTTATTTTATGGCTCTCTTTGTCTTCATAGATTCACTCTCTTCCTTTCTCTCTTTCTTTGTCTCTCTCTCTCTCTCTGTAGATGTGTATGTGTGTGTGTGTGTGTGTGTGTGTGTGTGTGTGTGTGTGTGTGTGTGTGTGTGTGTGTGTGTGTGTGTGTGTGTGTGTGTGTGTGTGTGTGTGTGTGTGTGTGTGTGTGTGTGTGTGTGTGTGTTTCTTTTTATATTTTCCTAATAGAGTAATTACTTTCAGATTAGCAGAGAGAAAGTGAAGGAGCTGGAACAGTTTAATTCACAGAGTGCATTGCCAGAAGCCTGCTAACATGGCTTTCCACAGAGCTACAGACAGAAACACGCACACACACACACACACACACACACATGTGGTTTTGTTATTGTATTTGTGGGGTTACCACACCCTGATAACAGAATTAAAGGGGTGGGTGGGGCAGTGTAGATAAATACCTTTGATCAAGCTTTGATTATTGTTCCACACTTTCTCACTAACCCTAGTCTATTGCAGTGACATACCGGAACCAGCGTGTGACGAGTAATCAGATACAGTAAGTTGTTTACAGCAAAAGTACATATTTCAGCGCTACGCATGTTTCAAAAGAAGTGAACATTCCACGAACAGTGGGTATCATAAGTATTCACCCCGCTTGGATTTTTTTCACATTTTGGTGCGTTTCAAAGTGAGATTGAAATTGATTTAATTGTGATCTTTTTGTCAGTGATCTACACAAAATACTTCATAATGTCAAAGTTACAATCAAATTTTACAAATGTTTACAAATGAATACAAATTAAAGAACTAAAATATAGTCGTTGCATAAGTATTCACCCCCTTTGTTTAGACAAACCTAAATTTGATCAGGACTAAAATTTGGCTTAACAAATCACACAATAAGTTACATGGACTCACTGTGCGCAAGAATGTTTTTATGGGCCTAAGACATGGGCCTAAGACATTTAATTTAACGGTAAAATGTTTTTTATTGCCTTTCAATTTGGCAAGAACACAACCAGTCATGGATGTTTTCATCTTATTGTCAAACAAATCACTTCAAAAAGTAGGTTACCTGAGCATGTAAAAGGGGGAGACTCATGTCTCATTCAGGGGTTCTGAGACCTCCAGGGAGCTCATAAAAGAAGGGCAGTGATTGGTAGATGGCTAACAATAACAAATCAGACATTGAATATCTCTTTATGCCTGGTCAAGTTAATAATTATGCTGTGGATTATGTATTAAACCACACAGACACAACAAATATACAGTTGTCCTTCTGAACTGAGCTGCAGGACAGGAAGGAAACTGCCTAAATGCAAAACCTTATGTTTGGGGCAAATCTAACACAACACATCAATGAGTAACTGCCTCCTTATTTTCAAGAATGCTTGGTGGCTATCTCAGTTGCTTACCAAGAAGACAATGAATGTTCCTGAGTGGCCAAGTTACAGTTTGGACTTAAATCTGCTTGGCTAGCCATGACCCCCAACACCTTGAGAGGTTGAATAATTTTTAAAGAATATTGGGCAAATATTGCACAATCCAGATGTGCAAGGATCTTAGAGACTAACAGAAGTCTCACAGCTGTAATCACTACCAACGTTTTTATTTATTGAATGTATTACTTGTATTGACTCAAGGGGGGTGAAAACTTTTTTTCATTTTCCGTTTTTCATACATTTGTAAGAAATGTCTAAATGTTTTCCACTGTGACATTACAGAGTATTTTGTGTAGATGGTTGCCAAAGATTACAATTAAATGCTTTGTAACACAATAAAATGCGAAGAAATCCAAGGGGGTTGAATACTTACGATGCCAACTGTGTTCGCGCTTATACATTATAAGCGTCCAGAGATGAAAGGTAAACATACTGACACTTTTCACAGAGGCGTTTCCTGAAATGAGATGGATGTGTGTATGTGTGTGTGTACAGGATGCTCCAGTGATCTTAATGCCACCATGATTATTTAATCAAGATAATCTCACCGTGTAATCTTGCTTGGACAAACAAACTGTCTGCTTCATTTATATACACTCTCTCTCTTTATCACAGCTCAGAGGCCTACAGTACAGTACTGTATCTTCACTGACAGGGTAAAGCACCCAGACTCTCACCTCCCAGGGACCACAGATGGTGTAAGCCAATAATGGAGGGTGTTAACAGTGTACTCAAGTAACACCGTCAGTCAGTGGTAGCTATTGGCAGACATATATTCTAGTATCATAATAGATTATCGTATGGGACAAGAACCAAAGGTTTTTGAGAAAATCTTATTTTAAGTGTCATTTGGAGCACATACAGAGAGCTGTGAAATATGGCTGTGGTCATATGTGAAAATCCCTGAAACTGATAAGCTCTAAAAATGCCACGAGTCCATGAACCTTAACATCCCAGTTTTACTTACCTAACATAATTTATGGTATCTCTGTTACACAGAATGGAATAGCCCCAGAACATATATCAACTTTGTCAGTGCCTCTGCAACAACAAGTTGTTGAGTACCATGTTTATTTATTTTCTCTCTCTCTCTCTCTCTCTCTCTCTCTCTCTCTCTCTCTCTCTCTCTCTCTCTCTCTCTCTCTCTCTCTCTCTCTCTCTCTCTCTCTCTCTCTCTCTCTCTCTCTCTCTCTCTCTCTCTCTCTCTCTCTCTCTCTCTCTCTCTCTCTCTCTAACATAGCAAGTGTGGTAGATAATATACAAAAGTGAAATAAACAATAAAAATTAACAGTAAACACAGTGTTGTAACAATGTACAAATAGTTAAAGTACACAAGGTAAAATAAATAAGCATAAAAATGGGTTGTATTTACCATGGTGTTTGTTCTATACCGGTTGCCCTTTTCTTGTGGCAACAGGTCACAAATATGTGTCTCTAATATGGTCAAACATTGGGCAGGAGGTTAGGAAGTGCAGCTCAGTTTCCACCTCATTTTGTGGGCAGTGAGCACATAGCTTGTCTTCTCTTGAGAGCCATGTCTGCCTACGGCGGCCTTTCTCAATAGCAAGGCTATGCCAGATCCTAATTGGTATGTTGAAATTGATGTTCCTTTTGATGGCATAGAATGCCCTTCTTGCCTTGTCTCTCAGATCGTTCACAGCTTTGTGGAAGTTACCTGTGGCGCTGATGTTTAGGCCGAGGTATGTATAGTTTTTTGTGTGCTCTAGGGCAACAGTGTCTAGATTTAATTTATAGTTGTGGTCCTGGCGACTGGACCTTTTTTGGAACACCATTATTTTGGTCTTACTGAGATTTACTGTCAGGGCCCAGGTCTAACAGAATCTGTGCAGAAGATCTAGGTGCTGCTGTAGACCCTCCTTGGTTGGTGACAGAAGCACCAGATCATCAGCAAACAGTAGACATTTGACTTCGGATTCTAGTAGGGTGAGGCCGGGTGCTGCAGACTTTTCTAGTGCCCGCGCCAATCCTCTCTCTCTCTCTCTCTCTCTCTCTCTCTCTCTCTCTCTCTCTCTCTCTCTCTCTCTCTCTCTCTCTCTCTCTCTCTCTCTCTCTCTCTCTCTCTCTCTCTCTCTCTCTCTCTCTCTCTCTCTCTCTCTCTCTCTCTCTCTCTCTCTCTCTCTCTCTCTCTCTCTCTCTCATATAAGCAGAGCTCCATGGATGACCTTGGAGTCACTCTCAAAGCTCTGATCACATACTACAGTGAGCAAGCCAGTCTCATCTACAGAAGCTGGTTTGGGACTAGAAGCTTGGGGATCTAATGTGTGCCACACAAGGCCTTTCCTCTTTATCTGATCTTCTTACTTCTTATCTGGCTTTTTTTAGACAGGCAGGCAGGCAGGCAGGCAGGCAGGCAGGCAGGCAGGCAGGCAGGCAGGCAGGCAGGCAGGCAGGCAGGCAGACAGACAGACAGACAGACAGACAGACAGACAGACAGACAGACAGACAGACAGACAGACAGACAGACAGACAGACAGACAGACAGACAGACAGAAATCATGTGGTTAAGTTGCAGGAGAAAAAGGGAGCTCCACACATTTTGTATTTATTTATACAAAAATAAAAATATTGAACCTTTATTTAACTAGGCAAGCACATACACATACACATACACATACACCAACACACACAGAAAACACACACACAATTTACCGTAAGTTGTTGCGCTTTATGCGATCTCCATAGCCCATGTAACCTTCATCTGATATCAGTCAATGTGAGGAGAGAATTGAGACATCTGAGAATAGCTATGTAATAGAATATAATAAGGACTATGGGGAGAAGGGGCTTTGATTTGCTGGACCAAAAGCCTAAAACTGACCAACCCTGGGCTATGCAGTGTTATGTCTCCTACAAGCAGTCCTCTCTATGACATGACATTACTCTACTAACATCTCCATATTGTGTGAGCATGTGTTTGCCTCCCAGAGGATGAATTAGTGCAGTGGGAGGTTTGTCTTTGTTGTTGCTTAATGGAATAGGATGGATTTCTCTGTTGAGCGCCATCATTGAGCTGTTATTCTGCTCAATATAACCTTCCACACACACACCCACATTGTAATTGTTATCCCCATGAAGTGTATTGAGTCACTATCAGCTCATTCCAGCTCTGACGGGATACAGTATAAACCTCAACACAAGCTGCTAGTCAATTAGGCATGGGGGGCTGTATTGTACACACACACACACACACACACACACACACACACACACCACCGCTGGCTCCGCCTCTTCAGAGTGAAGGACAGCAAACAGAGGAGGATGATAGATGATGATAGAGATGTGTTCTTGCAGGGTATTTTTATCTCTGGTTTTGTTTGTGTTTGACACGGAGATGGAGTGGTGTGAGAGCAGTACTGTACGACACACTCGCTCTCTCCCTCACTCCTGTCGTGTCCATCTGTCAACAGGGGTCACTTAGCAGGCTTTACTTTTCTAAGCCTCTATAATATTCCATGACTGTGCACGGGATGGAGGGAGGTGTGTGTGTGTGTGTGTGTGTGTGTGTGTGTGTGTGTGTGCGTGCGTGCGTGCGTGCGTGCGTGCGTGCGTGCGTGCGTGCGTGTATAAACAAAATATATTCTGTACAGGTCAGAGTGATCAAAACAAAGCAGGCCTTAAGAGCAGATATTCATAGCACAAATCCTACGCAGACAAACGAAAACAAGCAGATATTTATAGCCATTCTGTACTAAGAGCATAAGTTTAAAAACAGATATTCTTAGGTGTTTTAAAGTAAGAGCACTACAGTAGTTTATGCTCCACTGCCAGCGTATGGAGTCTGTGGGCTGACTCGGACACCATCACCAGATGTGAAACGTATTTACATTCACATGTTATCTTGACAGGGGACTAAAAGAGACCAAAACAACCATGTTTAACTTTAGTTCACATCCATCTTTCATGATGTTCTTCTACACTTTAGATATTGTAACCAACTATGTAGTAAAAGTTCACTTGAATCTTTTATGATTTGATTTTATGCTTTTCCAGAGGATAAGAACAGGTTAAAACAAGTTGTAATATCCTGTCTGTAAGATATTGTGACACTCACAGTGTTGTCTGTCTGTGGTTATAGTCATATCCTGTAATGAATGCAAAGAGATCATGATGCTGATATGCTCTATGATGGCTGCCATCTTTCCTCTGCTGTCTGCGCTAATTACAGTCGAATCTGTCTGGACACACACAAACACAAACACACATACAGCTCTATCTGGCAGGATAGAGGGGAAAATATTGATACAATTTGGTTACCATAAGTTACTGTATCTCTCAGAGTGTGTGTGTGTGTGCGTGTGTGTGTGTGTGTGTGTGTGTGTGTGTGTGTGTGTGTGTGTGTGTGTGTGTGTGTGTGTGTGTGTGTGTGTGTGTGTGTGTGTGTGTGTGTGTGTGTGTGTGTGTGTGTGTGTGTGTGTGTGATGAGAGAGTACTGTGGCCTGCAGAGCCTCTTAGCAGCTGGTTTATCTGCAGTATATTTCATAGCAGATATAAACAGAGAGTAAACAAAAGCACATCACTAAATTACTATGACATTATATCACCATATCAACCTCCTCCGCTATTAAAAGTGGTGTGTGTGTGTGTGTGTGTGTGTGTGTGTGTGTGTGTGTGTGTGTGTGTGTGTGTGTGTGTGTGTGTGTGTGTGTGTGTGTGTGTGTGTGTGTGTGTGTGTGTGTGTGTATCCAGATTGTCATACCATATCGACCCTGTGCCATCCCATTATATTCAGTGATACCGGCACTGAGCACAAGGGGTGCTAATTTGTTTTGCAGAACAAACATCCCAGCTTATAAAGTTATACAAGTAACAAAAAAATACTACTCATAGTTTGCTGCACACACAATATATAAATTGGACAGGAAGGCTCTTGATCCAGGAGGGGATTCTCTGCTGTTACCAAGAGAAGCTTGATTTTGCAAGAAGCTAACCCGCCAGAAATCTATTAAGTTACCAAGCAAACCAAATGCAAAAACTGCAGAGCATTTAGCACATTTTAGACAGTTAACTTAATAGTTATAAGATATCTAGCTAACAGAAATGTAGTTGTGAATTCCATACTGTAACCACAGTAAATCACCTAGGGTGTGCTGCACAACAATGAGTGACTCGCAAGGTTCCGTTCTTTCTTCGTTGTGTGCTTGTAATCAAACACCATGTGATTGGGGACTACCGGTAAAGCTTCATGATGAAAGATAATGGGAACAGGTGAAATGAAGAATGAGATCTGCTTTATCTCCTAACGTATTGCACAAGTTGATTGCAGGTATTTACTTGTAAAGTAGCGACAATGATTCACGTTTACATATACACAGTTTCAACGGTATTGACAATAATAAAAAAACATCCCATGGCTTTTTCCAAATACCTCGGTATACGGTATACCGCCCAAGCCTGTGTGTGTGTGTGTTTGTGTTTGTTGGTGTGAGTCATCCCGGATAGCTTTGGCTGTCCTGGTCTTTGTTGCACTCTCTGTGCTAATCACCACACCAGGACCTACATCACTGTCTGCATGGTGAGGCATAGTGAAGTGCAGGCAGTGAAATAACAAACTGGAGCCACCAAGAAGTTAGGGGATATTAGCAAGGCCCCTGGCATGACATACACAGTTCTGAAAGGTTGTGTTTAGTTTCTCTCACAGCGGGAGCTGTCCTCTGATTTGTCTAGAAGGGGTGTTTGTGTGTTCGTGTATGTGATAATGTGTGTGTGATGTTTTCTACCTCGGGCTCATTGACGTTTATCATTTAAAGAGCAATTAGGGGAAAAAAGCAGAGAACGGGACTGTCTGACTGGGCTGTCGTTGTTGAATCAGACAGATACAGTATATGACTACAAGAGTTGAATATCTCGTTGAATATCTCATTCACAAATCATAGGCATTAATATGAAGTTGGTCCTCCCATTGCTGCTATAACAGCCTCCACTCTTCTGGGAAAGCTTTCCACTAGATGTTGGAACTTTCTTCAATTCAGCCACAATATCATTAGTGAGGCCAGGAACTGATGTTGGGCGATAAGCCTGGCTCGCAGTCGGCATTCCAATTCATCCCAACGGTGTTCGATGAGGTTGAGATCAGGGCTCTGTGCAGGTCAGTGAAGTTTTTCCAGACTGATCTCAACAAACCATTTCTGTATGCTTTATGCATGAGGGCATTGTCATGCTGAAACAGGAAAGGGCCTTCCCCAAACTGTTGCCACAATGTTGGACACATAGAATCGTCTAGAATGTCATTGTATGCTGTAGTGTTAAGATTTCCCTTCACTGGAACTAAGGGGCCTAGACCGAACCATGAATACATTCTCAGACCATTATTCCTCCTCCACCAAACTTTACAGTTCGCACAATACATTGCGGCAGGTAGCGTACACCTGGCATCCGCCAACCCCAGATTTGTCCGTCGGACTGCCAGATGGTGAAGCGTGATTCACCACTTCAGAGGTAGTGAGTGTTGTCACCGAGGACAGACCATTTTTACGTGCTATGCGCTTCAACGGTCCTGTTCTGTGATCTTGTGTGGCCTACCACTTTGCGGCTGAGCCGTTGTTTCTCCTAGACATTTCCACCTCACAATAACAGCACTTACAGTTGACCGGTACAGCTCTAGCAGGGCAGAAATTTGATTAACTGACTTGTTGGAAAGGTGGCATCCAATGACGATGCCACATTGAAAATCACTGAGCTCTTCAGTAAGGCCATTCTACTGCCAATATTTGTCTATGGAGATTGCATGGCTGTGTGCTCAGCAACAGGTGTGGATGAAATATCAGGGTTCCACTAATTGGAAAGGGTGTCCACATACTTTTGTATATGTAGTGTAAATGTCTCAATGTAAGTAGCCTCTGGTCTCAATTCAACACAATTACATTACACTTGTTTGGTACTCTAGTTATTCTGTAAAAACTGTGATAGCTAGTTTGTGATTACTCACTGTCTTTCATTGATGTAAATGGGAAATTTACGTGAGAGGTTGAGTAACACAAACATATTTTAAGTTAGGGTTCTGCACTAGGGTAACTTTTGGTTGTTTATCTAGTTCCTCTGTTTCTGTCCTGTAGGATCTTCTATGTATCTCATGACTCCCAGGACCTGAAGATCTTCAGCTACATCGCCAGAGATGGACAGAATAACGTCTTCCGCTGTAATGTCTTCAAGTCCAAGAAGAAGGTGAGATAGACACACACTTTATCTCTCTTTCCTCTCTTTTGCGTGATAATGTTTTACACAGTACCATTTACATGACTGAGCCATGTCCAGTCATGATTGCTAAAGGTAGCAAAGAAATTCACACTCCCTCTTTCCCTCCAGCTCTTTATTTTAATTTGCTTTAATTATTGGTTGGAATTGTGAACAATAGCCAAATCAAATATGAAGTCAAATCCATTCGCCCTATCATATGGTTCACTGCAGCTCAGCCGTCAGGGGGAAGTGGTCAGTGGGTTCGTGTTTCAGGATGGTGGTGTGGTCAGGAGGTGTCTATACACTCGGCATTTGATGGCCTGAAGACGACTGTGATGTCAACGATAACGTGCTCTGGAAGTTTATTCCATTAACGGACAGCAGTTTTAGGAAGTTTCTGTCCAGGGAGTGTGTTCTAGTGACTAGGTGGGTGAGAGCATGGTCTGGCATGGCTGTGCATAGGCGGGTAGTGCGGCGTCTGTTATACGGTGGGTGGAGCATAGCTTGCAGGTCTATGGGACAGTGCTGTGAGTACATTTTGTACGGGGCTATAGCAGCAGCCCTGTACAACCCTCTCACACGCTCCCCTATCAACTATGCTGCGCACACACACACACAAAGTCTTAGTCCTGGGAGATCGGGGAGTGAAATACACTGACATTCACTTGGGCAGCTCTGGCCCGAGGCCATTGAGATGGAAAGCACTTTTCCTGAGCGCGTGTGTAGGTGTGTGTGTTTGTGTGTTCATGTGTGTGTATGTGTGCGCACATGCGTTCCTGCCTGCGTGCTTGTGTAAGAGAGAGGGAGAGAGCGAAAGTGTGTGTTCTAATCCACAGTCACTCTAGCATGGAGAGACACAAAGCAATGTGCATTGGAGGGTGTCTGTAATAAAGTGCTGTAGGCCGATGGCTGTACTGTACCAAAACACCACCTGCACGTATTAAACAGTATCCTGACATATTAAAACCTCCCAGTACACACACACTACATACCTCTACCCAGCCACACTAACAGCTATGCTGTAACGAGTCATAGAACCATTATGTGTGTAAGAGAGAGACAGAGTGAATAGGGAGTACTTTTGGTTTCAAGCTGAAGTTAAAGTTATTTGTCTCTTTTAAAGGAATTCACAGATGTACAGTGAACAAAGCCACACACCACAAGTCAAACTTAATGATGGTGTTGGAGTTGTACTGAGCACGCACCCCTGAGGGGCCCCCAATCAGGGACAACGAATGACAGTTGCCTCTGATTGAGAACCATACTTAGGAAGCCTGGTTTCACTTTTGAGTTGTGGGTGATTGTTTCCTGTTGTAATATTTGTTTTACATTTCAGGACTGTTTCAGTTTTCGTTTGTTCATTCACTTTGTTATTTTTTATTCTTTAGTGTTCAGTTGAATAAACTTAAATTGACACTTACCACGCTGCACATTGCTCCGACCTCTCTTACTTCTCGTCAGAAGAAGAGGAGAATCGTTACACTACATAGATAGTGTGGTCTACAGCTTATCATGAGATACTCTACATCAGGCAAGCAAAATGTTGAGACTTCCTTAGATATCGTCCACCAAAAGCTGTTCTATCCTGCCAATGGACCGAAAACCCAGCCAGCTTTATGTTATTCATGTCGTCATTCAACCATGACTCGGTGAAACATAAGATATTACAGTTTTTAATGTCCCTTTGGTAGAATAGTCTTGATCGGACCTCATACATTTTGTTGTCCAATGATTGCACGTTGGCTAATAGGACTGATGGTAGAGGGGGATTACTCACTTGCCTTCAGATCCTTACAAGGCACCCCGACCTACGTCCCCGATATCTCTGTCTCTAATTCATGTGAATTTGGGCCTTGTCGCGTTTCTGAAGTAAATCCTTCGCATCTGACTCGTTAAATCTTTTTTTTTTGTCCAGTACGAGGTGAGTAATCGCTGTCCTGATATCCAGAAGCTCTTTTCGTCATAGGAGATGGTGGCAGAAACATGATGTACAAAATAAGTTACAAATAATGCAAAAAAAAACACACAATAGCACAATTGGTTGGGAACCCGTAAAACAGCAGCCTTCTCTTCTGGCGCCAACCTGGTTTCATAATGGTTGTGTCTTCATCACACTGTAATTAACGAGGCTGTCTCCATCACAGACAGTTAATTGAAGGGGAGACCTGCAGGGAATACCTATTAGAGACCAGAGGCCTGGAGTGTGTGTGTGTGTGTGTGTGTGTGTGTGTGTGTGTGTGTGTGTGTGTGTGTGTGTGTGTGTGTGTGTGTGTGTGTGTGTGTGTGTGTGTGTGTGTGTGTGTGTGTGTGTGTGTGTGTGTGTGTGTGTGTGTGTGTGTGTGTGTGTGTGTGTGTGATATCCCTCCCATCAATTGCCTGTTGCCACTCTCTCTGCCAAGAGGTATAACTTTGGGCATCCATCACCCAAGAGGCTGCGTGATGGATGCACTTGCACATCTATCACTCCAGTATTAATGCTAAATTGTAATTATTTCGCCTCTATGGCCTACCTCCCTACTCTTCTACATTTGCACACACTGTACATAGATTTTCTATTTTTCTTTTCTATTGTGTTATCGACTATGTTTGTTTATGTATAACTCTGTGTCGTTGTTTTTGTCGCACTGCTTTGCTTTATTTTGGCCAGGTCGCAGTTGTAAATGAGAACTTGTTCTCAACTGGCCTCCCTGGTTAAATAAAGGTGAAATAAAAAAAAATTAAAGACTGAGCCAGCGGTTGGCTAACACAGATTCTATTTGACCCCATGCAAATAACTCATCAATCTCATCAAGTTCCAAATAAATGATGTGAGCCGACATGACTTATTAATTCATCCCCAAAGACTCATAGAACCCAAGAAGAGGATGAGGGCTGTGTCGTGACGTTGTATTAGTTAATGTGACGACTGTTGTTCGTCGAATGATTCAAGTTTCTAATTGCGTGATTAACTGAATAAGCAATTATTAACTCATTAACCTGGGGAATCATGGGAAAACAAGTTTTTATTGTTTCTATTTCCCAAATTAAATCAAAGAATATCAGAATATCGATTTTACAACAGCCGCTAATTAACCAGTTGCCTCTAACAATCTTGTTCTGAACGTTGTATAGCCTGTAAATCTGCACGGACCTTGGTCCCACCAATGAATTCGTACCACACCAATCTTAGTTGAATATTTATTTACTAAAAAGCTAAAATGATTGTAAAAGATACACATAGACAAAACACATTATAGGTTATTGATTAGAACTTAGTATAACGGGCCAACACACTATGGCGCGTGTTACCCACAATGGGAATTTCAAAAGACGGAGAGAAAAAAGAAAGTACACAAGAGAAATATACATTTGGGTGAATTTGTCAGCTATGCTATTCTAACCCTAGCCTTGCCCCAAACTGCCGCTCTTATGGGTCAGAATATAATGATGTAATTACGTGGGGATGATCTCCGAGGATTCTCTGCGTTGACCGTTCCGCTGTTTGATGATGCACTTCTCCTGCGCACCTCTCTGAGAGTCCTCCCGATGTCAGTGTCCTTTTTGGCTTAGGAGTCTGTTCCCTCACCCTTTGCTCTGGAAGGGGTCTTCTGAGGCCAGACAGCTCTGTAGCTCAGAACTCACAGCATAGGAATGAAACCCTTTAGATACCACGATTCGATGGGAGATGGAGGCTAGGTGGTTCGACATGAATTCACCCGATTAGACACAGCTACTCATCCGTAGCTTGGGTAGAAAAGGATTCCTTTGTCCTCAAACTTGCGTTGCGTTCTGGGTTCGTTTACTTTTTTTAGACCTGCTGCAGCTGGGGTCACGTAGTCCTGCTGTAAATTCTATACTCGCAGGTTTTATACCCTTGGGTCAGAAGTGGGCGTAGCTGCCTTTAGGGCAATTCTCTGGGCGTACCAAGCTAATGAGGCAAGGTCCAGATTTGACTCAAATCCAATTTTAGACAACTAACTTAACATTTAATCTTCCCCAAAACATTCTCTTTGATTTGGATATTTTCCATACAACGTAAAATGTATAAACATCAAACATATACTAGGGAAACCCTTCACATTACAATGTTTTCGTAATAACATAACCTTTAATAGCAGAACAAAAATGAAATACATTTTCATATTCCATCTATCGTCATGACCACCATTGTGGCTGATGAAAACCATTGTTCCAAAGTCCCTTTAGTTCATGTTTAATATTCTGAGGCTGGTTCTCCATAGTCACAGGACAAAGGAATTTGTCTGTGGCCTGAGATTTACCAGGGGCGTGAGGGGTCATAAAACCCTCCACATCTTCAAAACACTATATCTCTCTTCATCTGTTGTGGTTGAGAGATAAGAGAGATAATCTGTAGATCATCTGTAGGATTGTGGTCTCCTGTAACCTGACCTGATCAGGACAGTCCCCCTCTGGTAGGTTCAACTTGGAATGATTCTGCATGTTGCAACCCACCATCCATAAGAATGACCATCAGATGTCCTGGTTTGTGGATTATCATAGCAGTCCCCCCCTTGGTGGTTCACCCTGGTAGGACTTCCGCAAGTTGCGGACCACCACCAGAATGGACCTGGGAGGTCCGGCAGCGGCTCTGTGTTCCGGCCCGTCGTCCGGTTATCCCGGCTAGTGGACCTAGGCAGTAACTTGGCAAACGTTAATAATGCACAACACTCAGGCAATACATCATTATATTTCCTCCCCAAACGAGCGGCATTGGGCTCTAGTGCTTCCTAAGTGTCAAAGGAAATTAAACGAAAAATAATGGAATAAAAACATAAAAGTATACAAAATGTGCCTACCACACCTTAATCATCGAATTTGGACTATGTTCAAAATATGTCAAAGGTCTTGGCTAAATAACTCTGTCATGGCATTGTCTCTAATGTCATGTCTAGGGTGATCCTACTTGCAGGTGGGTAGTTAAGGCACTTGGAAAAACTTGACCCCTGAAGGCCAAAGCTTACATTGGGCAGATTACTGGGCTGACCTAATGAGTTCAGGAGAGGAGGCTGGGACTGGGCCCCCTAAGGGGGTTTCAGGATCTATTGCCAACTTTCCAAAAATCGCAATCGCTTCTGTCCCACGGGTGATCCTAGTATAAGTCCTCATTAGGTCTTCCATTGCACGTGTGCGCCTGTGTACGTAGTAGGTGCACACTACAAGGGAAATAAGACCAAGGATCATGGTCATCAGTCAGGATAGTGTCCGGCACCGTCCAAGAGCAGTCGGGTCAACTAAAAGTGCCTCATCCCGTACACTAAGATCAACAGTCATGGGTCCCTCGTACTGGATTTGGTTGTGAATGGCTTGTGGTAACTCAAGGGAACGTTTAGCGAAAGCGTCCGTGAATAATCGCCCCCTCTGGTACCTTAACAAAAACAGTCTGGTTGGGGAGGTTCAATTGGGTAATGGAGTCATGGCGTTCGTAAGTCATAGTGGCGGACGCGAACGGGGTGTTGACCAACCATCGGTTCCCTACCACCTCCACTTGTGTGGTGGTGGCCCCATCCCTTCGCTGGTGATAGCTTTAATACCACAAAGACGCTCAGTGTTATCCCTGACAAACGGTTTGCGAGGACAGAGGTAGTGGACATCTTTGCTTAGAGTACACATTAACAGGTTAGGGGTGAGATAGACATCTGGGTTGTTTTCCTGGTAAGCTACAACTGGGGGCGTGGCAATCTTTACGTGGGTACTGTCACGCCAAAATCCTACATTGAGAACTGTTTTCAATCTGTTGATATTCTCCAGTTCAACAACCGGCAGCGTCAGTAGAAATCCCACTTCATTAAGATCAACATCAATGTGTATTGGGATGCCCGACCCCAGACTGTAGGCCATGTGACTGTAATGGCCTTATCGTGGTTGAAGTAGCTGAGGTCAATATGTTGTGCACCATTGAGAGGGGCACTAAATATGAGGGGATTCTATTCATGGCCAAGTGGGCCATAGAAAAGCTAACTTCACAGAGAAAATCCTCCAGTAACAGTCGAACCAATTGACCATGGGCATAGTCATGGTTCATGACCTCTGCTAGCTTTCCTACAGAGAGGAGAGTTTTGTTCAAGAGAGTAGCGTGTGTGTTGACCACCAGAATAAAGTCCTGGAGAGACTTTCCTACATGTTGCAACCTGAGGGCATGTGCCTTCATCTGCTGCTGGATAAGTGGCATCTCTTCAGTAATCTCCCTAACAAGTTATTCGTTTTTGTAAACAAACAATGTTTTGACAACTATTTTTCTGGTTTTCTTATTTTGAAACAGTACAGCGCAGGACGATATCAATAGTGTCAACAGATGTATATCTGGTAGCTGGGAAGAAAATAAGAGATGTTATGTGCAACGTACTGAACTCCTGGAAGGGATCAGAAGAGGGTACTTAAGAATTTTCTTAGTACCTCTGACTTTGCTAGGTTTTTATCTATTTTGTGCTGGCCTAGCACCCCTCCTATTCCCATGGGGGGAGTGTAGAACTTGATTTGGTTCCGGTGGACCCACTTTAATGTGGCGTTTTGTCGACCTTTGCTGATTATGATCTGGTAAGCTACAGGAGATAGCTTCACCACAATCTCGCGTGGCCCCGTCCAGTGGGGCAGGAACTTTGTGGCGACGCCCGCGGGTTTGGTGTATATGTAGTACCACACTTTATCCCCGACCTCGAACACCTGGTGTGAGGCCTTCTTGTCGTAATAGGTCTTGTCACCTTCTGCACTTCTTTCCAACTGTCCTTGAGCATACGCAAATGTAGTCTGGAGATGGTTCCGCAGGTCGGTCACGTATTGATGAGCCGTGTAGGCGGGGGCTGCGGCAACATCTCCCGGTTGGTACAGGAGATGCAGTGGAATCGTCATTTGCCGGCCCGTCATCATCTCGAATGGTGTTATTCCTGTAGACCTGTTGCGTGTGGCTCTGATCGCCATCAGTACCAATGGGAGTTTGAGGTCCCAATCTTTGTGGTTGGCTGCCACATATTTCCTCAAGATTCTGACGATTGTTTGGTTGCTACTTTCTACCCTGTCCGAGCTCCTGGGGTGGTATGTGATGTGGAGTTTAGCTTTGACTCCCAGAAGCCTCAACAGTTTGGTCATTGCAGCTGCCGAAAAGTGGGTTCCTCTGTCGCTGTCTACGGTTTCTCCTGGCAGGCCGAAACGACTGAAAACGTGGTTTAGCAAAAGAACGGCCGTGGTTTCGGCAGTCGATCTGGATCAAGCTCCAGGGATGAGACACGCCCTTGCGTTGCAGGGGTACTCTGTCACATACACGGGGTGGATCAGTGATACGCTTTCGAAGTTGATTTTAAGTAGGAGACGTTTGGATAGGAGCTAGGTAGCTTGAGTTAAACATCGAAGATTCGTATCGCATTGTTCTGTTTTCTACCAATGTTTTGCAGGGTCCACTGCCTTTTTAGTTCATCCAGCAAGGTTTCAGATATGAGGGAAATTGTCGAACCCAAATCAGAGCATGACAGGTCAAACAGTCCTCCAGGACTGTTCTAAGGTATGGCCTGTTCGAGTTGGTTTTTCTCGTCATATCCCCAACAAAATGGAGTGGGTTGGGAGAATGGAGCGGTTTGTAATCTGTGTCGATTTCCAAGACAGATAAGTCACCTACAAGACCCAGTGGGTCCTCTATCGGAATGGGAGAGGAATCATCTGTTGCAAAGCTGCTTATCTTGTGCATCTCCACATCCGTATCCAAGTCTGTAGACAAAACCTGCGGGCTTGTTTTATTTTTTTTATTTCACCTTTATTTAACCAGGTAGGCTAGTTGAGAACAAGTTCTCATTTGCAACTGCGACCTGGCCAAGATAAAGCATAGCAGTGTGAACAGACAACACAGAGTTACACATGGAGTAAACAATTAGCAAGTCAATAACACAGTAGAAAAAAAAATGGGCAGTCTATATACAATGTGTGCAAAAGGCATGAGGAGGTAGGCGAATAATACAATTTTGCAGATTAACACTGGAGTGATAAATGATCAGATGGGCATGTACAGGTAGAGATATTGGTGTGCAAAAGAGCAGAAAAGTAAATAAATAAAAACAGTATAAAAACAGTATGGGAATGAGGTAGGTGAAAAAGGGTGAGCTATTTACCTATAGACTATGTACAGCTGCAGCGATCGGTTAGCTGCTCGGATAGCTGATGTTTGAAGTTGGTGAGGGAGATAAAAGTCTCCAACTTCAGCGATTTTTGCAATTCGTTCCAGTCACAGGCAGCAGAGTACTGGAACGAAAGGCGGCCAAATGAGGTGTTGGCTTTAGGGATGATCAGTGAGATACACCTGCTGGAGCGCGTGCTACGGATGGGTGTTGCCATCGTGACCAGTGAACTGAGATAAGGCGGAGCTTTACCTAGCATGGACTTGTAAATGACCTGGAGCCAGTGGGTCTGGCGACGAATATGTAGTGAGGGCCAGCCGACTAGAGCATACAAGTCGCAGTGGTGGGTGGTATAAGGTGCTTTAGTGACAAAACGGATGGCACTGTGATAGACTGCATCCAGTTTGCTGAGTAGAGTGTTGGAAGCCATTTTGTAGATGACATCGCCGAAGTCGAGGATCGGTAGGATAGTCAGTTTTACTAGGGTAAGCTTGGCAGCGTGAGTGAAGGAGGCTTTGTTGCGGAATAGAAAGCCGACTCTGGATTTGATTTTTGATTGGAGATGTTTGATGTGAGTCTGGAAGGAGAGTTTGCAGTCTAGCCAGACACCTAGGTACTTATAGATGTCCACATATTCAAGGTTGGAACCATCCAAGGTGGTGATGCTAGTCGGGCATGCGGGTGCATGCGGGTGCAGGCAGCGATCGGTTGTGTCCTGTAGCTCAGTTGGTAGAGCATGGCGCTTGTAACGCCAGGGTAGTGGGTTCGATTCCCGGGACCACCCATACATAGAATGTATGCACACATGACTGTAAGTCGCTTTGGATAAAAGCGTCCGCTAAATGGCATATATTATTATTATATTATATTATAAAAGCATGCATTTGGTTTTACTCGCGTTTAAGAGCAGTTGGAGGCCACGGAAGGAGTGCTGTATGGCATTGAAGCTCGTTTGGAGGTTTGATAGCACAGTGTCCAATGACGGGCCGAAAGTATATAGAATGGTGTCGTCTGCGTAGAGGTGGATCAGGGAATCGCCCGCAGCAAGAGCAACATCATTGATATATACAGAGAAAAGAGTCGGCCCGAGAATTGAACCCTGTGGCACCCCATAGAGACTGCCAGAGGACCGGACAGCATGCCCTCTGATTTGACACACTGAACTCTGTCTGCAAAGTAATTGGTGAACCAGGCAAGGCAGTCATCCGAAAAACCAAGGCTGTTGAGTCTGCCGATAAGAATTTGGTGATTGACAGAGTCGAAAGCCTTGGCGAGGTCGATGAAGACGGCTGCACAGTACTGTCTTTTATCGATGGCGGTTATGATATCATTTAGTACCTTGAGTGTGGCTGAGGTGCACCCGTGACCGGCTCGGAAACCAGATTGCACAGCGGAGAAGGTACGGTGGGATTCGAGATGGTCAGTGACCTGTTTGTTGACTTGGCTTTCGAAGACCTTAGATAGGCAGGGCAGGATGGATATAGGTCTATAGCAGTTTGGGTCCAGGGTGTCTCCTCCTTTGAAGAGGGGGATGACTGCGGCAGCTTTCAATCCTTGGGGATCTCAGACGATATGAAAGAGAGGTTGAACAGGCTGGTAATAGGGGTTGCGACAATGGCGGCAGATAGCTTCAGAAATAGCGGGTCCAGATTGTCAAGCCCAGCTGATTTGTACGGGTCCAGGTTTTGCAGCTCTTTCAGAACATCTGCTATCTGGATTTGGGTGAAGGAGAACCTGGAGAGGCTTGGGTGAGGAACTACGGGGGGCGGAGCTGTTGGCCGAGGTTGGAGTAGCCAGGCGGAAGGCATGGCCAGCCGTTGAGAAGTGCTTATTGAAGTTTTCGATAATCATGGATTTATCGGTGGAGACCGTGTTTCCTAGCCTCAGTGCAGTGGGCAGCTGGGAGGAGGTGCTCTTGTTCTCCATGGACTTCACAGTGTCCCAGAACTTTTGGAGTTGGAGCTACAGGATGCAAACTTTTGCCTGAAGAAGCTGGCCTTAGCTTTCCTGACTGACTGCGTGTATTGGTTCCTGACTTCCTGAACAGTTGCATATCACGGGGGCTATTCGATGCTATTGCAGTCCGCCACAGGATGTTTTTGTGCTGGTCGAGGGCAGTCAGGTCTGGAGTGAACCAAGGGCTGTATCTGTTCTTGGTTCTGCATTTTTTGAACGGAGCATGCTTATCCAAAATTGTGTCTAGAATGAGTGGTTCCTGGACAGGGATTTGAGTGGGGGCAGGGTTAATGGAAATGTTTGCATCCTCTGGAATTGCATGGGTTTCGGCGGACTTGGTTTCCAGCGATTTTACGGCGGGGATAAGTCATGATGACTTATCCTTGTCATCCTTCTCAGATTTCTTACGATGCAGTACATCTCTATTCAGAGCTTCTAGATAATTTCGGTTAGCGTTTAGATCATTGTTGAGCACTTTGTTGCCCTTGTTACACTTGTTACCCTTAGGTCCTGACCCTTTGTGAGAGTTAGGCGCAGGGGTTATCGGCTAGGTTGATCTCTACGGGACCTGTTAGATTGGGGACGTTCATCGTAGCTATTGTTACGGCGGTGGTTGTCGGGGTGGTGGTTACATGGTAGCACCCCCTTTGATCGTCATCTTTTACCCCACATGTCCCCGATGCAGCACCTTCCAATTCGAGTGATGGTCCCCGCTTAAGCTCGAAAGTCGAGGTGTCCGGGCTCTAAGCCCGGCTTGCTTTTGATGCCTCAAAAGCGGTGCTTGCAAGTTCTCGGAGCGTCGAGATTGGCCACCCAACGTGGGCAGTAGGGTCCAAGTAGTTAATGAAGTTGGGAGACATGTTTGATATGAGCAGTTGTTTAAATGGTAATAGAGCTTCCATTCCAGTTTCAGTGAGCATACCAAAGTAAGCTGAACGAAGCCGGTGATAGTAGGCTTGTGGATGTTCATTTCGAGCTTGTCTGATATTGTTAGCCAACGAGCTATCATGTTTGCGAGTCGCAGAACCACTGAATTCTATTTTCAAAACCGTGGCAAATTTAGCATAGTCATTTTGCACGTGTTGCTCTTGTAGACGGATGAACCTTGTCACGTGTCTGTTGGACGTTAAGGAGCCTTTTGGTCCTAGACTTGGCACTCCGGTACTGCTTGCAAGTGCGGTACCAGAGAGAACAGTCCATGACATGGGTGACTAAAGTCTTTGACAGTTTTTTGGGCTTTCCTCTGACACCGCCTAGTATATAAGTCCTGGATGGCAGGAAGTTTGGCCCCAGTAATGTACTGGGCCATACAAACTACTCTCTGTAGCGTCTTACGGTCAGATGCCGAGCAGTTCTCAATGGTGCAGCTGTAGAACTTTTTGAGGATCTCCTGAGGGGGAAAAGGTGTTGTCGTGCCCTCTTCGCGGCTGTCTTGGTGTGTTTGGAACATGATAGTTTGTTGGTGATGTGGACACCAAGGAACTTGAAAATCTCAACCCGCTCCACTACAGCCCCGCCAATGTTAATAGGGGCCTGTTTGGATGCCTTTTCCTGTAGTCCACGATCATCTGCTTTGTCTTGCTCACATTGAGGGACAGGTTGTTTTCCTGGCACCATAGTGCCAGGTTTCTGACCTCCTCCACATAGGCTGTCTCGTCATTGTCGGTAATCAGTCCTACCACTGTTGTGTCGTTAGCAAACTTAATGTTGCAGTCGTGTTTGGCCATGCAGTCGCGGGTGAACAGGGAGTACAGGAGGGGACTAAGCACGCACCACTGAGGGGTCCCAGTGTTGAGGATCAGCATGGCAGACATGTTGTTGTCTACCCTTACCACCTGGGGGGGGGGCCCGTCAGGAAGTCCAGGATCCAGTTGCAGAGGGAGATGTTTCGTCCCAGAGTCCTTAGCTTTGTGATGCTTTGTGGGCACTTTGGTGTTGAACGCTGAGCTGTAGCCAAAGAACAGAATTCTCACATAGGTGAGTATGGGAATGGGAATTTTCCAGAATGGGAATGAGAATTGTCCAGATGGGAAAGTTCAGTGTGAAGTGCGATTGCGATTGCGTCATCTGTGGATCTATTGGGGCGGTATGCGAATTGGAGTGGGTCTAGGGTATCCAGAATGATGCCGTTGATGTGTGCAATGACAAGCCTTTCAAAGCACTTCAAGGCTACCAAAGTGAATGCTACACAGTGGTAATCATATAGGATGGTTACCTTCGCTTCCTTGGGCACAGGGAATATGGTGGTCTGCTTGAAACATGTAGGTATTGCAGACTCTGTCAGAGAGGTTGAAAATGTCACTGAAGACACTTGCAAGTTGCTCTGCGCATGATTTGAGTACATGTCCTGGTACTCCGTCTGGCCCGCGGCATTGTGAATGTTGACATGTTTATACAGTTGGAAGTTTACATAAACTAGTTTTAATGACTCCAATCTAAGTGTTTCAAACACTCCACAAATTTCTGGTTAATAAACTATAGTTTTGGCAAGTCGGTTAGGACATCTACTTTGTGCACGACACAAGTCATTTTTCCAACAATTGTTTACAGAGAGATTATTTCACTTATAATTCACTGTATCACAATTCCAGTGGGTCAGAAGTTTACATACACAAAGTTGACTGTGCCTTTAAACAGCTTGGAACATTCCAGAAAATTATGTCATGGCTTTAGAGTTTCTGATAGGCTAATTGACATCATTTGAGTCAATTGGAGGTGTACCTGTGGATGTATTTCAAGGCCTACCTTCAAACTCAGTGTCTCTTTGCTTGACATCATGGGAAAATCCAAAGAAATTAGTCAAGACCTCAGAAAAAAAATTGTAGACCTCCACAAGTCTGATTCATCCTTGGAAGCAATTTCCAAACGCCTGAAGGTACCACATTCATCTGTACAAACAACAGTATGCAAGTATAAACACCATGGGACCACACAGCAGTCATACCGCTCAGGAAGGAGACGCATTCTATCTCCTAGAGATGAACATGCTTTGGTGCGAAAAGTGCAAATCAATCCCAGAACAGCAGCAAAGGACCTTGTGAAGATGCTGGCGGATTTGGTACAAAAGTATCTATGACCTGTCACGCCCTGACCTTAGTTATCTTTTGGTATATATTTTGGTTTGGTCAGGGTGTGATGAGGGTGGTATGTGTGTTTTTGTCTTGTCTAGGGTTTTTTGTATATCTATGGGGTTTTTGGTATTGTCTATGGTTAGTTGCATGTCAGCACTCGTTATATATAGCTTCACGTTCATAGTTTGTTCAGTGTTCTCTTTCATTAAAGAGGAATGTATTGATATCATGCTGCGTCTTGGTCTCTTCGTTATAATGAACGTGACATGACCACAGTAAAACGAGTCCTATATCGACATAAACTGAAAGGCTGCTCAGCTCATTATTTGGGGCAGTGTGCACATAGCCTTTCTTCTCTTGAGAGCCAGGTCTGCCTACGGCGGCCCGACTCCATAGCAAGGCTATGCTCACGGAGTCTGTAAATAGTCAAAGCTTTCCTTCATTTTGGGTCAGTCACAGTGGTCAGGTTTTCTTCCACTGTGTACTGTCTGTTTAGGTCAAAATATCGTTCCAGTTTGCTCTTTTTTTGGTAAATTCTTTCCAATCTGTCAAGTAATTATCTTTTTGTTTTCTCATGATTTGGTTGGGTCTAATTGTGTTGCTGTTGCTGTCCTGGGTCTCTGTGGGTCTGTTTGTGTTTGTGAACAGAGCCCCAGGGCCAGCTTGCTTAAGTCAATCTTCTCCAGGTTAATCTCGCAGTAGGTAATGGCTTTGTTATGGAAAGTTTGGGAATCGCTTCCTTTTAGACGGTAGTAGAATATAACGTCTCTTTTCTGGATTTTGATAATTAGCTGATATCTGCTTAATTCTGCTCTGCATGCATTATTTCTTGTTTTACATTTTACTTTCACAGCATTGTGAAAGTTATCTGTGGTGCTGATGTTTAGGCCTAGGAAGGTTTAGTTTTTTGTGTGCTCAAGGGGAACTGTGTCTAGATGGAATTTGTATTTGTGGTCCTGGCAACTGGACCTTTTTTGGAACACTATTATTTTCGTCTTACTGAGATGTACTGTCAGGACCCAGGTCTGACAGAATCTAAGCAGAAGATCTAGGTGCTGCTTGCAGGCCCTCCTTGGTTGGGGACAGAAGCACCAGCAAACAGTAGATATTTGACTTCAGATTCTGGCAGGGTGAGGCCGGGTGCTGCAGACTGTTCTAGTGCCCTAGCCAATTTGTTGATGTATATTTTCAAGAGAGTCGGGATCGAGCTGCATCCCTGTCTCACCCCACTGACCCGTGGAAATGCATTTCAATGTTTTTTTGCCAATTTTGACTGCGCACTTGTTGTTTGTGTACATGGATTTTAATATTGTCATGTTCTCTCTCTTGGTCTTTCTCTCTCCCAACTCCTCCTCTCTCCAGTCCCAGGCCATGCGTATTGTGCGGACGGTGGGCCAGGCGTTCGAGGTGTGTCACAAACTCAGCTTGCAACACACACACCAGAACGCAGATGGACAGGAGGACGCAGACAGTGACAAGACCTGCAACGAGGAGTCCACACTCTCAGGTGCAACCACACAAACACACACACACACAAACACATTCCTGATTGAGTGTAAGATGCTATTTGAGTGGATAGTGTCACAGATGAGTCAGTCTAAGAGAGACTGTGTCTGTGGAATAGAACAGAATAGTGGTGGGATGACTATGGCTCCAGTAACTACAGGGCCCTTTCATAGGCAGATATTTTTATTTTATCTTTATTTATACAGGTTCTCATTGAGATAATATCTCTTTTCCAAGAGAGACCTGGTCCCATAGTAGCAGGGGGAACAACGTTTCAGACAAAACAACTTGCATACACTAACACAACATTAAACAAAACTATAAACACACATACAGTACAACAATTACATATTACATTAAAAACACAAACCTCTTGACTAAAAACAGCTGGCCTAAAAACAATTACTCTTCTATGATATATATATATATACACATCAATCAAGTGTTTAAACTCCACCAATGAAACTAGATCATCACATTTTAAAGTGTTCAGGAGAGAATTCCAGGACCACGGTGCTAAGTAAGTAAAACTATTTCTACCATGACCTGTTCTAATTTTTGGTACTTGTTAGAAGCTAATCAGAATGGGACCGTAATTTATATTTATTTACTGACCTGACTGAAAAAGAACAGAGATAAAATGGCATTTTGCCCAAAATGGCCTTATAAATCAGTGTATACCAGTGTTTAAGCCTACGCAAGGTCAATGTCGACCAGCCAACAGCGCTGTAGAGATCACAATGATGTGTTAGACGTTTCTGATTTGTAATGAACCTGAGGGCTTCATGATACACTGAATCAAGTTCTCTCAGGGTAGTGGCTGAGGCCTGCATATATATATAACATCAGTAAAATGTAAAACCAACAGTAATGTACATCGTACCAGCTCCTTCCTGGCCTCAAAACAAAAACAAGCCTTATGCCTGTAATAAAATCCTATTTTCAGATTGAGCTTCCTTATCAAGTTCTCTACATGCACAGTGAAGCTCAGCTTATCATCAACCCACACACCCAAATATTTGTACACTTTAACTTGATCTATAGTATGTCCAGCCAATGGAGCAATTACATGATTTGTAACATGCCTGGCATTTTGTTTTACCCGAATTTAGAATCAGCTTTAAAATCATACAGATTCTGTTGTATGATGTTACAAAGCCCACAGCATCCATGTGTCACTCACCTATACACACCAGTGTTCATTTTGACTATTTTTTTAGATTGTCTAGTCTGAGTAAATTTGACTAAAATATAATTAAGTATTAGTCACATTTTTGTCAATTGAATAATGATTTAGTCTAGTTATTGACAAAATTACAAACAGTGGGCATTTTAAGTCAAATAAATGCCCTTTCATTTTAGTCACATAAATGCCCTTTCATTTTAGTCACATAAATGCCCTTTCATTTTAGTCACATAAATGCCCTTTCATTTTAGTCACATAAATGCCCTTTCACTTTAGTCACATTTTAGCCACATCACATTTATATTGCCTCTAACATATTTTTCTGCATAATTAACATTACATACAAAGCAAACATACACTCACAAGCAGAGCGAGACACACACACACACAGACAGAACCAGAGAGAAAGAGAGAGGTAGAGATCAAATACAGATCTTATAATCAGCTATTAAAGACTACCAGAACCCACTGGATTCTCCAATTACATTGAATTAACTACAGGACAAAATATAAACCCTCCAACCCAAAAAGGCCTGTGGTGTTAATGGTATCCTAAATGAAAGGATAAAATATACAGACCCCAAATTCCAATTGGCTATACTTAAACTCTTTAACATCATCCTTAGCACTGGCATCTTCCCAAATATTTGGAACCAAGGACGGATCACCCCAATCCATAAAAGTGGAGACAAATTTGACCCCAATAACTACCGTGGGATAATGCGTCAACAGCAACCTTGGGAAAATTCTCTGCGTTATCATTAACAGCAGACTCGTACATTTCCTCAGTGAAAACAATGTACTGAGCAAATGTCAAATTGGCTTTTAACCAAATTCACCCTGCACACCCTAATTGATAAACTAACAAACCAAAACAAAGGTAAAGTCTTCTCATGCTTTGTTGATTTCAAAAAAGCTTTCAACTCAATTTGTCATGAGGGTCTGCAATTCAAATTAATGGAAAGTGGTGTTGGGGGAGAAACATAAGACATTATAAATTCCATGTACACAAACAAACAAAAAATCTTTGTGTACCCACTCCCTTCAACATATATATCAATGAATTGGCGAGCGCACTAGAACAGTCTGCAGCATCCGTTCTCACCCGACCAGAATCTGAAATGTCTACTGTTTGCTGATGATCTGGTGTTTCTGTCTACAACCAGGGAGGGCCTACAGCAGCACCTAGATCTTCTGCACAGATTCTGTCAGACCTGGCCCGATTCCAGTAAATCTCAGTAAGACAAAAATAATGGTGTTCCAAGAGTAAACAAAAAAGTATACCTACCTTGGCCTAAACATCAGCACCACAGGTAACTCTCACAAAGCTGTGAACAATCTGAGAGACAATGCAAGAAGGAAGAAGGGCCTTCTACATCATCAAAACGAACAGAAAAATTGACACACTAATTTGGATCTGGCTAACAATACTTGAATCAGTTATAGAACCCATTGCCCTTTATGGTTGTGAGGTCTGGGGTCCGCTCACCAACCAAGAATTCACAAAATGGGACAAACACCACATTGAGACTCTGCATGCAGAATTATGCAAACATATCCCCAGTGTACAACATAAAAAACCAAATAATGCATGCAGAGCAGAATTAGGCCAATACCCGCTACTTAACAAAATCCAGAAAAGAGACGTTCTACAACGTCTACAAATTCTACAAATTCTACAACAAGTTCTACAAATTCTACAACCACCTAAAAGGAAGTGATTCCCAAACCTTCCATAACAAAGCCATCACCTACAGAGAACCTGGAGTAGAGCCCCCTAAACAAGCTCGTCCTGGGGCTCTGTTCACAAACAGACCACACAGAGCTCCAGGGCAGCAACACAATTAGGCCCAACCAAATCATGAGGAAACAAAAAGACAATTAATTGACAAATTGGAAAAGAATTTACAAAAAAACTGGGCAAACTAGAATTCTATTTAGCACTAAATAGAGTACACCGAGGCAGAATACATGACTACTGTAACTGGCCCAAAATTAAGTAAATCTTTGACTATGTGCAGACTGAGGGATCATAGCCTTGCTATTGAGAAGGGCACCCGAAGTCACACCTGGCTCTCAAGAGAAGACAGGCTACAGTGGCTTGCGAAAGTATTCACCCCCCGTTGGCATTTTTCCTATTTTGTTTCCTTACAACCTGGAATTTGATTTACACAACATGCCTACCACTTTGAAGATGCATAATATTTTTTTATTGTGAAACAAGAAATAAGACAAAAAAAAAACAGAACTTTATTAATGTCCTCCTTGCCTGGTCCATGAGTTTTGGTGGGCGGCCCTTTCTTGGCAGGTTTGTTGTGCTGGCATATTCTTTCCATTTTTTAATAATGGATTTAATCTTGCTCCGTGGGATGTTCAAAGTTTCGGGATATTTTTTATAACCCATCCCTGATCTTTACCTCTCCACAACTTTGTCCCTGACCAGTTTGGAGAGCTCCTTGGTCTTCATGGTGCCGCTTGCTCGCTGGTGCCCCTTGCTTCGTGCTCTTGCGGACTCTGGGGCCTTTCAGAACAGGTGTACTGATATACTGAGGTCATGTGACAGATCATGTGACACTTATATGGCACACAGGTGGACTTTATTTAACAAATGATGTATCTTCTGAAGGTAATTGGTTGCACCAGATCTTATTTAGGGGCTTCATAGCAAAGGGGGTGAATACATATGCAACCTTTTTTTTTTTTTTTCATTTTTTGATACAAGTTATTTTTTTCATTCCATTTACCCAATGTGGACTATTTTGTATATGTCCATTACATGAAATCCAAATAAAAATCTTTAAATTACAGGTTGTAATGCAACAAAATAGGAAAAACGCCAAGGGGGATGAATACTTTTGCAAGGCACTGTATTTGCACACTTGTCCCAACATGTGGTGGAAACTGAGCTGCACTTCCTAACCTCCTGCCAAATGTATGACTATATTAGAGATACATATTTCCTTCAGATGACACAGACCCACAAAGAATTTGAAAACAAATCCAATGTTGATATCTAATATTTAACCCATATTTATTGGGTGAAATACCACAGTGTTGCAATCACAGGAGCAAGATTTGTGACCTGTTGTTTTATTGTTTATTTCCCTTTTGTTTATTATCTATTTCACTTGCTTTGGCAATGTAAACATATTTTTTTCCCATGCCAATAAAGCTGCTTAAATTGAATTAAATTAAGAGAGAGGAAGACAGAGGGAGAGAGAGGAGTGTAGTATGTGTTGCATCTCGGTCGCGTCATTGCCATTGTTATCAACGTTCCAAGGATTCCAAAAGTATAAGGAGGGCTAAGGACTTTAACCGGAGCTAATGATTGTTTCGCCCAATGATGTAGTCGAGTCACTTAACCTTGAGTCCCAAGTCCCCTGTGCTTGAGTACGAGTCACCAATGGTCGAGTCACGAGTCGAGTCAGAAGTCCCTATGGCTGAAATTTGAGTCCCAGTGCTTGAGTCCTGGTCCAAGTGCTCAAGTCTGAATCACTGAATCACTAGAATAGATAAAGTTATTTACACAGTCATATACAGTGGGGCAAAAAAAGTATTTAGTCAGCCACCAATTGTGCAAGTTCTCCCACTTAAAAAGATGAGAGGCCTGTAATGTTCATCATAGGTACACAGTTGTTGTTGCCATCCTGTACCTGTCCCGCAGGTGTGATGTTCGGATGTACCGATCCTGGGCAGGTGTTGTTACGTGTGGTCTGTCACTACGAGGACAATCAGCTGTCCGTCCTGTAGGGTTGTCTTAGGCATCTCACATTATGGACATTGCAATTTATTGCCCTGGCCACATCTGCAGTCCTCATGCCTCCTTGCATCATGCCTAAGGCACATTCACACAGATGAGCAGGGACCCTGGGCATCTTTCTTTTGGTGTTTTTCAGAGTCAGTAGAAAGGCCTCTTTAGTGTCCTACATTTTCCTGACTGTGACCTTAATTTCCTACCGTCTGTAAGCTGTTCGTGTCTTAGCGACCGTTCCACAGGTGTATTAGCGACCGTTCCACAGGTGTATGTTCATTAATTGTTTATGGTTCATTGAACAAGCATGAGAAATAGTGTTTAAACCCTTTACAATGAAGATCTGTGAAGTTATTTGAATTTTTATGAATTATCTTTGAAAGACAGTGTCCTGAAAAAGGGCCGTTTCTTTTTTTGCTTAGTTTATAAGACATATCTATGTCCTGGAAAGTAGGATGTTATGTAGAATGTAATTCTAGTCACATTAGCGCATGTTTGCAACAACCGTCCCAGTATAGGGACACCGATCCCTCAGTTTCACTTTGGACCCGATCAAGACGGACTCTGTTTTTCAAGGTGAAGAGACAACTTATTGTCATATGGCCATTTACTCACATTCAGAAGTTCAGCACAGAGGGCTTTCTCAACTACATTTTTGTCTTTGTGGGAAACCAAAAGTGCATAATAATCTGCATAGAGGAAAAGTTCACATGTACAGGCAGATTTCAGATAATGTATATACAATAGAAAGAAAAGTGGACCCAGCACAGTCCCTTGGAGTACCACGCGGTTCAATATTTTGGGTTTAGATAGGGTCCCATCCACATCTACCATCTGTGGTCTTCCTTGCAATTAACTGCTAACCCATTTTACTGCTACGTATTTAAAGCCCATGGCTCTTAGTTTGTTTAACAGAATCTCATGATCCACGCCTTTTGGAGATCTAACAAAATTTCCCTACGTCTACTTCCTTCCTTATGTGGTCAGTTAGATATTGTAGGCAAGTGTCGGTGGAATGGGATTTCCTAAAGACAGATTGGCGCTCATGTTAGGAAATATAACTGTCAATCTGTTCGGACATAATCTTTTCCGTGACTTTCAATAAAACACACAGGATTGAGACAGGCCGATAGTTTCCATGATCTAACTTATTCCCATTTTTATATAAAGGAATGACCCTTGAAAGTTTTAGTTCACTGGGAAAACACCCCAGTTCAATAGACATGTTCATAATGTCAGTTACACAGGGGGTGATAAATTGGGGCAGAATCCCTTAGAAATCTGTCAGGAATGTTGTTAAGGCCAATTGCTTTGGAATGGTCAAGTTCTTTCAGCTTCTTTAGCACAGTTGACTCAGACACCTTTTCAAATGAAAAAACATCTACTTGAATCCCCTGCTGTGAGTAAAACTGCTGGACATGACTCTCCCCATAGCAACCTGACTGACAAGGTAACTTGCTAACTAATGTATTAGCTATAGTTGTAAAATAGCTATTCAGACTGTCTACAACTATGATCTTGTCTGATGTAATCTTGTCCAATCTAAGACTTTGAGCTCTGGTCTTTAATCTGTTATTGTATCCTAACAGCTTCAGACAGTTCCATAATTTACTCGGATTGTTCCTATTTTCAACTATTTGTTATTAAAATAATCTTTCTTGGCCTTCTGTATCATCATGTTGACCTAATTTCTTATAGTCTATAAATATATAACCTGCCTTGGATTTCCTAAACTCCAGAAAGTGTTCATTTTTACACTTAATTACCTTTTATAATGTTATAGTTTATCCATGGTTCTGTTCTTTGCTTAATTCAACAACAACAAGTCTGGAACCTGCTTATCTACAGCATCTAAAAACAATGATTTAAAATTGCCCCAGGCATTTTCCACCTCATTGCATTTCAATACAGCAGACCAGTCCAATTTGATCAAACAATGAACAAAAATATCTGCTCTGTTATTCTTTATAGACCTAAATGATGTAATGATCACTGAGCCCATAGTGTAAACTCCACTGTTTGATATATTTCAGACAACACAATGTCCATGATGGTTTGGGTAGAAGGACAGACCCTGGTGGGCTCAGAAATCAGCTGGTATGAGGAAAAACAGATTACAAAAATTCTGAAGAGCTTTAAAAGTAGCATGGCCCTGTTAGAGCATATTTGTATTAAAATCACCAGTAACAACGACCTCTGATTTACCTAAATCTGTACAGTTGAAGAAAGTCTTCTCCAACAATTCATAAAACTTGTATTGGTCTGTAACAGCTTCCGTCTATAATGGGTTTGCATTTTGGTGATAAAATGTCCAACCACACAGCTTCAAACTCATCATGGTTTAAATCCGATCTAAAGTTGAGCCCAATATCTGATCTTACATAAATACAAACTCCCCCGCCTTTGCGATTGCAGTCTCTTCTTAATTACTACACAATTTTCAACTTCAATCTCAGCGTTATTTATCGAACCATCTAACCTTCTTTCGGTAAAGCAAACCACTCCCACCTTACAGTTACTGATGAGTAGGCAAATTTCCTCAATCTTGGGAAGAAGACTTCTAACGTTGAGATGAAGGATGTGTAGTCCTCTCGTCCTCTCCTCATCTGTTGGAACTGTCAGCTGAAATTGTTCACTTGAGATGAGTGTTGAGTCCATGCAGTCCAATCCCAGCCGTGAAGCTCCACCCAGGGTTCGTGCTGGCATCAGACTAGGGTTTTGCCTTTCCAATCCCCTGTCCCTATCCCCGGGCCTTTCCATGTTCATTTGGCACAACAGACTGTCTCGACTGGGGCCTCCTTCGCGACCCTCTCCTGGTCTCCCTACTGCACTCGGACAGAAAATGGAAGCAGGAGGATTAGGTTGGTTGTCATGATCAAGGTCTGAAAGATCTCTATTTGTTATGCATACCTGAAAGAGGGTCATTGCTCCTTCCCTTCTAACCCTCTCTATTATATCATGCTGCTGCTCCAATGGATTTATCGCTAGAACACGGGCTGGGGCACTGATAAACATCTCTGGACAGTAACGGGCATAGAGTAATTATGAGATTTCCACCATCTATTTGACATTTACCCCTGACCTTAACCCCCTTGAAGGGACTGTGCCAGTTGAAATATACAAAGTTATTTAGTGCCAATCTGGTCTTCCAGCCTGATCTTCTGATTAAAACGTATACTTTCTCAAAAGGACATCGACTCGATGTACAAAAAGTGCCAGTATCTATAAACGTTAATATAAAACAGTAAATTAAAAACTAAGTGTTTTGATGTGATTTTACATTGCATTCACATTGATGTCAGAGTGGATAGAGGTACAATAGAGCCCAGAGTACCAGACCATTAGTGACAGGAACTACCAATACAAGACCAGAGTGCGCAAGAGGAGATTACCGTGACTCAGCGGTCACATGGAATTTTACTGCGGTCAGAGCTCATGACTTCTGGTGTGGCAGTGGTCTTCGCAACAGCCCTAGTACAGGCAAGAGGAATTGAGTCAAATTGTTTGGTATCCCTTTTCCTTTCTTTCTGTGTCCCCAAATGTTTGCATATAGGCTACTGGTAATGTTACCAGGGCCACGATCAATTGCAAAACGTTCTCGAACGTTGCAGATATAATTCCTCGTATTATCATAATTTGTTCTATAATTTTTCTCTCTGCATTGTTGGGAAGGGCCTGTAAGTAAGCATTTACACTGTTAGTCTACACCTGTTGTTTACGAAGCATGTGACAAATAACATTTGATTTGATAGAAATTCCATGAATAGAACTGACGTTATTCCTTATTCAACATGTCATAGAGGCATGTTTGTTCTATATAGCATATGTCTATCTGAATGTTCCAGCACTACCAGCATTATGACCAGGAATACGACTTTCCCGAATCCAATCCTTTGTTCGCACCCCCCCAGGGCAATTGAACTGATTCCAGAGGCTGGCCCAAAACACCACCGGTGGAGGAGAGGTACTCGGAGGAGTCTTCTAGTCTGACTTAAGAGGCGCGCACAACACCCACCGCTTCCGAGTATATTACTTGCTGATGTTCAGTCTCTGGATAATAAAGTTGACTAGCTTAGGGCGAGGATTTCTTTCCAGAGAGACATCAGGGATTGTAACATACTCTGTTTCACAGAAACATGGCTCCCTTGGGATATACTGTCTGAGTCCGTCCAGCCAGTTGGGTTCTCAGTTCATGATGCAGACAGGAATAAATATCTCTCCGGGAAGAAGGGTGGGGTGTATGTTTCATGATTAACGACTCATTGTGTGATTGTGAAAACATACAAGAACTCAAGTCGTTTTGTTCACCCGACCTAGAATACCTAACAATCAAATGCTGACCTTATATCTTCCATGTGAATTCTCTTCACTTATTTTCACAGAGGTGTATATCCCCCTCAAGCTGATACCACTGGAAACCACATATCCTGAGGCCAGGTTCATTGTAGCTGGGGATTTTAGCAAAACAAATTTGATAAAAAGGCTGCCGAAGTTCTATCAACACATTGACTGTAGTACTCATGCTGCTAAAACACTCAACCACTACTACTCCAACTTCTGGGATACCTAGAAGGCCCTCCCCTGCCCTCGTCTCAGCAAATCTGAACACAACTCCATTTTGCTCCTCCCTTCCTATATGCTTCGCCCACTTTGAAGATAACACAGCACCACCGACATGGGCCGCTACCAAGGACTGTGGGCTCTCCGTCTCCGTGACCACCATAAGAAAGACATTTAAGCGTGTTAACCCTCGCAAAGGCTGCCGGCCAAGATGACATCCCTAGACGCATGCACAGATCAGCTGGCCTATGTGTTTACGGACATATTCAATCTCTCCCTATCCCAGTCTGCTGTCCCCACATGCTTCAATATGGCCATTGTTCCTGTTCCCAATAAAGCAAAGGTAACTGAACTAAATGACTATCGCCCCATAACACTCAGTTCTGTCATCATGAAGTTCTTTGAGAGAATAGTCAAGGATCATATCACCTCTACCTTACCTGTCACCCTAGACCCACTTCAATCTGCTTACCACCCCAATAGATCCACAGACGATGCAATCGCCATCTCCCTGCACACTTCCCTATCCCATCTGGACAAGAGGAATACCTGTAAGAATGCTGTTCATTGAATATAGCTCAGCATTCAGCAACATAGTACCCTCCAAGCTCATCATTAAGCTCGAGGCCCTGGGTCTGAACCCCGCCCTGTGCAACTGGATCCTGGACTTCCTGACAAGCAGCCCCCAGGTGGTGAGGGTAGGAAACTACATCTCCACTTCGATGATCCTCAACACTGGGGCCCCACAAGGGTGCATGCTCATCCCCCTCCCCTACTCCCTGTTCACCTATGAC
Source organism: Oncorhynchus keta (assembly GCF_023373465.1). Lineage (NCBI taxonomy): Eukaryota > Metazoa > Chordata > Actinopteri > Salmoniformes > Salmonidae > Oncorhynchus > Oncorhynchus keta. The sequence continues at coordinate 17,819,981 of NC_068446.1, forward strand.
TGTGTGGCCACGCACGCCTCCAACTCATCAAGTTTGCAGACGACACAACAGTAGTAGGGTTGATTACCAATAATGACAAGACAGCCTACAGGGAGGAGGTGAGGGCTCTGGGAATGTGGTGCAAGGAAAATAACCGCTCACTCAATGTCAACAAAACAAAGGAGATGATTGTGGACTTCAGGAAACAGCAGATGGAGCAACCCCCTATCCACATCGGCGGGACCGCAGTGGAGATGGTGGAAAGCTTCAAGTTCCTCGGCGTACACATCATTGACAAACTGAAATGGTCCACCCACACAGACAGTGTAGTGAAGAAGGCGCAAGAGCCTCAGGAGACTTAAGAAATTTAGCTTGGCACCTAAAACCCTCACAAACTTTTACAGATGCACAATTGAGAGCCTCCTGTTGTCCTGTATCACCGCTTGGTACAGCAACTGCACCACCCACAACCGCAGGGCTCTCCAGAGGTTGGTGCGGTTTGCCCAACGCATCCACGGGGGCAAACTATCTGCCCTCCAGGACACCTACAGCACCCGATGTCTGTTCACCCCACTATCATCCAGAAGGCGAGGCCAGTACTGGTGCATCAAAGCTGGGACCAGGAGACTAAAACAGCTCCTCTAGCACACTAGCACACTAGAGGCTGCTGCCTATGTACATAGACTTGAAATTACTGACCACTTTAATAAATGGAACACTAGTCACTTTAATGTTTACATATTTTGCATTACTCATCTCCATATGTATATACTGTATTCTATTCTAATGTATCTTAGTCTATGCCGCTCTGACATTGCTTCTCCATATATTTATATTTTCTTAATTCCATTCCTTTACTTAGATTTGTGTATTGGGTTTATGTTGTGAAATTGTTAGATCATTTATTACTTGTTAGATATTACTGCACTGTCGGAGCTAGAAACGCAAGCATTTTGCTACACCTGCAATAACATCTGCTAAGCACGTGTATGTGACCAATACAATTTGATTTGAATATAAAATATGGCATTCCATTGCACAGTAGAATGTGGCGCTGGTATTATGGGTCATATCTTTTGAATGGTAAGGGCTAGAATCAAGCTGTTTTCTCTGAGGAAAATTGGAAGACTTGGCTACTTTGGCTACAGAACTTGGCTATGAAATGCAGTGAGGAAAGTGGGAGGGTTGAGCGAGATTACAAATTCAAATGACAGTCTACTTTTCTATACTCAAGGGAGAGAAAAACATAAATAGACTGTTGTTTTACTATTAAACTCAATTCTGCTCATTTTGTAAAGCTGCGCGTCTGTCCTGCTAATGTTAATTGTGCTCATCACTAAAAAGCTTTCAATCTCTCCAAAAACTCTTGTCCAGTCCACTTGGTAGTCAGGATTTAGTCACAGAGATAGTTGTCTCATCTCATTTTAGTCAACTGAATTTTTTTTTTTAAATTGTTTAGTTATAGTTTTGTCTGGGTCTATTTATTCCGTTATAGTCTCGTCAATTGCCACTGAAAAATACGTGTTAAAATATTTCTCACAATCTTTGTTGACGGAATTAACACTGACACACACAAACACACATGTGAGCTGATCCCCTGTTCTCTGTCTGTTCCACTGGTATAAACCACACGAGTCTCTGAGCTCTGCCAGTGGGATTATCTGGAGAGTTAATTGTGAGCTGGAAGAACAGGAGAGCCACAGGAGAACACCATAATGAAGCGCATCTCATCCTGCCACTCTTCTTTTGTCCTCCCTCAACTTTTGGTGTAGAAACTTTCTTTCCAACAACAACAAGTCTATTATTCCATTGACCCTCCTTCTCTGGCAACTATTTAACATGGCGTGGTGATGAGGCATTTCTTTAATAATATGTGTTGATGTGTTTGTTCTTACAGCCCGTGAGTTAACAGGAGCGGAGAAGTCGGTGGTTGCTGTGGAAACAGACATTGATGCTGAGGAGGCTCCCTTACCATTACCGGACAGTACGGTCGAGGAGTTTAACCGCGGGGTCACTGACCTGGACGGAGTGTACGCTACTGCCAAGACTCACCACACACACCTCAACAACCTCGACAAGAAGGTATGATGGCTGTATGTATGTGTTTTGGGGGTGTGGTTCGGGTATGTTTGGTGGGAAGAAAGGGGACAGGGTTGCAGCCCAAGAAGGCTAAAAGTATATTTACATGCATATACTAACTAAGTCCTGGAATGAGAGAACACAGTAATGGGATGGTCATTATTGCTTGTACCACTGAAATACAATACCATTCATCTATCTACTGTATAGATTGCTTAGTCCAGGTAACACAATACCATTGGTCCATCTATAGATTGCTTCGACCAGGGAAATACAATATCTCGTGGCCTGTGTAATAATGGCTTGAGGTAGTAGCGGAAAACAATAATGTGTGGCCTATGTATAGGTTGTTATGTAGGGTGATACATACTGCTTTTGTGAGACCGGGAGAAAACACACACACACACACACTGCATTGTCTGATGTTACGACAGATTGAGTTATATCGGGTGATATTGCTATTCTTGGATCGAAGACAATAAAATATTGTTACCAAGACTGCTTGGACAGTGTGAAAGCATGATTGTGTGTTCTATCTAGAGACCACTATATGAGGTGGCATGACTCGTTTGCGGCTCTATCTATAGCTTTATCCCTCTGACTGGACTGGAGAGTGATATATTGTGAGCTGTCTTTTTCCTGTCTGTTTTTACCAGAATATTTAGTATGTATTTAGCATGAAGTTAAAATGTTTTTACCCTTAGGTAACAGTTAGTTAGTTAACCTAATTAGCCACGCTGTTTTCTGCCTTATCAGAAGTTTAGGTAGCGCTTCATAATAACTCCTCATAATGAAGCGTTTATAATGGATTAGTAAGTCATTTTTTCATAATTTATTCATTGTTACGCCCACATTTGTAAATATTAGTAACCTTGTTATTCACACATTTATAAACAACATTTAAAGTATTTAATAATGATTCATGAGATGTTTAATATAGGTCCGTATAATCCATTGGGTATTTTTTTCGTCATTTTTGTGTGGCCTCATCTAAAGTGTTGGCTATTTACTTTTTTTACTGTTTTGAGTGACCAGTGTAATTTCTCATAAAAAGATGGACATGCCATTGGCAAACATTCCTGCAGTACCTGATCCTCCTTAAGGTCTCGAAATAGCCCCTAGAATATAGCTGTTAGGGTGACCATATTACCACCCCACCGGTGGTCACGAGTCATGGCCGCAGTCAAATTCCATGTTACCATTTAGTCATGATAACTAGGCTTCTCCAAAACTACGCACTGATGCTGCTGATGGTCAATAGTAGCCTACCAAACTTGCTAACTGCCAATCACTAATGGCCTGGTACTTATCAAATCACATTTTATTAGTCACATACACATATTTATGTGACACATTTTTGGCCTGGTAATTAGAGATTGTCCCTCTAAACGCTCTGACGTCAACGCAAATCCATTAGAAAATCAATGAGCTCATGTTGTGCAAAATGTTGTGCAAAATGTCTATAAGCTATGCAATTACGTGAGAAAACAGAGTTTCCATGGCCTCTATTTAAAAGATGATGATCCCATCAGCTTTCTATAGGCTAGGCCTACTATATTTATTTCTCAACGTTCCTAATATTAATCACATTACTCCACTTTACAACAGGAGTATAGCCTACCTGGCTGTTATGAAAATGAACCGCAGGAAAAACGTCCTCCATTCGCTATTTTTAGTGCTATACTGTTGTTTGCTCAGTTAAATTTAGAATTTGTATAATTAAAAGACAGATTAGTCTTTTCATTGTCCTCTCTTTACAGCACTAACAATTTGCTTTACCAACGGTTTGCATGTTTTGGTTTTTGCCCTAGTACTACACAGCTGATCCAACTAATCATCAAGCTTTGATAATTTGAATCAGCTGTGTAGTGTTAGGGTAAAATCTAAAATGAGCACCCCTTGGGGTCCCGAGGACCGAGTTTGGAAAACGCCGATTTAAATTTAAAACAAAACCAAATTTAAACAGCTAATGATTCTCTGTGGCCAAATCATGCTTTTAGTAGCCTATGTTTGAATTATTGTATTTATTTCTGTATAGACAGAAGTAGGCTAATTAGGCTATATCATTTTAACAATTTAATTACATTTCCATTAGGAAAAGCTTCCCGTAGCCTTATGGGCGGACTGCCTATGCTTGCATATTAAAAACGTAACCACGTAACCTCCATTTGCTATTCGAGTGCAGGCTGCGGATTACGTTTTTTTTTTGTGGGCTATTCGAAATCAAAACTAATTCCACCCATAGGCTATATGTAAAGACCAGATTAAATTACGAATAGTGTGATGAGTGAGAAAATGATCAAGTGCTTGTCAAATTGTGAATGAGGAATGATAAACTGATGACGTGTGTGCAGCCTGCGCAAGAAACAGAGAGAGCCCATGCCTTTCATGCAACTTTTTTCAAATCATCATTACTGTCGCATAATGTAGCCTTAGAATGTATTAAAAATCAAAACATATAGCCTAATTTTTGTATCACAAATAAAGTTACGCATATAGGAGGACCTGTTTCTTTGATAACACAGAATAGCTGCATGTGTGCACTCCCTCGGAAATCGTTTGAAGGAAATATCCTTTTTATTTTATTCAGCTAGGTTCAATTGTATTCTTCATGTTATAAAATAATATAAAACAATGCCACAGAATTCTAAGCAAATCTGCTAAATTAATTGGTGTAGCCCACAGCCATATGGCATAGCCAGATCAGAGCCTAACATAAGATCATCTGGGAATATGCCGTATGGACATTCTTCTGAAATAGGCTACATTTTCTTCATATCATGTTTTTTAGACTTGCATAAAAACATTGTGGATCTATTGTGATGGTGTGGGCTATATCAAATTGATTTATTAGAATGTAGATGTTCTGCATCAGCATTGTGTAGGCTGTGTGTGAAATCCACGAGATGCTAAATGTGTTTATGTTAATTAATGGTCAATTACCATGAGACAAGCAGTTATTTGCAAGACAATCACTGGCTGACAAAATGTAATGACAGGCCCTACCCCAGAACATATCAATGGTTGGGCCTCCCGAGTGGCGCAGTGGTCTAAGGCCAATTACCGTGTGCCACTAGATTCTGGGTTAGAGTCCAGGCTCTGTCGCAGCCAGCCGTGACCGGGAGACCCATGGGGCGGTGCACAATTTGCCCAGCGTTGTCTGGGATAGGGGAGGGTTTGGCCAGCAGGGATGTCTCATCGCGCACAAGCGACTCCTGTGGTGGGCCAGGCGCAGTGCATGCTGCCACGGTCGCCATGTGCATGGTGTTTCCTCTGACACATTGGTGCGGCTGGCTTCCGGGATAAGTGGGCATTGTGTCAAGAAGTAGTGCGACTTGGTTGGGTTGTGTTCCGCCTGTCCCGAGTCCGTACGGGAGTTGCAGCGATGAGACAAGACTGTACACCCTTGAATAATAATAATCTATAAATATTTATTATTATTTTATGACCCCGTTTTCTCCCCAATTTCGTGGTATGCAACTGGTAGCTACCAGGTAAAATAATAATAAATATATATAGATTATTATTATTATTCATTTTTATTTATATATAGCTACCAGTTGGATACCACGAAATTGGGGAGAAAACAGGGTAATAAAATAATAATAAAGATATATAGATTATTATTCATTTTTATTTATATATATATATATATATATATATATATATATATATATTTTTTTTTTTTTTAATATTAATACTAATCTATGGTTAAATAATAAGCACACAAAAGGATGCTTTAGAAAACATATTGAACATTTTTATTCCTGTTGTAATAGTCTGATGTATAAAATAATGTTTTTAGTCCGAAAATGCTAACATAAGCATTTCTTGGCAGTGACTTTTCTACCAAAACCCAAAGTGTGGAAATAAGTAACACAAAAAAATTATAATACAGAGTCTATATACATGGGGTACCGGTACTGAATTAATGTGCGGGAGTACAGGTTAGTCGAGGTAAGAGAGGTTATTATCCTGGCACCACACTGCCAGGTCTCTGACCTTCTCACTATAGGCTGTCTCATCGTTGTCTGTGATCAGGCCTGCCACTGTTGTGTTGTCGCCAAACTTAGTGATGGTGTTGGAATCGTGCTTGGCCACGCAGTCGTGGTTGAACAGGGAGTACAGGAGGAGACGAAGCATGCACCCCTTATGGCCGTGTTGAGGATCAGTGTGGCAGATGTGTTGTTGCCTACCCTTTCCCCCTGGAGGCGGTCCATCAGGATGTCAAGGATCCAGTTGCAGAGGGAGGTGTTTAGTCCCAGGGTACTTGCTTGGTGATGGGCTCTATGGGCACTATGGTGTTGAACTCTCAGCTGTAGTCAAAGAACAACATTCTCACGTAGATGTTCTTTTGTCCAGGTGAAAATCGCAGTGTGGAGTGCAATAGAGATTGCGTCATCTGTGGATCTGTTGGGGCGGTATGCAAATTGGACTTGGTCTAGAGTTTCTGGGATGAAGGTGTTGATGTGTGTCATGGCCAGCCTTTCAAAGCACTCCATGGCTACAGACGTGAGTGTTACAGATTGATAGTCATTTAGGCAGGGTACCTTGGTGTTCTTGGTGGTCTGCTTGAAACATGTAGGTATTACAGACTCTCTCAGGAACAGGTTGAAAATGTCAGTGAAGACACTTGCCAGTTAGTCAGCGCATGCTCTGTGTACATGTCCTGGTAATCCATCTGGCCCTACAGCCTTGTGAATGATGATCTGTTTCAAGGTCTTACTCACATCGGCAGCGGAGAGCGTGATCACACAGTCATCCAGAACAGTTGGCGCTCTCATGCATGCTTCAGTGTTGCTTGCCTCGAAGCGCACATAGAAGTAATTTAGCTCATGTGGTAGGCTCATATCACTGGGCAGCTCACGGACGGGCTTCCCTTTGTAGTTCATAATAGTTTGCAAGCCCTGCCACATCCGACGTGCGTCAGAGCCGGTGTAGTACGATTCAATCTTAGTCCTGTATTGGCGCTTTGCCCTCTTTGTTGGTTCATTGGAGTGCATAGCAGGATTTCTTATAAGTGTCCGGGTCAGAATGCCGTTCCGATGCACTGAAGCAGGTGACTGATGTGGTGTACTCCTCAATGCTATCGGATGAATCCCAGAACATATTCCAGTCTGTGCTAGAAAAACAGTCCTGCAGCTTAGCATTTGCATCATCAAATGAAATTCAATTGTATTTGTCACATGCTCCAAATACAACAAATACACCTTACCGTGAAATGCTTACTTACAAGCCCTGTGTTGTGTTGTTGTATGTGTCGAACTGCCTTGCTTTATCTTGGCCAGGTCGCAATTGTAAATGAGAACTTGTTCTCAACTTGCCTACCTGGTGAAATAAATAAATAACTTTCTGCTTTAGTTTTTGCTTGTAAACAGGACTCGGGAGGATAGAATTATGGTCAGATTTGCCAAATGGGGGGCGAGGGAGAGCTTTGTATGCATCTCTGTGTGTGGAGTAAAGATGGTCTAGAGTTTTTTCCCCTCTGGTTGCATGCTACATGCTGGTAGAAATTAGGTAAAACAGATTAAAGCTTTACTGCCTTAAAGTCCCCGGCCACTAGGAGTGCTGCCTCTTGATTAGCATTTTCTTGTTTGCTTATGGCCTTATACAGCTCGTTGAGTGCGGTCTTAGTGCCAGCATCAGTTTGTTGTGGTAAATAGACAGCTACAAAAAAATATAGATTATAACTATCTTGGTAAATAGTATGGTCTACAGCTTATAATGAGGTACTCTACCTCAGGCGAGCAAAACCTTGACACTTAGATTTAGCACACCAGCTATTATTGACAAATAGACACAGACCACAACCCATCGTCTTACCAGAGGTAGCTGTTCTGTCTTGTCGATACACGGAAAACCCATCCAACTATATATTATACATGTCTTTGTTCAGCCACGACTTGGTGAAACATAAGTTATTACAGTTTTTAATGTCCCGTTCGTAGGATAGTCTCGAACGGAGCTCAAACGGAGCTTATTCAGTTTATTCTCCAATGATTGCACATTGGCCAATAGGAAGGATGGTAGAGAGGGGTAACACACTCGCAGACAAATTCTCACAAGGCACCCAGATCTGCGTCCCCTGTATTGGCGTCTCCTCAGGAAGATGGCGCAGACAGATAGGCCCTAAGCAAGTTTGCAGTATTTCGTTTTTTCTGGAATTCCTGACGGCCCGCCTCCAGGTGGTGAAGGTAGGAAACAACACCTCCACTTCGCTGATCATCAACACAGGGTCCCCACAAGGGTGCGTGCTCAGCCACCTCCTGTCAGCTGGCTCAGGCACCAGGGCAACAGGAAGAAGAGGGATCAGATGGAGCAGGAGCACCAGCAGTAGTGCCACATTTACATTACATTACATTTACATTTAAGTCATTTGGCAGACGCTCTTATCCAGAGCGACTTACAAATTGGTGCATTCACCTTATGACATCCAGTGGAACAGCCACTTTACAATAGTGCATCTAAATCTTTTAGGGGGGGGGGGGTGAGAAGGATTACTTATCCTAACTCCCTGTTCCCCCATACTCCCTGTTCCCCCATGACTGTGTGGCCACACACGCCTCCAACTCAATCATCAAGTTTGCAGATGACACAACAGTAGTAGGCCTGATTACCAACAATGACGAGACAGCTTACATAAAGGAGGTGAGGGCCCTGGGACTGTGGTGCCAGGAAAATAACCTCTCACTCAATGTTGATAAAACAATGGAGCTGAATGTGGACTTCAGGAAACAGCAGATGGAGCACCCCCTATCCACATCGATGGGACCGCATTGGAGATGGTGGAAAGCTTCAAGTTCCTTGGCGTACACATCACTGATGATCTGAAATGGTCCATTGTAGTGAAGAAGGCTTGGCACCTAGAACGCTCACACACTTTTACAGACGCACAGTTGAAAGCACCCTGTCGGGCTTTATCACGCCTGCTACAGCAACTGCACCGCCCACAACCGCAGGGCCCTCCAGAGGGTGGTGCGGTCTGCCCAACACATCACCGGGGGAAAACTACCTGCTCTCCAGGACCCCGATGTCACAGGAAGGCCCAAAAGATCATCAAGGACAACAACCATCTGAGCCATTGCCTGTTCACCTGCTATCATCCAGAAGGCGAGGTCAGTACAGGTGCATCAAAACTGGGACCAAGAGACTGAAAAACAGCTTCTATATCAAGGCCATCAGACTGTTAAATAGCTAACACTAGGCGACTTCCACCCATCTACATAACCCTGCACATTGGAGACTGCTGTCCGATATACATAGACTTGAAATCACTGGCCACTTTAATAATGGAACACTAGTCACTTTAACAATGTTGTTATATTTTTGCTTTACTCATCTCATATGTATATATTGTAGTCTATTCTATGCCACTCAGTCATTGCTCATCCTAATATTTATATAATCCTTAATTCCATTCTTTTACTTTTAGGTTGTGTGTATTGTGTGTGTTGTTGTGAATTGTTAGATATTACTGCACTGTTGGAGCTAGAAACACAAGCATTTTGCTACACCCGCAATAACATCTGCTAAACATGTGTATTTCATTTTATTTGAATGACAGGGATTTGGGCCTAGTCCGGTAGCAGCAGTAAATCCTTTGCATCTGATCATTAAAGAAAAAATATTTGTCCAGTTCGATGTGAGTAATCGCTGTTCTGATATCCAGAGAATCTTTTTGGTCATAAGTTACAAACAACGCAAAAAAAACCACAAAATAATATATTCTTCAGAGATGCCCAATACTTTATTTCGCTCCCATTTCATTTTAAAAGCTTACCATGTTTTGAGGCTCAGTAATGGTGCCACCAAACAAAGCCACGTGTGAAAATAATCTGCTGTTAAAAGACTGAAACACTGGAAGCATTTAAAGATTATACATGTAACATTTCTACCTGCAAATCAAACATGTAACATTTCTACCCCAATCACATATTAGTAGTAATGAAGGAACAAAAATGCACTAGATCCGGCCAGCTGTTGTGTGCAGGCAACATTTCCCTGTATTATGATTAGTTTGCGTTCGTGACGTCGACAACATTACCAAAACATTCACATTAACTCTTCGTCAAATCCTTGCAACAGTTGTTTCACAGCAGTTTTTGTGAGTAAAATGTTATACATTTATTTATTTCCTTTAGCATTCTTCATTGTGTGCTTATAATCTTACCATTGATATGTTTTAGGCTATTTTGAGACCTTAAGGAGCATCAGTGTAACGGCGTTCGTCTGTTGAAAGAGGAGCGGACCAAAATGTGGCGTGGTGGTTACTCATGTTCTTTAATGGAAATATACGATACATGAAATAACAATAATATATACAAAACAACAAGCGAAACGTGGGCGTCTGTCCATGGTGGCGGCTCCGGCTCGGGATGTGGACCCCACTCCATAAATGTCTTCGTTCCTCCCCCTCGCGTCCTGGGATAGTCCACCCTCGCCGCCGACCATGGCCTAGTAGTCCTCACCCAGAACCCCACTGGACTGAGGGGCAGCTCGTGACTGAGGGGCAGCTCGTGACTGAGGGGCAGCTCGTGACTGAGGGGCAGCTCGTGACTGAGGGGCAGCTCGGGACTGAGGGGCAGCTCGGGACTGAGGGGCAGCTCGGGACTGAGGGGGAAGCCCGGCACTGAGGGGGAAGCCCGGCACTGAGGGGGAAGCCCGGCACTGAGGGGGAAGCCCGGCACTGAGGGGGAAGCCCGGCACTGAGGGGGAAGCCCGGCACTGAGGGGAAGCCCGGCACTGAGGGGGAAGCCCGGCACTGAGGGGAAAGCCCGGCACTGAGGGGAAAGCCCGGCACTGAGGGGAAAGCCCGGCACTGAGGGGCAGCTCGGCACTGAGGGGAACCCCAGCACTGAGAGGAAGCTCAGCACTGAGAGGAAGCTCAGGCAGGTAGTTGGCTCCGGCAGATCCTGGCTGGCTGGCGGATCTGGAAGAGTCTGGTTGACTGGCAGATCTGGAAGAGTCTGGTTGACTGGCAGATCTGGAAGCGCACTGAAGGCCTGGTGCGTGGTGCTGGAACTGGTGGTACTGGACCGAGGACACACACAGGAAGCCTGGTGCGGGGAGCTGCCACCGGAGGACTGGTGTGTGAAGGTGGCATAGGATGGACCGGACCGTGAAGGTGTACTGGAGAGCCTGAGAGCAGGGCTGGCACAGGACTTGCGAGGCTAGGTAGGTACACAGGAGGCCTAGTGCGTGAGGCTGGCACAATTTTCACCAGCCGACTAACATGCACCTCAGGACGAGTATGGAGCGCTGACCCAGGTGCCATCAAATCCCCGACACGCTCCGTCGGGCGACTATCTTGCATACTACGCCAAATCAACTGCTCTCTCTCTTCACTCTCCTCCAATTCCATTAACAACTCCTCGAGTGTCTCCTCATCTCCCATCTGTTCACTCTCCTCCACTCTGTCCAATAATTCCTCGACCCTCTCAGACTCAGCCCTCAGCTTCGCCGATAGCTCCGATAACATCCATGGCTCCTTACGGTAAATAGGCGGAGTTGGCTCAGGTCTGAACCCTGACTCTGCCACACTCTCCCTGAGCCCCGCCCCCCAAATACATTTTTTGGGCTGACTCTTGGGCTTCATTTTGCGCTGCCGTGCTTGTCTCTCCAACTCCATTCTCCTATAACCCTCTTCGCACTGCTCCAGCGAATCCCAGGCGGGCTCTGGCACTCTCTCTAGGTCGACCGCCCACCTGTCTATTTCCTCCCAAGTAGTGTAGTCCCGATATTGTTGCTCCTGCTGCCGCTGTTGCTTCTCCTCATACCAGCGCCTCTCAGCTCTCGCCGCCTCCAGTTCTTCTTTGGGGCGGCGATATTCTCCAGGCTGATCCCAGGGTCCTTCTCCGAACAATTCATCCTCCAATGTCCGTTCCTCTTTTCGCTGCTTCTGCTGTCGCTGCCTGTCACCACGCTGCTCGGTCCGGGTGTGGTGGGTGATTCTGTAACGGCGTTCGTCTGTTGAAAGAGGAGCGGACCAAAATGCGGCGTGGTGGTTACTCATGTTCTTTAATGGAAATATACGATACATGAAATAACAATAATATATACAAAACAACAAACGAAACGCGAAAACCTATACAGCCTATCTTGTGACAACAAACACAAAGACCGGAACAATCACCCACGAAACACTCACAGAATATGGCTGCCTAAATATGGCTCCCAATCAGAGACAACGATAATCACCTGACTCTGATTGAGAACCGCCTCAGGCAGCCATAGACTAATTAGACACCCCACAAAACCCCAGGACAAAAAACACACCACAATAACCCATGTCACACCCTGGCCTGACCAAATAAAGAAAGAAAACACGAAATACTAAGACCAAGGCGTGACAATCAGGTACTGCTGTAATGTCTACCAATGGCATGTCCATCTTTTTGTGAGGAATTTCACTGGTCACTCAACTTAACTAATGATTAGTAAATGGTTTGTAAGGACCTATATTAAATGTCTTATGAATGGAGTAATGATTAATACATAATAAACTATTTACCAATCCATTATACATCCTTTATTACGTGGTGTTATTATAAAGTGCTACAAAAGTGTACATGTAGTTAACATGTAACATAAACATTCCATTGAAATGTCATAATTTAAATGACAATAGTTTTCACTTAGTTAACACAAACAAACATAAAAATAGGCCTAAAATGTGCTTATGCAGCATTCTTGCTTCAAGCTGCAGGTAGAAATTTCTACTGAACCTCTTAGTTGTCAGTTGCAGAAGCATGTATTATTATAGAGGGGGTAAATGGAGGTCTGTGAGGTGAAGTGTATCCTTAAATCCTATTAAAGACAGAGAGTAATGGCGACGGAGTGTTCTATATGGATCTGATTGGAACCAACATGGCGTGAAATCACTACAACAACAGAGGGTTAAGAAAGGCCTCGATCACCCCCTTGAGTCAGTGTGTTTGTGTGTGCGTTTGTGCGTGTACGTATGTGTGGGGGTGTATAACTTATCCACTGTGGGTTTTCTGAAAGCTCATGAAAGGAAAGGAGCCAAAGACCTTAAGGTCTATTTTCTCCTGTCAGGTCTCATTAATTTGACAATGCCTTTTACTTCCAACCACTTCTTCGTCACAGCCAAAAATCAATCCAATGACATCATGTGAACAACTTGCAACACGCCAAGAGTAGTGTTGTGGATTAAAGACACAGTCCTTAGATTCTCTGTCCCCTGGGGTAAGAAGATGAAATGGAAACTTAATTCACCTGAATTAAGAGGTGAGAAAATTAAAAGGGGAAAATTTAATTTTTACACCAATCAATGTGGCTGTTCATCTTCTTTAGTTTTCTAGTGACACTTATTTACCAGATATTGAGTTTACAGACAAGACTGTGCTTTGCACTCTTTTTGTATTGGAGTGGGTTTTGTTGGGTTGTTTACTGTAGATGCTACTAGTGCTGTCCCTGAACTTTGAACTCTGCTGTGATCTGGATGTGGGTTGTAGAACAAACAGTTTCGAGATGTGCAGTCTGTTTCTACTCAACTCGTTGCCTCTTGTTTTTTGTTCAGATGCCTGCAGGTGTGTTTTAATGGAGCGTACTGCTTACACACTGTCCAACAAATGGGCTCCGAAATGTTCTACTGCCGGGAACTGGGGTGCTGCTGCTCACTCAGATACTGGGGGGGGGTCTATCTCTCTCTCTTTCTCTCTCAATTTTCCGAAGCTTATTATTGTTTTCACCTCATAGCTGAGGAATCAGGAAGATGGGGTGTTCAGTGTGAAACAACCACTCAGCCTGACATCCATTAACAACACTGAAACTGTAAGGGTCTGTGTGTAGCTGGTGCAGAGGAGGTCAGGCGCAGAACAGCAGAGATGAGTAAATAAAAGTAACTTTACTCAAAGTCATCAAAATACAAGAGAATTACCAATTACCCACAATACGGACCACAATACAACAAACATACATGGGGAAACAGAGGGTTAAATAATGAACATGTAATTGGGGAATTGAAAACAGGTGTGTAAAGACAAAGAAAAAAAATGGAAATTGAAAAGTGGATCAGCGATGGCTAGAAAGCCGGTGACGTCGACCACCGAACGCCTCCCGAACAAGGAGAGGGACTGACTTCGGTGGAAGTCGTGACAGAAACATTAGAGATATAGAAATAGTTTGAAGGTGCTGCTGTGCTAGCATGCTGTTGTGGCCTTTCCTCCCATTTGTGTAACCCTGTCGTAAAAATCTGTCATGAATGATGTCTTCACTTTTTTTTTTTTCACCTTTATTTAACCAGGTAGGCAAGTTGAGAACAAGTTCTCATTTACAATTGCGACCTGGCCAAGATAAAGCAAAGCAGTTCGACAGATACAACGACACAGAGTTACACATTTGTAACGGTTCTCTTGTGGTGAAGGAGAGTCGGACCAAAATGCAGTGTGTAGATTGCGATCCATAATTTAATAAACAAACGTAACACGAATCTAAATACAAACACTACAAAAAACGTAACGAAAACCGAAACAGCCTATACTTGTGTACACTAACACATAGACAGGAACAAGGACACTAAGGACAATCACCCACGACAAACTCAAAGAATATGGCTGCCTAAATATGGTTCCCAATCAGAGACAACGATAAACACCTGCCTCTGATTGAGAACCACTCCAGACAGCCATAGACTTTGCTAGATCACCCCACTAGCTACAATCCCAATATATACACACCACATACAAAAACCCATGCCACACCCTGGCCTGACCCAATACATGAAGATAAACACAAAATACTTCGACCAGGGCGTGACACACATGGAGTAAAACAAACATACAGTCAATAATACAGTATAAACAAGTCTATATACAATGTGAGCAAATGAGGTGAGAAGGGAGGTAAAGGCAAAAAGGCCATGGTGGCAAAGTAAATACAATATAGCAAGTAAAACACTGGAATGGTAGTTTTGCAATGGAAGAATGTGCAAAGTAGAAATAAAAATAATGGGGTGCAAAGGAGCAAAATAAATCAATAAATTAAATACAGTTGGGAAAGAGGTAGTTGTTTGGGCTAAATTATAGGTGGGCTATGTACAGGTGCAGTAATCTGTGATTAAGCTGCTCCGACAGTTGGTGCTTAAAGCTAGTGAGGGAGATAAGTGTTTCCAGTTTCAGAGATTTTTGTAGTTCGTTCCAGTCATTGGCAGCAGAGAACTGGAAGGAGAGGCGGCCAAAGAAAGAATTGGTTTTGGGGGTGACTAGAGAGATATACCTGCTGGAGCGTGTGCTACAGGTGGGAGATGCTATGGTGACCAGCTGAGATAAGGGGGGACTTTACCTAGCAGGGTCTTGTAGATGACATGGAGCCAGTGGGTTTGGCGACGAGTATGAAGCGAGGGCCAGCCAACGAGAGCGTACAGGTCGCGATGGTGGGTAGTATATGGGGCTTTGGTGACAAAACGGATTGCACTGTTATAGACTGCATCCAATTTGTTGAGTAGGGTATTGGAGGCTATTTTGTAAATGACATCGCCAAAGTCGAGGATTGGTAGGATGGCCAGTTTTACAAGGGTGTGTTTGGCAGCATGAGTGAAGGATGCTTTGTTGCGAAATAGGAAGCCAATTCTAGATTTATCTTTGGATTGGAGATGTTTGATATGGGTCTGGAAGGAGAGTTTACAATCTAACCAGACACCTAAGTATTTGTAGTTGTCCACGTATTCTAAGTCAGAGCCGTCCAGAGTAGTGATGTTGGACAGGCGGGTAGGTGCAGGTAGCGATCGGTTGAAGAGCATGCATTTAATTTTACTTGTATTTAAGAGCAATTGGAGGCCACGGAAGGAGAGTTGTATGGTATTGAAGCTTGCCTGGAGGGTTGTTAACACAGTGTCCAAAGAATGGCCGGAAGTATACAGAATGGTGCCGTCTGCGTAGAGGTGGATCAGAGACTCATCAGCAGCAAGAGCGACCTCATTGATGTATACAGAGAAGAGAGTCGGTCCAAGAATTGAACCCTGTGGCACCCCCATAGAGACTGCCAGAGGTCCGGACAGCAGACCCTCCGATTTGACGCACTGAACTCTATCAGAGAAGTAGTTTGTGAACCAGGCGAGGCAATCATTTGAGAAACCAAGGCTGTCGAGTCTGCCGATGAGGATGTGGTGATTGACAGAGTCGAAAGCCTTGGCCAGATCAATGAATACGGCTGCACAGTAATGTTTCTTATCGATGGCGGTTAAGATATCATTTAGGACCTTGAGCGTGGCTGAGGTGCACCAGTTCTGAAACCAGATTGCATAGCAGAGAAGGTATGGTGAGATTCGAAATGGTCGGTAATCTGTTTGTTGACTTGGCTTTCGAAGACCTTAGAAAGGCATGGTAGGATAGATATAGGTCTGTAGCAGTTTGGGTCAAGAGTGTCCCCCCCTTTGAAGAGGGGGATGACCGCAACTGCTTTCCAATCTTTGGGAATCTCAGACGACACGAAAGAGAGGTTGAACAGGCTAGTAATAGGGGTAGCAACAATTTTGGCAGATAATTTTAGAAAGAAAGGGTCCAGATTGTCTAGCCCGGCTGATTTGTAGGGGTCCAGATTTTGCCGCTCTTTCAGAACATCAGCTGAATGGATTTGGGAGAAGGAGAAATGGGGAAGGCTTGGGCGAGTTGCTGTTGGGGGTGCAGTGATGTTGACCGGGGTAGGAGTAGCCAGGTGGAAAGCATGGCCAGCCGTAGAAAAATGCTTATTGAAATTCTCAATTATGGTGGATTTATCAGTGGTGACAGTGTTTCCTATCTTCAGTGCAGTGGGCAGCTGGGAGGAGGTGTTCTTATTCTCCATGGACTTTACAGTATCCCAGAACTTTTTTGAGTTAGTTTTGCAGGAAGCAAATTTCTGCTTGAAAAAGCTAGCCTTGGCTTTTCTAACTGCCTGTGTATAATGGTTTCTAGCTTCCCTGAACAGCTGCATATCACGGGGGCTGTTCGATGCAAATGCAGAACGCCATAGGATATTTTTGTATTGGTTAAGGGCAGTCAGTTCTGGGGAGAACCAAGGGCTATATCTGTTCCTGGTTCTACATTTCTTGAATGGGGCATGTTTATTTAAGATGGTTAGGAAGGCATTTAAAAAAAATATCCAGGCATCCTCTACTGACGGGATGAGATCAATATCCTTCCAGGATATCCCGGCCAGGTCGATTAGAAAGGCCTGCTCGCTGAAGTGTTTCAGGGAGCGTTTTACAGTGATGAGTGGAGGTCGTTTGACCGCTGACCCATTACGGATGCAGGCAATGAGGCAGTGATCGCTGAGATCTTGGTTGAAGACAGCAGAGGTGTATTTAGAGGGGAAGTTGGTTAGGATGATATCTATGAGGGTGCCCGTGTTTAAGGCTTTGGGGGGGTACCTGGTAGGTTCATTGATCATTTGTGTTAGATTGAGGGCATCAAGTTTAGATTGTAGGATGGCTGGGGTGTTAAGCATGTTCCAGTTTAGGTCGCATAGCAGCACGAGCTCTGAAGATAGATGGGGGGCAATCAGTTCACATATGGTGTCCAGAGCACAGCTGGGGGCAGAGGGTGGTCTATAGCAGGCGGCAACGGTGAGAGACTTGTTTTTAGAGAGGTGGATTTTTAAAAGTAGAAGTTCAAATTGTTTGGGTACAGACATGGATAGTAGGACAGAACTCTGCAGGCTATCTTTGCAGTAGATTGCAACACCGCCCCCCTTTGGCAGTTCTATCTTGTCTGAAAATGTTGTAGTTTGGAATTAAAATTTCTGAATTTTTGGTGGTCTTCCTAAGCCAGGATTCAGACACAGCTAGAACATCCGGGTTGGCAGAGTGTGCTAAAGCAGTGAATAGAACAAACTTAGGGAGGAGGCTTCTAATGTTAACATGCATGAAACCAAGGCTATTACGGTTACAGAAGTCGTCAAAAGAGAGCGCCTGGGGAATAGGAGTGGAGCTAGGCACTGCAGGGCCTGGATTCACCTCTACATCGCCAGAGGAACATAGGAGGAGTAGAATAAGGGTGCGGCTAAAAGCAATACGAATTGGTCGTCTAGAACGTCTGGAACAAAGAGTAAAAGGAGGTTTCTGGGGGCGATAAAATAGCATCAAGGTATAATGTACAGACAAAGGTATGGTAGGATGTGAATACAGTGGAGGTAAACCTAGGTATTGAGTGATGAAGAGAGAGATATTGTCTCTAGAAACATCATTGAAACCAGGAGATGTCATTGCATGTGTGGGTGGTGGAACTAGGTTGGATAAGGTATAGTGAGCAGGACTAGAGGCTCTACAGTGAAATAAGCCAATAAACACTAACCAGAACAGCAATGGACAAGACATATTGACATTAAGGAGAGGCATGCTTAGTCAAGTGATCAAAAGGGTCCAGTGAGTGGAGAGGTTGGTTGGGGGTCACTGCGATTTAGACAGCTAGCCAGGCCATCGGTAGTAAGCTAGCATAGGATGGAGGTCTGTTGTTAGCCACCTCTTGCGTTCTGTCAGTAGATTAGTAGATTGGATCGGCTCTTCCTCGACTTGTAACCACATCTCAAATCTAAGGAAGATGATTGGCCCACACATATTAGATTGGCCCACACATATTAGAAAAAGACCCCTCCAAACTTAGTTTGGCCAAGCTAATTAAAGCAGAATGATCAGTCCAACACTAAATGGGACAGTTCTGTCTCCTAGGACAGGGTTCCCAAACTTTTTCATTCGGGGCCCCCCTTCCAGCATTGGGGAACATCCCACGCACACGTATATTCATGTGATATTTGAGTAACAAAAAAATGACAACTATCTATGGGCTTAAGAAACATCATAAAAAAACCTTAGCTGACATGGGCTAGTTGATCTGGACATTTCTGACCAGTTATAAATCGCTCTTGCGAACACCGGGGACAAACTGATGATGCAATACCCAATTTAGAAATTTCACCTTGTGCACTCTACTATTATGACTTTCAAGAGTAAGTTTAAAGCCCCCCGATGATCCCTCTGGGGCGCGCCCCACAGTTTGGGAACTACTGTCCTAGGAGATAGTGTTGAGTCCGGGAGAAACTCTCCCTGTAGCGCTGCATGGAATTATACTGAACAAAATTATAAACGCATGTAAAGTGTTCGTCCCATGTTTCAATGAGCTGAAATAAAAGATTCCAGAAATGTTCCATATGCACAAAATGCTTATTTCTCTCAAATTTTGTCAACACATTTTTTACGTCCCTGTTAGTGAGCATTTCTCCTTTGCCAAGATAATCCTTCCACTGGAAAGATTTGGCATATCAAGAAGCAGCATGATCATTACAGAGGTGCACATTGTGCTGGGGACAATAAAAGGCCACTCTAAAATGTGCAGTTTTGTCACATAACACAAAGCCACAGATGTCTCAAGTTTTGAGAGCGCATGCAATTGGCATGCTGACTGTAGGAATGTCCACCAGAGCTTTTGCCAGAGAATTTAATGTTCATTTATCTACCATAACCCTCGTTTTAGAATATTTGGCAGTATGTCCAACCGGCCTCACAACCACAGACCACGTGTAACCATGTCAGCCCAGGACCTCCACATCCGGCTTCTTCACCTGCGGGATGGTCTGAGGAGCCACACTAACAGCTGATGAATCTGTGGGTTTGCACAGCTGAAGAATTTCTGCATAAACTGTCAGAAACCGTCTCAGAGAAGCTCATCTGCATGCTCGTCATCCTCACCAGGGTCTTGACCTGACTGCGGTTCGGCATCATAACTGACTTCAGTAGGCACAAGTTCACCTTCGATGACCACTGGCACGCTGGAGAACTGCTCTCTTCAGGAAGAATCCTGGTTTCAACTGTACCGGGTAGATACCGGGTATGGCGTTGTGTGGGCAACGTTGTGAACAGAGTGCACCATTGGGGCGGTGGGATTATGGTATAGGCAGGCATAAGATACGGACATCAAACACAATTGCATTTTATTGATGGCAATTTAAATGCACAGAGATATGGTGATGAGATCCTGAGGCCCATTGTCATGCCATTCATTTACCTCATGTTTCAGCGTAATGATAAACAGCCCCATTTCACAAGGATCTGTACACAATTCCTGGAAGCTGAAAATGTCCCAGTTCTTCCATGGCCTGCATATTCACCAGACATGTCACCCATTGCGCATGTTTTGGATGCTCTGGATCGACGTGTACAACAGCTTGTTCTAGTTCCCGCCAATATCCAGCAACATCGCACAGCCATTGAAGAGGAGTGGGACAACAATCCATAGGCCACAATCAATAGCCTGGTCAACTCTATGTGAAGGAGATGTGTGACTCTGCATTAGACAAATGGTGCTCACACCAGATACTGACTGGTTTTCTGATCCACACCCCTACCTTGTTTAAGGTATCTGTGACCAACAGATGCAAATCTATATTCCCAGTCATGTGAAATCCATAGATTAGGGCCTAATTAATAGAGTTTAACTGACTGATTTCCTTATATGAACTGTAACTCAGTAAAATCATGGAAATTATTGCATGTTGCGTTTATATTTTTGATCAGTGTTCTGCTTATTTCAACAACACTGTGTCCTTCTCACTGTGTCAGATACCATATTTTAACATGGCCACAGGCACAAACAACTCTAAGGGAATGGACCCCTTTGCATTAATAATACATGAGTTGTGCTGTGTTGAGCAGGCCAGTAATATCAGACAGTCATCAATATTAATGTCACAGACAGACACACAGTGCTTTCTTTATTCATGAGGACAGAATAGCCAAAGAATACAGATTTAAAAAATATATTTTACAGTACTTTACAGATACGACAGAATGACTAGCTGTATATCACTCCACACACCACATAATCATTAAAGATATTTCAGTCTTGTGTGGTGCCAGGACAACAACCTCTCCCTTAATGTCAGCAAGACAAAGGAGCTGATCGTGGACGACAAGAATTGGAGGGCAAAACACACCCTCATTCACATCGACGGGGTTGTAGTAGAGTGGGTCGAGAGCTTCAAGTGCCTCGGTGCACACATCACTAAAGAATTAACATGGTCCACACACACGAACAGTTATGAAAAGGCATGGCAACGCCTCTTCACCCTCAGGAGGCTGAAAAGATTTGGCATGGGCCCTCCGATCCCCAAAACGTTCTAAATCTGCACAATTGAGAGCTTGTTGACTTGCTGCAGCACCACTTTGTATGTCAACTGCTTGGCAACCGACCGCAAGGCGCCACACAGGGTAGTTCTTACGGCCCAGTACATCACTGGGGCCGAAATCCTGCCATCCAGGACCTCTATACCAAGCGGTGTCAGAAGAAGGCCTTAAAAATGGACACCGAGGCACCGAGGTACTCCAGCCATCAAAGTCATAGAGTGTTTTCTCTACTACTGCAGAGCACTGCACCAAGTCTAAAACCAGCAGGACCCTGAACAGCGTCTTCCCCCAAGCCATAAGACTGCTAAATACTTAACCAAATAGCTAACCGGACTATCTGCATTGACCCTTTTTGCACTAACTCTTCTGACTCATCACATATGCTGCCACTACTGTTTATTATCTATCCTGTTGCCTAGTCACTTTATCCCTTACTTTAGCCTAGGTCTACTCCCGACCGGTCACGTTGTACAGCGCCACATTTTCCTAATGGAAACCCTGAGGCCTACATAGGCTACTGTAAAATGCACTCTCGTTTTTCTTGGTATAGAAACACCATAATATTAAAACTGTTTGGGCACATGAACCGCTAGCGGGACACCTACGACAACATCCGGTGAAATTGCAGAGCCCGAAATTCAAAATACAAAATAGTAATATTAAACATTCATTAAAATACAAGTGTAATACATCATTTAAAAGCTTAACTTCTTGTTAATTATTAATCCAACCGCGTTGTCAGATTTCAAAAAGGCTTTACGGCGAAAGCATACCATGCAATTATCTGAGGACATTGCCCCACATCAAAATACTTTTCAACCAGCAGAAGTGTCACAAAATCACAAATAGCGATTACATCACTTACCTTTGAAGATTTTCCTCTGTTTGCAATCCCAAGGGTCCCAGCTACACAATGAATGGTTGTTTTGTTCGATAAAGTCCTTTATATCCAAAAAAGTCAGTTTAGTTGGCGCCAATGATCTCAGTAATCCACTGGTTCAACATGCATACAAACAAATCCAAAAGGTTATCGGTAAAGTTCGTCCAAACAAGTCAAACGATGTTTCTAATTAATCATCAGGTACTCTAATATCTAAAGAAACAATCATATTTAAGATGGAGAATCGTATGTTCAATAGGGAAGATAAATAACGAAGAGCGCACACCTCATTCACGCGCCAACAAGACTACTTTTCTAATGAGAGACACCTTGGAAATTATGTTATACTCAGACATTATTTTTACAGTTTTAGAAACTTCAGAGTGTTTTCTATTCAATGCTAACAATTATATGCATATCCTAGCTTCTCGGCTTGAGTAACAGGCAGGCACGTGAGTCATCCTAAATTCCGAACAATAACCAGTATGCCAAAGAAGTTTTAATCAATTTAATTCAGCTAAATTTCGAACAGTATAAACAGCACAACAAATACAATAATAATTTACAAAAAAATTATAATCAATCCCATATAGTCTGTTCTAACAAAAAAGGTTTTAAACTCTTTAGTAAAGCCAAGATTAAAAACAATCACATGCATTCGTGAATTTAATCGCTTTAGTCGACATGTTGCGGTTTATTCATTGTTTAATTATTCAAGGCTCCCTTTGTTATTTTGTTAAATGAATGAATGATTGAAATACTGCATATTGAGGTAGGCCTTTAGGCCAATAAGTAAGTTGCGCTAAGACAGCTACAGTAAACAGGACTCTTAGGCCTACTGCTCCATGTCATTTAAATAACTTAATTTCATAAAAATCCTTGAACCCACCTGTCCCTGAATTTTCCTAAATACGTGTATTTTACACTGTAGCAGTAGGCCTACTGTACATTGAGATAAATATCATAAGACTAAATCTTTCTGAGCATTTCATCCTCAAAGCACAATTAAGGTCTGCTGCACCATATGCATATTAACAGTTGAATTGGTGGAACTTAGCGAATATCCTATCAATAGACACCAGTCTAATAAATCAATATAATATGCACAATCACGAAGAAACCATTCATATTTTGTTGAAGGAGGTCATAAAAAACATGGCACAATTTATTTGAAATAGCATGTTTTAAGATGTATTTATCTGTTCTATATGCCTAGTTGTTGAGGCTATGGCTGCTCCATGTCAATAAAGTGAACTTGTTAATTTAGCAAATATCACACGATTATATTCACCAGCCCCTCACAATATGAATATGATGGAATATAACAGAATAAAATAGAAAGGAGACTTTCCCCAAATGGGTAATTGCTGATTGTCATCGGTGGGCATGGAGTTGTGGTTATTCTAGGAAATATGTTGAAAGACCATCTGTAAAAACTAGCAACTAGCAAAACTAGCTTCATTAAAAACCTATGACATAATGCATTCCAACATACCATACCGCAGCATCCCACAAGCTGTGCTGCTGCATGATGCAACTTTTAAATGAGGACCCACTGTATCTACTTCAATTACACTGGTTGCTCAACTAAACGTTTTGCGATTATGTTGCAGGACTTAGAGGTCATTTGTGGTTTAGTACCGTACCCTGTGTCACTACTTCATTGCTCCAGACCAGCGCAATGGGGAGTTAGAGCACTGATTATGCTTTTGGGTCCCAAGGATCTACTGTGTCTCGATAACTGAAAATGAATGACGAAAAATACACTTATATTTTGTTACAACTCGTCAGTATTACTTACTAAAACTGTTGTTACAATAAGGTTTTTACTCTAAGAGAAACTTAGACTACAATTAGGGTGTGGAAAAGTTTATTTAAAGGATTATTTTGCTCTTACCGTAGTACTGTAGCCTACTCCCGACCGGTCATGTTATACAGCGCCTAGGTGGCGCATTGGTCTAAGACACTGCATTGCAGTGCACACTGTGTTACTACAGATGCTGGTTCAAAACCTGTGCTGGTTGTGACCGGGAAGATCATGAGGTGACAGTAGGCTTTTGCTTTCTCTCCCTCTAAAGACGTGTATCAATCATTCTAAATAACAAACTGGCATTAAATACAATTCACCTCATTTTTATCACTCACTTTAGGTTATTTGAAAACTAAATCATTTCCAAAATATTGTTATTTAAACAAGCCATAGAAAGTTGGTTGCGATTTCAGTTTAATCCACCAGAAAAGACAGAACAAATAATACAACAAATATTTATGTTAAACCCAAATATACTAATTGATTAAAAAAAATTAGCATTTGGAACCTTTAACAAGTGGAAAGGGTGGGAAAAGTATTATTATTATTATTATTATTATTATTATTATTATTATTAACCCTGTTTTTCACAAGCGTGTTAGTAATATTATTATCTATTAATTTAGAATTATATAAAAGCCCCTTAGATATTCTCACAGACCAGATTTTCCCTATTGAAAAATTACCCCTAGATATTAATTTAGAATCCTCCAATCCTCTAAATATAATTATTGGCGGAGAATCACGTCATTGAAAAAAAAATGTTTTCAATATACTATAGGCCTACCTTAGGCGACATGAGTCTCACTAGTGTTGAGTAATGTGCTGTTAAAAGCGGTATAGGTCTATTTATTTAAAAGGCATATTGAAGTTAGAAGCAATAGGATTTGAAGCAACAGCCTTCCTGCTGTGGTCAACTGTTTCGCACTGCTCTGAGACAAGCATGGGGACTGGTCTTGATAAATCAATGAGATTTTTTATTTTCACTGAATCGTCATTTGGGTATTGGTTAGACTACAATTAGGATGTGGAAATGTTATGCTCTTAGTACTGTAGCCTACTCCTGACCGTCACGTTGTACAGTGCCATGTTTTCCATTCCATCCTGACAGAAACCCTGAGGGTTTAGTTTTTAGTTTTTCTTGGAATAGAAACACCATAATATTAATCAGATTAATTAAGCTAAATTTCTTAAAATCAATCCCATATGCTATGTTCTGACAAAAAAGGTTTTCAATCCTCTAATACAGACAATATTGAAGGCTATCAAAGGCCCTCTAGTGGTCAAACTAGCACTAACTAGCATTAATGGTAACAATGTCTGACAATTAAATAACGTGCCATAGAATTCTGCGGCAGCCCGGAAGGTGTGCTGCAGTATGACGCAAATTTTAAAGAACCACTGTACCTCGTACTCCTGCCCATCGACTCGGTACTGGTACCCCATGTAAATAGCCAAATTATTGTTTCTCCTTGTGTTATTATTTTGTTGGGAAGGGCCTGTAAGTAAGAATTTCACTGTTAGTCTACACCTGTTGTTTACGAAACATTTGACCAATACAATATGATTTTAATATTGCTCCATTAACTTCTTGATGCACCCTTCCTGTTAGCGGGATCATTTTCATCAACATCCGCTGAATTGCTCCATTTGGTTGGCGCGTTATGTTCAGAAATCCACAGGCTCGAGCGGTCACAATGGGGCAGATGAAAATTCCAAATAGTATCCGTAAAGTTCGTAGAAACATGTCAAACATTTTTTTATAATCAATCCTCAGGTTGTTTTTACAACGTATAAGCGATAATATTTCAACCGGACCTTAGCTTTTTCAATAGGAGTGAGAGGGAAAATGTCTGCTCCACTCTGTTGGCGTATGCAAAACGCTGCTGGCACCCAGCCATCCACTGACGCAATGTGATCTTTCTCGCTCCTTTTCAGAATAAAAGCCTGAAACTATGTCTAAAGACTGTTCGCACCATGAGGAAGCCATAGGAAAAGGAATCTGGTTGATATCCCTTTAAATGGAGGGAAGGCATGCAATGGAACAGGGAGCTTTCAAAATAAGAGGCACTTCCTAGATTTTCCTCAGGTTTTCGCCTGCAATATCAGTTCTGTTATACTCACAGACAATATTGAGACAGTTATGGAAACTTTAGTGTGTTTTGTATCCTGTTCTGACAATTATAGGCACATTCTAGCTTCTGGGCCTGAGAAATAGGCAGTTTAATTTGGGTACGTTTTTCATCCAAACATCAAAATACTGCTCCTTACACTCAACAGGCTAAGGATTTTAGGAGAGTTCTCTAATGGCAGTGACTGTTTAAGTGTGTGTGTGTGTGTTCTATATGATCCAGGTGTATCCGCTCTCCTACAGATTCAGTTGTGAGAGACCATCTCTCCTGTCACAGTATAAAGGCAATATTGATGCTATAAGGTCACACTCATTAGTTTTGTTTAGCCAGGGAAGAACAGGATTGAAACTGAAATTATTTTCAGCTGGGATACAGGTGTGTGTCTGGGTAGGGTTGTTTTGATGGAGTGCACACACACACACACAACTCTAACACAGTTTACAACATCCTAAATTGTCAGAAAATCCCCAAATTGTGTTTCAAGTGCCCGCCATTAAAGCTAGTTGAGGATGATGTGGAGAATGGAGGATGCTTTATGGACGAACCGGTCCATGGGGGACAGGAGTGTATTACCGGTTGGACAAGTCAATCCTAGACAATAGTGCAGATCTACTATCGGCTGCATAGGTTAACATCATCACAAATTGTAAGCAAGCTACTTACAGTGCCTCTTAAAGACACGATTGACATCGGGAAAAGAGGGTGGGCTATCAGCTGGTGTAAATCTGCTAGTTAGCTAGCTTGATTTATGTTACTGATTGTGATTTACCTCTGTCTTTCTGCCTCTCTCTGCTGTGTATCAGCCAACCAGACCGAATATTGATGTTAATATTTATACCAGGTAGCTAGCTACACACACTCGACTGGTGACCACATCTCTCAAGCCATTCATGTTTAGAAACCGGGCTAGCGTACGGGGCAGATCAACAGGTGCAACCAACGGACGTGGTGTGTGATAGCGACCTTGGCAATGACTTGCGGGCAGTGGGTTCCAAACAACAATTACATTTTTTGTTTTTTAATTAAACCAACAAAAAAATGGGGGAGGGATTATACCACCACCACAAAGGGCACTTTGGAGGCTGAAAGGGAAAAGTGGCATGCCCCCTTCACAGGTAAAGCCCTATCTGTGCACGTGCCTGCCCATTCCTTTATCCAGTGGTCTTTTCCTGTCCTGGACAGCCGGAATATGGGAGGGAGTGACACTTCAGAGGTGCTTTGTTGCTGACTTCCTAGCCATTTTCTCCCTGCTTCAAAGTAGCTTGTAGTCCTAGTTCTCTGTATGCAGCTGACTTTGATCCACTATCACACACCACTGACATCCCTCACCCAACCCCTAATCCACTCCTACCTAGTCCCACTCCACTACCCCCTAGCTCCTGCCACTCACACTCTGTTTCCCACACACACTCAAACACAGTTCTGAGTGTGCTATTGGTGCTGTGGGTGGATCCAGGTTGTCAGAATAGCATAAATAGCAGAGAGCAGCTAGTAATCACTGTTAAAGGATGAGAGAGCCAGCCTCCCTTCCAGATCTCAGGGGTCCATTACTTCCTCTCTCTTTCTTCTCCTTCCTCCCTCCGTTGGCCTGTGGTGCTGGGTGGATGCGGTGGCAGAGAGAAGGATGGGCAGATTACTGCTGCTGCCAAGGACATTTGAGGGGACTGGGGGGAGTAAACACATGCACATACTGCCTTATATACACTGCCATCTGTTGCTACAACACTAGCCCCAGAACCCTGATTTTCTTGCTCTCGCTCTCTCTCAGCCCAGACTGAAAGGCAGAGGGCCACAGCACTTAAGGGCCCTCAGGGCACCCATAACTAGGGAGGGAGACTTGAATTGGAACATGCAGTGTGCATTCTGAAGGGAAGGAGATGAGAGTACTTCAGTGTTTTCTGAAAGGAAGGAGTGGAAACTTGGAAGGGAACCTCAATTTGTACTGTGATGTCCATGACTGTCTCACATCAAATTATCTAATCTCCCCTTTGAAGGGCAGATGTAGCCTGCAGATGCTGCAGAGAGCGTGGAAGGAGCAGGGAGGGAGCGTGTAACATTGGCCATGTTAAAAAATAATTAGGGGTATTTGGGAAGTGTTTTGTTTTTCTTCTTCTTGACCATATAAGGAGTTGTAGTTTTAATTCTCCTCAGAACACAAACTCAGACCCCATGTTATTCTCCTCATT
Source organism: Oncorhynchus keta (assembly GCF_023373465.1). Classification (NCBI taxonomy): domain Eukaryota; kingdom Metazoa; phylum Chordata; class Actinopteri; order Salmoniformes; family Salmonidae; genus Oncorhynchus; species Oncorhynchus keta. The sequence goes on from NC_068446.1 coordinate 17,848,161, forward strand.
TGTTTACCTTAAAATAATAAAAACAAATTATGTTTCCACTCAAATTGGGGCTAGATTGCTGTAAACACATTTAGCATTCTCTGCAAAAGGACGGATGTTTTCTCTTTCTATTGAGTTAAACACACTTGGGAGGTGGTGGATCAGACAAAGTTTGGTAATCTATTCAGTAGGCCTGTTAGCGTGTTGTTGTTAGCTCATAATAACTGCTTGGAATCTATGTGTGAGCATGTACGTGCACATCTGTCTGTCTCCAGATGCCCGTGGGATATTGCACAGCCTCAGGCAAAATTATAATGGGTTTTATTCAGCAAATTGGTCTCTTTGCTGTTCTCAGTGTGTGTGGTCCAGAGTGCTTTGACTGAATGTGTTGGTATTTCGCTAAACAACAGAGGCTGGAGGGCCCTTGTTCAAAAACCACAGGTTTAATGCATTTCTCCCCAAGACATAGACTAAGTCAAACCGCCCTGAAACCACGTGTGTTTATGTCTATCTCTGAGAATCTACCCAGGAAAGAGATGGAAATATTTATATATGTAGTCTTAAATCAAATCAAACTGTATTTGTCACATGTCCCGAATGCAACAAGTGGAGATCTTATTGTGAAATGCTTACTTACAGGCCCTTAAATAACAGTGCAGTTCAAGAACAGTAAAGAAAATATTTACCAGATAAACTAAAGTAAAAAATAATACAAAGTAACACAATAAAATAAAAATAACGAGGCTATATACAGGGGGTACCGGTACCTTGTCAATGTGCGGGGGTACAGGTTAATCGAGGTAATTTGTACATGTAGGTAGGGGTGAAATTACTATGCATAGAAAATAAACTGCGAGTAGCAGCGGTGTACAAAACAAATGGACGGGGAGGGGGTGTCATTGTAAATAGTCCGGTGGCCATTTGATTAATTGTTCCGCAGTCTTATGGCTTGGGGGTAGACGCTGTGAAGGAGCCTTTTGGTCCTAGACTTGGCGTTCCGGTACCACTTGCCGTGCAGTAGCAGAGAAAACAGTCTATGACTTGGGTAACTGGAGTCTCTGACAATTTTTGACCCCGCCTATTATATACAGTAGGTCCTGGATGGCAGGAAGCTTGGCCCCAGTGATGACTACCCTCTGTAGCGCCTTACGGTCAGATGCCGAGCAGTTGCCATACCATGCAGTGATTGTAACCGGTCAGGATGCTCTCGATGGTGCAGCTGTAGAACTTTTTGAGGATCTGGGGACTCATGCCAAATCTTTTCAGTCTCCTGAGGAATAAAAGGTGTTGTCGTGCTCTCTTCACGACTGTCTTGGTGTGTTTGGTGTGTTTGGACCATAATAGTTCATTGGTGATGTGGACACCAAGGTACTTGAAACTCTTGACCCACTTCACTACAGCCCTGTCGATGTTAATGGGGGCCTGTTCGGCCCTCCTTTTCCTGTAGTCCACGATCATCTCCTTTGTCTTGCTCACATTGAGGGAGAGGTTGTTGTCCTGGCACCACACTGCCAGGTCTCTGACCTCCTCCCTATAGGCTGTCTCATCATTGTTGGTGATTAGGCCTACCACTGTTGTGTCATCAGCAAACTTAATGATGGTGTTTGAGTTGTGCCTGGCCACACAGTCCTGGATGAACAGGGTGTACAGGAGGGGACTAAGTGCACACCCCTGAGGGGCCCCAGTGTTTAGAACCGGCATGGCAGACGTGTTGTTGCCTAACCTTACCACCTTGGGGCTGCCCGTCAGCAAGTCCAGGATACAATTGCAGAGGGAGGTGTTTAGTCCTAGTGTCCTTAGCTAAGTGATGAGCTTCGTGGGCACTATGGTGTTGAACGCTGAGCTGTAGTCAATGAACAGCATTCTCACATAGGTGTCCATTTAGTCCAGGTGGGAAAGGTAGGCGTGGAGTGCGACTGTTGGGGTGGTATGCGAATTTGAGTGGGTCTAGAGTATCCGGGAATGAATGATTAGTGGAATCTGTGTGGGTAGCTGGACAGGTAGGATGACTGACAGTGAAGGTGAACAGGTGGTCACGTGTCAGGTGACAGAGGAATGGGTGAGACTGAGGCAGGAATTACTTTAACCATGAAGTGGTATATTTACTGGGTAGTCTGTGCTGCATCACAAAAGAAACAGAATAACATGTGTCCAATCAAATTCATAATCACAAAGATCAAATCATAACAATCATTAATTATTAACATAATTAGGTAATTCAGCAATTCAGTTCAATAACAAGTCAATAGGAATCATGAGTCATTTAGGCTCGTCACTATTCGTCATAATCATGAGAAGAATAATACACATAATTAAATCAGTGATCGGTTATTCAATCTCTAATCCCCATCAGTTTGATATCAGAATTGATCAGTTCAGCAAACAATTAAGTTTCATATTTCACCCTTTCAAGTTTGTCTTCATATGTTCATGTAATTTCATTACATATTAACCATATATTGATGGCATAAATGGCCTGTGATGATCTGTAGGGCCGTGATCATTGACCATTTAGATTACACAGTATGTTTGAAGCGTGCGCTCCGTGGTGATAACTATAAACAATAACTGATGGCCCCCTCTCCAGATTGCAACAGATAGTTCAGATGAAACCTAACAGATTCTGTGGATTTACGTGAATTCATGGACGCACAGAATTTATGGATTAGACGGAGTTATTAAGGAAGAGAAAGCAGCGAGATCGGGCGATGGCGATTTCCTCCTTTTAACGTGTCGGACATTTCCACCTGACCTAATTAAAGCTCCCCTGGCCCAGCTTGGCAAGTGGCCATGAATTGAAGGATTCTTCCACCAAATCCATGGGCCTTTTCGACAGGGAGGATGTTGTTGATGTGAGCCATGACCAGCCTTTCAAAGCACTTCATGGCTACCGACGTGAGTGCTACGGGGCGGTAATCATTTAGGCAGGTTACCTTCGCTTCCTTAGGCACAGGGACTGTGGTGGTCTGCTTGAAATATGTAAGTATTACAGGCTCGGTCAGGGAGAGGTTGAAAATGTCAGTGAAGACACTTGCCAGTTGGTCCGCGTATGCCTGGTAATCCATCTGGCCCAGCGACTTTGTGAATGTTGACCTGTTTAATGGTCTTGCTCACATCGGCTACCGAGAGCGTTATCATATAGTCATCCAGAAAAGATGGTGCTCTTGTGCATGCTTCAATGTTGCTTGCCTCGAAGTGAGCATAAAAGGAATTTAGCTCATCTGGTAGGCTCGCGTCACTGGGCAGCTCGCGTCTGGGTTTCTCTTTGTAGTCCGTAATAGTTTTCGAGCCCTGCCACATCTGATGAGCGTCAGAGCTGGTGTAGTAGGATTTCAATCTTAATCCTGTATTGACGCTTTGTCTGTTTGATGGTTCGTCTGAGGGCATAGCGGGATTTCTTATAAGCGTCCAGACTATTGTCACACTCCTTGAAAGCGGCAGCTGTAGCCTTTAGCTCGATGCGGCTGTTGCCTGTAATGCCAAGAGTGTGCAAAGCTGTCATCAAGGTAAAGGGTGGCTATTATTTGAAGAATACTACATGATTCCATATGTGTTGTTTCATAATTTATGTCTTCACTATTATTCTGCAATGTAGAAAATGGCAATAAATGAAGAAAATCTCTTGAATGAGTAGGTGTCCAAACATTTGACTCCAAATTACTGCATGTCAAGACAACATTAAATTCAGAATAGTCTGATGGGTGACAATATTAGCTCATGTATTATCACTTGTGAATGATGCCCAGTTCATGCATTAAGGCAAGAAACAGTGCATACCTTTTTTTTGTGACGTTATCAAATCATATTCGCACACCTAATGTATCCTAGCCTATAGGTTTATATGTTTTGATAAGGTTTGTATCGCAACTAAAGGGGCCAAATAACTTCTGAAAATTAAGCACATTAATCTGCTTTATAGCCAGTGTACAGCCTAACTAGCATACATAGGCTATGCGTGAGTTTCAAGTTTGGGGAAGGTAAATTTCACCATAAAAAATGCACCTTTATGATAAAGCATTACATGTATAATCGCGTTTGCTGTCACTTTTCGAGAACAGTGTTTTTCCACTAATTGATTGCATTTTGGAACATTCCCTCTTATAGCCTACTGCTGTGTGCGCATTGTTGCGCTTATTATATGAAAATAATAGCCTAATAGTTTATCAACATTTTGAGCTAAACAATCAGCCTCATTGCTTTTAAAAGGTTTATTAATACAAGTGGTTGTATTCATTTGGGATGGGGCGCAGTGCTCGGTGTTTCGTTTGACACATTGGTGCGGCTGGCTTCCGGGTTGGATGCGTGCTGTGGTAAGAAGCAGTGCGGCTTGGTTGGGTTGTGTTTCGGAGGACACATGGCTCTCGACCTTCATCTCTCCCAAACCGGTACGGGAGTTGTAGCGATGTGACAAGATAGTAACTACTAACAATTGGGTAAAACGAAAATTGAGGAGAAAAAAGTGGGTAAAAAAAAAATTGTGAATGAGACTGATGAAGTGTGTGCAGCTTGTGACTTTTTTCAAATCATCATTGGAGTCCCATCATGCAGCCGTGGAATGTATTAACAATCAAAACATATAGCCCAACGTTTGTATCACAACCAAAGTTGCATAAATGATGTAATTATATAGGACCAGTTTCTTTGTTCAACATAGAATAGCCGCATGTGCGCACTTCCTATGAAATCATTTTGGACAAAATTCTCTTTTTTTTATATATGTTCAATTGTATTCTTTAAACTATAAAATAATTGTATGTTTTTTTTGTCATGGAATTCTAAGCAAATCTTGTCTGCTAAATGAACTAGTGTAGCCCACAGCCATATGGCATAGCGAGATCAGGGCCTAACAACTCAGAGTATGCTGTTCTGTTCTTCTGAAATAGACTACATTTTCTTCATATCATATTTCTTTAGACCTGTTTTGAAATAAAGAATGTATTTATTATGATGGTGTAGGCTATATTAAATTGGTTTATTAGACTTTTTGAAATGTAGATTTTCCAAAAGTCTGCATCAGTGGCTGTGAAAGCCAGGAGATCCTAAACATAATTAACGGTAAATTACCGTGAGACAGCCGTTATTTGGTAATCACCGATATGACAAAATGTCATATCCTTCGATTGTAAACTTTCATGGTCAAAACATATACAGTTGAAGTCGGAGGTTTACATACACACATAGACCTTACCTTTTCACAATTCCTGATATTTAATCCTAGTAAAGAATTCCCTGTCATAGGTCAGTTAGGATCACCACTTTATTTTAAGAATGTGAAATGTCAGAATAATAGTGGAGAGAATAGATTTGTTTCAGCTTTTATTTCTTTCATCACATTCCGAGCGGGTCAGAAGTTTACATACACTCAATTAGTATTTGGTAGCATTGTCTTTAAATTGTTTTACTTGGGTCAAAAGTTTCAGGTAGACTTCCACAAGCTTCCCACAATAACTTGGGTGAATTTTGGCCCATTCCTCCTGACAGAGCTGGTGTAACGGAGTCAGGTTTGTAGGCCTCCTTGCTCGCACACACTTTTTCAGTTCTGCCAACAAATGTTCTATGGGATTGAGGTCAGGGCTTTGTGATGGCCACTCCAATACCTTGACATTGTTGTCCTTAATCCATTTTGCCACAACTTTGGAAGTATGCTTGGAGTCATTGTCCATTTGGAAGACCCATTTGCAACCAAGCTTTAACTTCCTGACTGATGTCTTGAGATATTGCTTCAGTATATCCACATCATTTTCCACCCTCATGATGCCATCTATTTTGTGAAGTGCACCAGTCCCTCCTGCAGCAAAGCACACCCACAACATGATGCTGCCACCCCCGTGCTACACTGTTGGGATGGTGTTCATCGGCTTGCAAGCCTCCCCCTTTTTCCTCTAAACATAACGATGGTCATTATGGCCAAACAATTATATTTTTGTTTCATCAGGCCGGAGGACATTTCTCCAAAAAGTACGATTTTTGTCCCCATGTGCAGTTGCAAAACGTAGTCTGTGTTTTTTATGGCGGTTTTGGAGCAGTGGCTTCTTCCTTGCTGAGCAGCCTTTCAGGTTATGTCGATATAGATGACAGATATCAGATGACTTCGTCAACCATTTTGAAAAGAAGGTCGACGACATCCGATCCTCGTTTGCTAAGTCAAACGGCACCGCTGGTTCTGCTCACACTGCCCTACCCGGTGCTCTGACCTCTTTCTCCCCTCTCTCTCCAGATGAAATCTCGCGTCTTGTGACGGCCGGCCGCCCAACAACCTGCCCGCTCGACCCTATCCCCTCCTCTCTTCTCCAGACCATTTCCGGAGACCTTCTCCCTTACCTCACCTCGCTCATCAACTCATCCCTGACCGCTGGCTACGTCCCTTCCGTCTTCAAGAGAGCGAGAGTTGCACCCCTTCTGAAAAAACCTACACTCGATCCCTCCGATGTCAACAACTACAGACCAGTATCCCTTCTTTCTTTTCTCTCCAAAACTCTTGAACGTGCCGTCCTTGGCCAGCTCTCCCGCTATCTCTCTCAGAATGACCTTCTTGATCCAAATCAGTCAGGTTTCAAGACTAGTCATTCAACTGAGACTGCTCTTCTCTGTATCACGGAGGCGCTCCGCACCGCTAAAGCTAACTCTCTCTCCTCTGCTCTCATCCTTCTAGACCTATCGGCTGCCTTCGATACTGTGAACCATCAGATCCTCCTCTCCACCCTCTCCGAGTTGGGCATCTCCGGCGCGGCCCACGCTTGGATTGCGTCCTACCTGAAAGGTCGCTCCTACCAGGTGGCGTGGCGAGAATCTGTCTCCTCACCACGCGCTCTCACCACTGGTGTCCCCCAGGGCTCTGTTCTAGGCCCTCTCCTATTCTCGCTATACACCAAGTCACTTGGCTCTGTCATAACCTCACATGGTCTCTCCTATCATTGCTATGCAGACGACACACAATTAATCTCCTCCTTTCCTCCTTCTGATGACCAGGTGGTGAATCGCATCTCTGCATGTCTGGCAGACATATCAGTGTGGATGACGGATCACCACCTCAAGCTGAACCTCGGCAAGACGGAGCTGCTCTTCCTCCCGGGGAAGGACTGCCCGTTCCATGATCTCGCCATCACGGTTGACAACTCCATTGTGTCCTCCTCCCAGAGCGCTAAGAACCTTGGCGTGATCCTGGACAACACCCTGTCGTTCTCAACTAACATCAAGGCGGTGGCCCGTTCCTGTAGGTTCATGCTCTACAACATCCGCAGAGTACGACCCTGCCTCACACAGGAAGCGGCGCAGGTCCTAATCCAGGCACTTGTCATCTCCCGTCTGGATTACTGCAACTCGCTGTTGGCTGGGCTCCCTGCCTGTGCCATTAAACCCCTACAACTCATCCAGAACGCTGCAGCCCGTCTGGTGTTCAACCTTCCCAAGTTCTCTCACGCCACCCCGCTCCTCCGCTCTCTCCACTGGCTTCCAGTTGAAGCTCGCATCCGCTACAAGACCATGGTGCTTGCCTACGGAGCTGTGAGGGGAACGGCACCTCAGTACCTCCAGGCTCTGATCAGGCCCTACACCCAAACAAGGGCATTGCGTTCATCCACCTCTGGCCTGCTCGCCTCCCTACCACTGAGGAAGTACAGTTCCCGCTCAGCCCAGTCAAAACTGTTCGCTGCTCTGGCTCCCCAATGGTGGAACACACTCCCTCACGACGCCAGGACAGCGGAGTCAATCACCACCTTCCGGAGACACCTGAAACCCCACCTCTTTAAGGAATACCTAGGATAGGATAAAGTAATCCTTCTCACCCCCCTTAAAAGATTTAGATGCACTATTGTAAAGTGGCTGTTCCACTGGATGTCATAAGGTGAATGCACCAATTTGTAAGTCGCTCTGGATAAGAGCGTCTGCTAAATGACTTAAATGTAAATGTAAATATAGGACTCATTTTACTGTGGATATAGATACATTTGTACCTGTTTCCTCCAGCATCTTCACAAGGTCCTTTGCTGTTGTTCTGGGATTGATGTGCACTTTTCTCACCAAAGTACATTAATCTCTGGTAGACAAGAACGCATCTCCTTCCTGAGAGGTATGGCGGCTGCATGGTCCCAATGTGTTTATACTTGCGTACTATTGTTCATGCAGATGAACGTGGTACCTTCAGGCATTTGGAATTTGCTCCTAAGGATGAACCAGACTTGTGGAGGTCTGCAATTTTTTCTGAGGTCTTGGCTGATTTCTTTAGATTTTTCCCATGATGTCAAGCAAAGACGCACTGAGTTTGAATGTATGCCTTGAAATACATCCACAGGTACACCTCCAGTGTACTCAAATGATGTCAATTAGCCTATCAGAATCGTCTGAAGCCATGACATAATTTTCTGGAATTTTCCAAGCTGTTTAAAGGCCCAGTCAACTTATGTAAACTTCTGACCCACTGGAATTGTGATAAAGTTAATTATACGTGAAATAATCTGTCTGTAAAACATTGTTGGAAAAATGTATTGTGTCATGCGCAAAGTAGATGTCCTAACCGACTTGCCAAAACTATAGTTTGGTTGAAAAACTAGATTTAATGACTCCAACCTAAATGTATGTAAACTTCCGACTTCAACTGTAGATTCAATCGTTGTAAAGATGGGAGAGGTCTGTCCCTAATAAAGAGATGCTCTGCTTTTTTGACACCACACTCCAAAAAGCAAGTCCTGCCAGCTCTAGTTTTGTCTTATCTTGATTAATGTGCTGCAAAAAATATCTAGTTGGCCCAGAACAGAGTGGCAAGTCTTGCTCTTCATTGTAATCAGAGGGCCAATATAAATACTATGCATGCCAGTCACTCCTGCCTTAGAGATGAGGAGAGACTGACTGCATTACTTCTTTTTTTTAATAAGAAACATTGTGTTGAAAATTAAAAATTGTTTGTATGGATATGTAGGCTATGTGTGCTATTTTTAAATGTATGTAGTTCTGTTCTTATCTATTAATGTTCTGTATTATGTCATGTTTCATGTTTTGTGTGGACCCCAGAAAGAGTAGCTGCTGCTTTCGCAACAGCTAATGGGAATCCAAAAACAAATACAAAATATCATGATGAATAACAATGATTCTGCCTTCTCAAATATACAGGAAAACTCCACTGATTGTTTCTGAATAAAGGAACGGTGTAAAGGTGCTATGTGTGACAAGAAAGGTCTTGAATAACCTCTACTGTGTTCTTGTTAGTGCAGCTTGTCAACTACCCATCTTACTGTATCGGTCCTGCAGACTCAGAGGAGCATGACTCGTCGCAAAGTTCTGCTTGACTGAGAGGGATAGATGTTCACCTTTATGGAAACTGACAGGTTTCTCTCTCTCGCTCTCTTTCCTCCCCAGCTCCCCTAACCGTTGCCCATGTATTATGTTCACTCCCTCTTATACCAGTGACAGTTCTCTATGTTAACATACTTGGTACATAAAAACAGCCAGTCTTTCAGCTGGCGGCTGAGGTATTCTTTTCATCTTCAAACTATTACAATTATTCTGACAAATTATGTGTAAAGCAAACGATTATTTAACCAGAGTTACCAAAGTAAACAGTACAAAAGATGTTTACTGTAGTGATGCGCGGGTTGACTCATAACCCGAAATCCCTGTCGTTATTCCCGTGGAGCAGGCAGGTTTAGGGTCATGAAATATTGTGTGGATGAAAGGTGGGTGGCGGGCGGGTTGAATTTAAATCCCAAAATCCAGCGGGTTGAATTAAAAGAAAACAATGCATTAAAAATCCATAAATGTATTATTTGTGTGCAATTCATATCTATAGGCTACATTGAGGTTTCTCCTTCATTATTGTTTTGCCTGCCGTTACTGTGTAAGCCGAAACTTGGGCAGAAAAAGTTAACGTCGATCCACTGAGGCAAAAAGTACAATGTCGGATTTAAATTCAATGAGATAAAAGCTGCAAAATGGAGAGTTTAAAGAGAGGGGAGGGCCAGAACAGTAATGTTTGGGAAAGATTTTGTTAAGTGGCAAAAGAAGACGATAGCAGCGCCAGCTAAATTATGTGTGATAATTGTGAGGCGCTATACATATTAGAGAGTCACAAGACGGGGACATCAAATATGGCACGTCAAGGAAACTGTAGCCTACTGTTCAGATGGGATACATGTAATGGTAACATAACTGAAATCGGGACACTGACTGTGTTACTATTTCCATTTTGCAAATGTTTTATAATTGTTCTTACTTTTTAACTCTGCATTGTTGGGAAAGGACTCGTGAGTAAGCATTTCACTGTAAAGTCTACACCTGTTGTATTCGGCGCATGTGAGAAATAAAATTGGATATATCTCATTTTAGACAAGCTGACTAAGAAATAGCCAACCAAAATGTTGGAGATTCTAAACTGAAACATATCTGAATTAGTTCTGCCATCTGACTGTACAGCGCATTTTCAATCGGCCTATTCGTGGATTAGGGTCGGGGTAGGGCCTCAGATTTTCACTTTATCACATATAGTCAGCCGGTTGCTGATGGGTTATTAGCAATTGCGTAGGTTCGGGTAAACAAACAACTGACCCGCACATTACTAGTGTACTACACTTGATGAAATCACTGCGCGCATGCACACACACACACACACACACACACACGCACGCACGCACGCACACACACACACACACACACACACACACACACACACACACACACACAGAGAGAGAGTTCCACTGTTCATCAAGAGTTGAGAGTAAAACAGCTTGTCTGGTAATGTCCTGATTAACCTGTAGATCAGACAGTGACACACCATCACTCATCAACTCATCAACTCCATTAGAGACCAGAGGCCTGAATCAAGGGGAGACGTGTGTGTGTGTGTGTGTGTGTGTGTGTGTGTGTGTGTGTGTGTGTGTGTGTGTGTGTGTGTGTGTGTGTGTGTGTGTGTGTGTGTGTGTGTGTGTGTGTGTGTGTGTGTGTGTGTGTGTGTGTGTGTGTGTGTGAGACCATTGTTGATGCCGCAGTATCTGCACCTAAGACATATGGCAGAACATACATTTGGGGTGTAATTTGCTGACTTCTAAACAAACATAGTAGATTGAGTGAACTGATTGTTCAGAGAGTGAATCTGTGCAGTGTAATAGAAAGGAAAGGGAGATACCTAGTCAGTTGTACAACTGACTGCATTCAATAGAAATGTGTCTTCTGCATTTAACCCAACCACTCTGAATAATGGTGACTATCCATACGTTATGTATTGTAAAATTGTCTAGCTTGGACCTGTAACTCATTCTTTGTGTTGTCTGTAGCTAGGTTTCCATACAATTGGCAACACATTTTCATGTTAATACAGTATTCAAAAATCTGCATAAGGACAATGTGTGCATTTTCCCACCAGTGGTGTGTTTTCACCAAACGGACTTGCTGTGGATAAAAATCAGTGTGTGATGACGTAGTGCACACAAAATGCTAAGTTCCCGAATAAAATCTAAAGTTGAATTTGTTTTCATCGCATTTTCAACTGTATTTTCAACTCTTCCAATAGTTTTGTCACAAAATCTGTTGTGTTAAATAGGAAATGTGCTTATAGGTCTTGGCACGTGGCTCTAGCCAACAGCTCACAGACTTACCCCACCAGACATGCCACCAGGGGTCTTTTCACAGTCCCCAAATCCTGAACAAATTCAAAAATATAGAGCCATTATTGCATGGAACTCCCTTCCATCTCATATTGCTCAAATGAACAGCACACCTGGTTTTAAAAAAGCAATAAAGCAACTCCTCACGGCACAACGCCTCTCCCCTATTTGACCTAAATATTTTGTGTGTGTGTGTATATGTAGGCTATGTGTGCCATTTTTAAATGTATGTAGTTCTGTTCTTATCTATTAATGTTCTGTATTATGTCATGTTTCATGTTTTGTGTTGCTTTCGCAACAGCTAATGGGGATCCTAAAAAAATACCAAATATCATGATGAATAACAATGATTCTGCTTTCTCAAATATACAGGAAAACTCCACTGATTGTTTCTGAATAAAGGAACGGTGTAAAGGTGCTATGTGTGACAAGAAAGGTATTGAATAACCTCTACTGTGTTCTTGTTAGTGCAGCTTGTCAACTACCCATCGTACTGTATCGGTCCTGCAGACTCAGAGGAGCATGACTTGTCGCAAAGTTCTGCTTGACTGAGAGGGATAGATGTTCACCTTTATGGAACTCCCTCTTATCCACTTGCTGTGGATAAAAATCACTTGCTGTGGATATCTGTGAGCCAACAGATACAGTGTGGGTAGGCTAGTCTACATCGATCATGTCACCAGAATAAGACCCTTGATATTTATTGGAAAGGAGCATCAAGCTCATCACTGTACACATTCACCACCCTGTGAAGTTAATCATAAATCATTTTATCTGTCGCCTAATAAACCGCATGCTTTCCCAAGTCATAGTGGGAGGACCACACACCATATCATTTTGTGACTCCAAGTTTACTTCGATATGATGGTTATTATATCAATATTTGAGCATAAAGGCATTTCCACCGCCATTTCACGCATGAGTAATTTTACAGACACAAAAATATCCCACCATGTCGAATGAACAAATTCTTTGTCAGCATTTAGAAAAATGTTCCGAAACTTCCTGTTTCCATCACAGCTGTCATGATTTTTTAAAAATACGGTATGACTTTACTCGCATAAAAACTATGGATGGAAATGTGGGTTGTGTCATGAAACAGTACTTTGGAAACATCCAACAGCATATGATTTTATTTCGGAAGCAGTTCTCTCTCCAATTTGCCTGAGCAAGGATGTGCTAATTAGGTCCATCAAAATGTAATCTCTCTCTCTCTCTCTGTATTCTTCAGTAAATGCATATTCTATGCAATTATCTCTGTCTGACACACACACATACACAAATGCAACTCTCTCTCTCTCCGACACAGATTGATTTTGCTATTCAAGGAAAAACAATATAGTCCTCCAGGCCTTTGACAGATACAAGCTGCTATTGTTCTTCTTTTTCAATTAATTATCGTGTGAATACTATTCCAGTAGTGACATATTTGGTTGTCTGTCTGACATGTAGATGCATGAGCGAGCAGGGCTTTTTCTTTTTCTCTTAGGGCCTGTTCTGTTTTACCTTAAGCTCTGCTTATCACCAGGGGAAATGTTAGTCTGGCTAACACTGGTTGGCTCTCCTCTGTGTCTTTCTTACTCAATCACCCACACGCACAGCCACACTCAGCTCCCGAGCACTGGCCCTTTCCTTCACAACGGTTGGATTTTCAAATTGAGAAAACCAATCGAACCCATTGCACAATTTCTAAGCAAATATTGCATTAACAAACAGCCTCCTTTCCAGACCAGTGTGGTCACAGCTCTCCCTGCGCTGTGAGTCACGTGGGTCGCTTCAGCCAGGCTAGGGAAATGTACACTCACACTGCCAAAGAACACATTGAATATGAACATATATAAATATGTCTCTCTGACTTTCTTTCTATTTGTCGACAGTGCCTTCAGAAAGTATTCATACCACTTGACTTATTCCACATTTTGTATTGTTACAGCCTGAATTCGAAATGGATTCAATATTTTTTTCTCTCACCCATCTACACACAATACCACATAATGACAAAGTGAACACGTGTTTTTTTAACTGTGAGCAAATTTATTGACAATAAAATGCAGAAATATGTCATTTACATACTGTAAGTATTCACAGCCCTGAGTACATGTTAAAATCACCTTTGGCAGGGATTACAGCTGTGAGTCAGCTGTGAGTCAGCTGTGAGTCAGGATTACAGCTGTGAGAAAATCTAAGTGCTTTGCACATCTGGACAATACTTGCCCATTATTCTTTTCAAATTTCTTTAAGCTCTTTCAAATTGTTTGTTGATCATTACTAGACAACCATTTTCATGTATTGTCATAGATTTTCAAGCAGATTTAAGTCAAAGCTGTAACTCAGCCACAATACAGGAACATTCACTGTATTCTTGGTAAGCAACTGCAGTGTGTTTGGGGTTATTGTCCTGCTGAAAAGGGAATTAATCTCCCAGTGTCTGGTAGAAAGCAGACTGTACCAAGTTTTCTTCTTTTGCCTGGATATTATGGACTAATTACAATGCTGTTGATCCATCCTCAGTTTTCTCCTATCACACTTATTAAACTCTGTAAAGTCACCATTGGCCTCATGGTGAAATCCCTGAGTGGTTACTTTTCTCTCCGGCAACTGAGTTAGGAAGGACGCCTGTATCTCTGTAGTGACTGGGTGTATTGATACACCATCCAAAGTGTAATTAATAACATCCCCATGCTCATAGGGATATTCAATGTCTGCTACCAATAGGTGCCCATATTGTGCCCATGTTCTTTGTGGTTGAATCTGTGTTTGAAATTCACTGCTCGACTGAGGGACCTTAGAGATAATCGTATGTGTGGGGTACAGAGATGAGGTAGTCACAAAAAAAAATCATGTTAAACGCTATTATTGCAGAGTCCATGTGACTTATGTGACTTGTTAAACAAATGTTTAATCCTTAATTTATTTAGGCTTGCCATAACAAAGGGGTTGAATACCTATTGACTCAAGATTAAAGCTTTTCATCTGTAATTAAGTTGAAAAACATAATACCACTTTGACATTATAGGGTATTGTGTGTAGGCCAGTGACACAAAAGTCAAACATTTAAAATTCAGCCTGTAACACAACAAAATGTGGAAAAAGTGTGGAAATACTTTCTGAAGGCACTATCTCCATCTCCTCCTTACCTCTTCTGTCCTCTCTCTCTCTCCTTGTATTGATGGCTCCCTCTCTCAATCCATCAATTCATCATTAACCTTCTCTCCTCCATGGCAGGTTCCAGAGGAGGCCTCTCTGTTGCTGGCGTCCCCCAGGATGCTGCTGCCGTCGTCGGGTACTCTACTCAACAGTGCTCCCCTGTCAGTTCACCACCAGATTCAGCTGCTACAGCAACAGCTACAGCAACAGCAGCAACAGACACATGTAGCTGTGGCACAGGTAGGACTGAGACACATGTTTGTGTAGGTTAACAGATGGTGTTGTTTGAACTACAGTGAGCTGGTCGTTGTTCCCTTCCTAGCTACTATCTTGTTTGTCTGCAAGCTCTTCACTTTGCTAATATTAACCTTTATGAATCATATGTGTGACTTATCTGACTTTAACACCAGCTCTCCCACACACACTCTGTAACGATTCTCCTCTTCGTCTGAGGAAGTGTAGTCAAGATCAGACCAAAATGCAGCGTGTCCATGTTACATTTATTACAACTGAAAACAAAATAACAAACGTGAAACAACGAAAATCGAAACAGTCCTGCAAGGTGACACAACAGAAAACAGGAAACAACTACCCACAACCCATAGTGGGAAAACAGGCTGCCTAAGTATTGTTCTCAATCAGAGAAAATGATGACAGCTGCCTCTGATTGGGAACCATACCAGGCCAAACACCTAGAAATATAACACACAGAGCCAAAACATAGAATGCCCACCCCAACTCACGCCCTGACCAAACTAAAATAGAGAGTTCCTTTTTAGTGTAAGGTCAGGACGTGACACACACATACAAAATAATACACAAAATACCAATTACTCACCAGTAACCCAGCTCAGCATGAGGATTATTTACATAATTATTGACAAAACATGATTAATACACCATGCGGTAAAACATTTTAGAAAGTCCATCTGTAGACTCTCTACAGACTATCAGTGACATTTCAACTATCTACTAAACCTATCCTTAACCCTAACCTTAACCTTAACCCGTACCCTAAACCTAGTCCCAACCTTAACATGATTAACCCTTAGTCTAAACTTGACCCTAGCAAACAGTTGCTTATCAACAGATACAGTAGTATGAACAGCTCGACAGCATCTACAGATGGACTATCTGGACTATCCAGATAAAGTCTGACCCACCGTGCCTATTGAATTGCTGTCATCTTTAGAGTGCTGCACTGTTTAAACAAGAGAGTAGAATGGTTTTAGTTGTGTTATTATAAGAATTTGTGGACAAATTTGATGACCTGAGACTCGACTTAGACTCGACTTAGACTCGACTCGACTTAAGACTCGACAATAAAATAACTTGAGGCTTGAGTTGGACTTGCGACTGAGGACTTGAAATTAACTGGCCAGGTTTGTAATGTTTTGCCACTCATTTTGTGGAACAGTCTACGTGGATTACTCCACACGCAGCGACAGTAGCCGGAGCATTGCCCTTGTAACATAAACAAACTACAACAAATTGGCTAGTGAAATCGGCACTCTGATTGAACCAGCAAACTGTCAATCAACACAGGTCTGGTGAACTAGTGAACATATTGCTGATTTGCTGTATGGTTATAGGATTGAGTGCAGTGCAAACGTGCAAACGTCAAATTGTAGGGAGAGAGGATTGCTGTAATAAATAAATATGCAGCTCCAAAAATTGTTTGGTGATCAAGAATATTCATTGTTTACTTCGCTCTCCAAACTTACGCCAGTGAAGAGTGCTTTTTTTTTTTCTTGTTGAAATGATTTCTGCTGCTTTTACATGTTTAAAAGCATAGGCCCTATGTGGTACATCTATATTACATGTTTTATTTTATTTGAGCCTTTATTTAGCTATGTAAGTCAGTTAAGAACAAATTCTTATTTACAATGACGGCCTACACCGGCCAAACCCGGACAACGCTAGGCCAATTGTGCGCCGCCCTGTGGGACTCCCAATCACGTCTGGATGGGATACAGCCTTGATTTGAAGCAGGTACTATAGTGACGCCTCTTGCACTGAGATGCAGTGCCCTAGACCGCTGCACTAGAATGCTGGGAGCCCCAACATATAATAATACAATAATTTCTAGCATTTCATCATTCCACCTCCGTAACGTTTTTTTTGCAACACATAGACATTTTTACATTATAGAACCAGTTTTTATTGGTTGTAATTGCCAATAGGGTAATTGTATGGTCCTGGGGAACAAGTGCTTATATTATGTACAATAGGTGTACCTGTTTGAGATCCTGCGAGACAGATTCCATGTGGTTTCTCAAGGGGACGCTGTACAGCCTTGCCCTCTCCCTGTGTCCGTTCAGATAGGACAGGTTAAGCCAGTTACGGAGGCTAATTCTTTCGGAATATTGCCCGTGTGTATTTGGTAAACCTACTTGTATATTTTGTATGATATGGCGCTTTCACCATTGGATCACCAAGACCTGTAAATAAATCTACACTCTCAGCACGTCAACCTGCCTTACCTTCTGCTGATTTCATGCCCTTATGCTGTGCAACCCCCTAGTAGCCTCAATAAATATACAAAGGTTTTTAGTTCAACAAGTCGTTGAATGTATAGATTTTTTTTTTAACTTGACTTGAGACTTGACTCGAAAACATGTGACTCAACTTGCTCTTAGAATGCACGACTTTGACTTGACCCGAGTCTTGACCCGTTCTACTCGGGACTCGGCTTGTGACTCAGACCTTGTGACGTGAGACTTGCTTGTGGCTCGAATAATAGTGACTTGATCACACCTCTGGTTACTATTGTATAACGTCAGATTGGTTTTCATTTACCTAGTTAGGACATATAGGTCATATGCTCCTCACACTAGCTGTGCGGATTCAACAAACACACACAAGCACACAAAGTGCCTGCAGACCAGTGGCAACAATTTCACAACTGTGCTCAACCTACTCTATTCACACACACACACACACACACACACACACACACACACACACACACACACACACAGAGCGTGAGCAACAAGCCTGACAGTCTCACACACGGACCTCGTAGAAGGTAGTAGAAAATCACTTTTGACACACACACAGTCTTATGTCACAGTCTACTTCATTTTAGGCCTTTGATGTTATGCGATGAGAGCTAATGGTGTAGTTTATTCATTTATCCAGCAGTGTGGTGGGAGATGGTTCCCTGGGGAAAGCCCTGCCTCTTCTGATACAACCACAGACAGTGTTTTTGGCATTGAAAGAGAACTTTCCTTCTACAAATCCCAGGCATGGACATGGGAATTAGATACAGCAGGGGTTCAAACTGTAGAACCCAGTTCCTACATTTTAATATAAAAATGGATTTTATCAAACAAAACTATGCTACGTTTTATCTCTGGGACCCTCAGGATGACAAATCAGAGCAAGATTACTGAATGTAAGTACATTATTTATCTTCAGAGGTGAATGTATCAAACCAGTTGCCGTGCTAAGTTTTTTGTTGTTGTGCACTCTCCTCAAACAATAGCAAGAAGGTTTTTTTCGCTGTAATAGCTACTGTAAATTGGACAGTGCAGTTAGATTAACAAGACTTTAAGCTTTCTACCCATATAAGACATGTCTATATCCTGGAAAGTTTGCTGTTACTTACAACGTCATTCTTGTCACATTAGCACACGTTAGCAACAACCGTCCCAGTAAAGGGACACTGATCCTACGGGATCCTTAAGAGGTTTATTAAAGTCTAAGGTGGGGCCGTGGAACATCAGAGCCAGCCAGCGGGAGCTTACAGAGTCTTTGTCCTTATCCTGCTTATCTGTCTGTCCAAACCCCAGCACAGGCATGGCTACAGGCACTAAACCCATTAGTTCTGCTGCCTGCCGTGGCATTAAGACTTAGTCTACGGGTAGTTTCAACTGACCCTTAATGAGAATGGAGAATTAAAAATCCACTTAGAGGTTAAAAAGAAGACAATAATAAACATATTATAAAACTAAACATTTTGAAATTATGAATAAGTGAAGCAGAGGAGGATGTGACTGCCTTATAAAGTCTAGTTCTGAAGGCCAGAGTGTGTGTGTGTGTGTGTGGGTGTGAGACTGGGTAACCGGGTAGCTGGTCCTGACACCTCTATCCCCTATCTGCCAGTGCAGTCAGTCAATGGCCTTGAGACAGTGATGTTACTAACTTTGTGCGACAGGAAGGAAGAGACAGATTCTTTATTCTAAGCCAATCAGGTGTCAAGGTGGGTCAAGTACATCACTTCCCTTCATGCCTCAGAGGGATATCCTGGAGGGGAGTGAAGAGCAAATCGGCCCAGTTAGGTTGCTACAGCGCCAAATCTCTGAGATTGAATGGATTTTTAAACAAAGTGCTGACAGTAGCTGAGATTTTAGGGTAGTTAGCTGGTCTGTGAAAGCTCACACTCATCACAATCATCTAGGGTAGGAAAGAGAGAATAGGGTGGAAGGATGGGGGAGAGAAGGATCACTAACATTTTCAGAGAAGTGTGAATATTTGTTTGTTTATTCTCTCTGCCTGACAACATGAGGATGATCCTGAACTGGGTGGTAATAGAGTTGTACATCCTCTGGATATTCTAGGGTTGTAAACCTTGACACTAAATCGTTGATCGAAACCCTTTTCAACAGATGCACTTGGCTGTTGGCTGATCCAGACTTGCAGGTGTCACTGGAAGTTCAATACAGTTTTAACTTGTTACAGTTAATTAGAAACAAATTATTGAGCCATCAATTAGACCAGGCTAGAGTAGATGTAGTGTAATCGAGACTGAAGACTAAGTTGTGGGTGGATGCTTAACCACCAAGTCGGCTCCGGTTAGAGTGAGGTGGACAAGAATCCAATGAACACTTGACCATTTATCATCAGCACCAATGAGCACTACATCTACTCTAGCCTGGTCTAATTGATGGCTCAATAATTTGTTTCTAATGAACTGTAACAAGTTAAAACTGTATTGAACTTCCAGTGACACCTGCAAGTCTGGAGCACCAATGACTGCTAATGAGTCCAAAAATTATGTGAGGGTTGGAGTGTGCCCCTGGCTATCCGTAAATAAAATAATTTTAAAGATGAAAATTGTGCCGTCTGGTTTGCTTAATATAGGCAATTTGAAATAATTTATACTTTTCATGCTTAAATATACTTTTGCAATTACATTTACTTTTGATACTTAAGTATATTTTAAACCAAATACTTTTAGACTTTTACTTAACTTTTTCCACCACAACTATAAGAATAACAGTGAATATAAGGAATCAAAGTTACAGACAACATTCTTTGGTCAATAACGCATACTGGTGGAGAGTCCTGGCTGTCAAAACAAAGAATGTTTGGTGTGCTCTGCAGCCATCTTTGTAGGGTCAGGTGACAGGTCACTTGATTGGTCACCTGTTGGTCACCTGAGCAGGACGCCATCTTTGTTTAGGAATATAATTTGATAGTGTAACATTGGTCTTTCGAGCGAGATGCAATACACCTACTGTGACACGGCAGAGGAGCAAAGAAACACAGCAACAGTCTCACCGTCAGAAGATCCCATCCCGAACCTTATCTCAGAAAACAATGTACACGGATTCCTCTACAACACCGACAACAACCCGTGGTAGCACATGCCCAACGTCTATTACCTTTCCAAACAGAATCCACAGTTTATCTGACTCTTTGGGAGAAGGAGTGCAGGTGCAGAGTGCCAGCACCAGGGAGCTACATCACAGTGGAGGACAGCAGGCCAAAACTGCGAACCCCGTCGACCAGCTATCCCTTGTTCGATCCTCTGCCCCAACACTGTGAGGGCAAGAAGTGGTCACTACACTAAACTACACCCAACTCATGACTAGCCCACATGACACTGCTGCCCACGTTTCAGTCACACTACCGCTAACTTATTCCTCGGCAGGAATGGAAGAGCTGGCGTGATCGACCCTGTAGAAAGCCACCATCGCTACAGAGGCCACCATCACCACACAGACCTACACTGTCACAAAATCACTGCCACAAACACAAATTTCAAGTAGGCACTCGGCCAAAAGTCCCTACCAGCAGTATGGAAACGTGACAATACACTCTATCTTGATGTTGTTAATCCCACCAAACCAGTCATGGACTGGTGGGCATGCCCTGAGCTACCAGTCTTCCAAACACCAGCTGTTCCACCCACCAGCTCAGGCTTAGTCTGCATGACACAAGCTCAGACTCCGTCAGCTGCTCTATTCTATTCAAATGACGAACCGTGGGCTGCACCTGCCCAGCCAGCTTATCCTCCATGGACCACTCCTGTCCTACCAGCTTACCAGTAGCTGCCTGCTGCCTCCATCTAGCTTACCCGGCTGGAGCTGCTTCACCTCTACAGATAGCTCACCTGCCTGGAACTACTGCACCGCTTCACCTAACTTATCCGCCTGGACCTGTTGCACCGCTCAAGCCGGCTCACCTGCCTGGACCTCTTCCACAGTGTTGAACACTATATATCTTAGTGCACAGAGATAGTGAAGCAGCCGTCAGAACATGTCAAAAGTGGATCAAGGTACAGTGAGCATTGTCAGAAGTGGGCTCCCGAGTGGCGCAGCAGTCTAAGGTACTGCATCTCAGTGCTAGAGGCTTCACTACAGACACCCTTGATCAAATTCAGAGTCCATACAATTGGCCCAGCGTCATCCGGATTTGGCCGGTGTAGGCCGTCATTGTGAATAAGAATTAGTTCTTAACTGACTTGCCTAGTTAAATAAAAAAAATTACAAATGTAAAGTGTGGCTGCACTAACTATGGCCCCGATGCATGCACCCAGAGAAAACCATGCAGAGAATGCAATGAAGCACATCTCTAAGTGCTTCATAGTGTTGCCAAGCCGAGCTCCAGTGTCCTGCTTGTCACCCCTCTAGACAAAGTCTACCTCACCCACGAGTCTACCTAAAGGTAGTGCCAGTCTTGCTGGCCAGAAGTCTCTGAATATGTATGCCATTTTAGATGATGGAGTAGAGTGGACAATCATCCTCCCCTCAGAAGGCTAGGAGGAGTCATAGCCCTGAGGACAATCCAAAACCACACTGCTCATCTTACTGGCTCATCAGTCAATTTTCAAGTATCCCCCTATGGCCAGGCCAGCAGAGAGGTACCCCATAAAGGGCGCTTTCACAGCCGACCGATGAGCAGTCCTATCCCGTGCCTGCCATGTAGAAGTGCTATCGCCATCTAAGGGGCATCCCACATCATGCCTTTGACAAGGTACACCCACTGATGCTCATCGGAGCGGACTACACCAACCTGATAGAGACGATCAGGCTAGGGCCAGCTGGTAGACCAGCAGTTTGGTTGGATATGCAGTTTGGTTGGACACTCCAGAGCCCTGATGGTCACATGCCTCAGCAGGTACAAACCCAGCAATGCCTGTTCACATCCGCTCTCTCCTTTTCGCAGCATGAAGTTGGTCACGGCAAGACCAGGAAGCTGTGAACATCCTAGAAGCCTGAACTAAGAGGTTGCCAAAGGACCCCGGAAAGGCAAAAGTATACAATGCCGAGATCCAAAAGCCCATCGAGGCAGGGTGCTTCACCAAGCTAACTGGAGAGGCAGGCCACCAAGACCACCAAGATGATCCAGCCTAGCTGAAGAGGTCCATCTTCTGTGGTCTCACGACAGTAAGCCCCAGTCTACAAGTGCCTGGCCACTTTGGTGGCTCTCAGGGAAGATGCTTCCTTGGCACAGAGAATGGGGGTAGGATAGTGTCACCTACATTAAGACATTTTGTTCCAGCCTCTGGGATGTTCACAGCTTTCTGGACTTGGTGTAATTGTGTCACCAACTTCTTGCTGCGGAAGGGGAGAACGTCAAGCTGCAAGATTCGCTCCACATGTTGGTAGATGTCATCTACCGTCGGGCAGATGGATGTGAACAGGGTCCTCAGTGCCTCCAGTCCCAGAATTGATAACCTGTGGAATCCTCTCATCAAACCAAACGTTGCTTCGCAGCTTTTAATTCTTTTTTATTTGATTAAATCTGCCGAAAATGCTGTACGGTGTTGATAAGGACATGTCTGTCTGGCTCAACTTGAACTTTCTTTTCCTCCCTCACTCTCACTCTCTTTCCCTAACTCATTCTCTCGCTCCCCCTCTGCTGTTATCTTTCTCTCAATCTTCACAGACACATTTAGTATGTCCATTCTCCGTGTTATTATTCAGGCCACGTTCACCATCACCACAGAGCAGCATTTTCGGAGCTTGTCTCACAGTCACATCTCAGATCAATCCAGGACAAATGTGACACCTTCCTTCTCCAAGGCATGTCGGACAAAACTCAGTTTACCTTTCACACTGTGATCAGTGCAGTGTATCTTCTCCTCATAGTCACATACATTTTGGCCTTCATATCTCATGTTCTGTCCTGGCGGTGCTTGATGTGTCGTATGGTGGTATATTACCCTGACAGTGCCGTTAGACTGTCGGGATTTACAGATGAGCTCTGACGCTGATGGCCCGCTTTAATGGAGGCTAGATCACCGCTATTTGTCGCTAAGTGGAGTGATGATGGAATCTGTTCTGTCTTTTAACCCTCACTCCTTCCTGGCGTTTACTGTCCAGGGGTGAATGGAGGATGAGAATATGGGGAACGAGGAGGGTGAGGGGTGTGTTGGGGAGAGTACAGTAAGTGGAAGTGGGAGAGAAGAGATCGGATGAGAAGAGGGGAGGGTGTGGTGTTGAAGGGGAGTACATTACAGTAAGTGGAAGTGGGAGAGAAGAGATCGGATGAGAAGAGGGGAGGGTGTGGTGTTGAAGGGGAGTGCATTACAGTAAGTGGAAGTGGGAGAGAAGAGATCGGATGAGAAGAGGGGAGGGTGTGGTGTTGAAGGGGAGTACATTACAGTAAGTGGAAGTGGGAGAGAAGAGATCGGATGAGAAGAGGGGAGGGTGTGGTGTTGAAGGGGAGTGCATTACAGTAAGTGGAAGTGGGAGAGAAGAGATCGGATGAGAAGAGGGGAGGGTGTGGTGTTGAAGGGGAGTACATTACAGTAAGTGGAAGCCTTGGGATGGAGTGGCTCCATCTGGTGTCTGTACAGTTCAGAGGTTTCTCATTAGAAACAAAGTCCTTCAGCTGTTTTTCTCATTTCATCACCATCAGCTGTTTCTCTTTACAGTAATTGCATCAATAATGACGACAGAAAGCTGAACATCCACGTTACCTTGGTTAGAGTTTTGTAGCTGTGGAATGATGAAAGCAGAATTGTATCTTCTGACTCTCTAGCAACAGTCTCATGACTTCATTCATGCTACATTCTCCTTGAAGTGAGAGCAATGCAGTGGGCTCCATAACAAGCCGAGAATATGCTCCTTGATGTAAGAGAACCACAGCAGAAAAGTTCCTATAGAAATCATCATAAAGTTGGAAGAAGTGCTCGATGTCAAGTTAGAAGTAGCAGAGTAGCAGTCATTGTCAACTATTCACAATGAGATGGGCCTCGTTCTTTGCTACATCCCGATCGCTTCTCTTGTCAGGATATTATGCAACACATCCAATGACACTGTGCCTCACCTTGGAATGACCTTCCAGCTTTTTTAAAAGAGGTTGCACCTACAGTTGAAGTCGGACGTTTACATACACTTAGGTTGGAGTCATTAAAACTCGTTTTTCAACCACTCCACAAATGTCTTGTTAACAGACTATATTTTTGGCAAGTCTGTTAGGACATCTACTTTGTGGATGACACAAGTCATTTTTCCAACAATTGTGGACCACAGGTCTGGTTCTTCCTTGGGAACAATTTCCAAACGGCTGAAGGTACCACGTTCATCTGTACAAACAATAGTACGCAAGTATAAACACCATGGGACCACGCAGCCGTCATACCGCTCAGGAAGGAGACGCGTTCTGTCTCCTAGAGATGAACGAACTTTGGTGCGAAAAGTGCAAATCAATCCCAGAACAACAGCAAAGGACCTTGTGAAGATGCTGGAGGAATCGGGTACAAAAGTATCTATATCCACAGTAAAATGAGTCCTATATTGACATAACCTGAAAGGCCACTCAGCAAGGAAGAAGCCACTGCTCCAAAACTGCCATAAAAAAGCCAGACTACGGTTTGCAACTGCACATGGGGACAAAGATCGTACTTTTTGGAGAAATGTCCTCTGGTCTGATGAAACAAAAATATGTAAAAAAAAAAAAAACTGTTTGACAAAAATAAATAACTGTTTGACCATCATGACCATTGCTATATTCTTTATCCCCTTACACTTGTGTGTATAAGACAGTAGTTTTGGAATTGTTAGTTAGATTACTTGTTGGTTATTACTGCATTGTCGGAACTAGAAGCACAAGCATTTCGCTACACTCGCATTAACATCTGCTAACCATGTGTATGTGACAAATAAAATTTGATTTGATCCCAACCGTGAAACACGGGGGTGGTCGCATCATGAGGTGGGGGTGCTTTGCTGCAAGAGGGAATGGTGCACTTCATAAAATAGATGACATCATGAGGGAGGAAAGATCTCAAGACATCAGTCAGGAAGTTAAAGCTTGTGGTCTTCCAAATGGACAAGCATACCTCCAAAGTTGTGGCAAAATGGCTTAAGGACAACACAGTCAAGGTATTGGAGTGGCCATCACAAAGCCCTGACTTCAATCCCATAGAAAATGTGTGGGCAGAACTGAAAAAGCGTGTGCAAGCAAGGAGGCCGACAAACCTGACTCATTTACACCAGCTCTGTCAGTAGGAATGGGACAAAATTAACCCAACTTATTGTGGGAAGCTTCTGGAAGGCTATATTTGATCCAAGTTGAACAATTTAAAGGCAATGCTACCAAATGCTAATTGAGTGTATGTAAACTTCTGACCCACTGGGAATGTGATGAAAGATATAATAGCTGAAATAAATGTATTCTCTCTACTATTATTCTGACATTTCACATTCTTAAAATAAAGTAGTGATACTAACTGACCAAAAACAGGGAATTTTTACTGGGATTAAATGTCAGGAATTGTGAAAAACTGAGTTTAAATGTATTTGGCTAAGGTGTATGTAAACTTCTGACTTCAACTGTACATTCTGGCTAATATTACCCATGTGGACTAATGCACATGCACATCCCTTGATATTGTAGAACTCCGGCCATCATCAGTCTCTTTCCATGTGTACTGTTTCTGAGAAGACATGGCTAGGAATCCAAACAGCGCTGTTTGCTCCTATGATAATCCCAAGGGTTGTCTGTCCCCTGGGCCTGGTGTTGAAGCCTGGGCTAGAGAAGAAACAGTTTGTTTTCTTCTTAGTCTCTGGTTTCTATGATTAGTGACTACTGCCACTGTAGGCGGCAGCCTTTAATGGGAACTGTAATTCTTCTTCTCTTGGTTTAATCCTGCGACAGACCACTCATGGCATTACATTTTCAGAAGCTTAAACTTGAAGTGTGACAGCCCTCGTCTTGCTCCACGAGTTATGGGTTTTGTGACACATACAGAAATACACAAACATACTTACAGTGACACTCAATAGTCTGAAGTCACTATTAAGTGTTTGTTGGTGTACAGGCATATCTCAGGAGTGTCTGTTCTCTCTCTCTCTCTCTCTCTCTCTCTCATGTGTATGAACATGCTGTACAGCAGTATCTCGCACGTGTGCATGCGTGTTCTCTCTCTTCCAAGTATGTCCTTATGTCAGGTGTGTGTGTGTTGTGTGTGTTGTCTCCCCCCAGGTGCACCTGTTGAAGGACCAACTGAGTGCGGAGGCTACAGCCAGACTGGAGGCACAGGCCAGAGTGCACCAGCTGCTGCTCCAGAACAAGGACCTGCTGCAGCACATCTCTCTACTGGTCAAACAGATCCAGGAACTGGAGGTCAAAATGTCTGGGCCCAGGTCCAGTGAGTACACACAGGATGCATGACCACACACACACACACACACACACACACACAAACATACGCATGACACACATGCACACACAGACTCCCTTCATCTCATTATCCACTCAAAGACCCTGTTTGTCTTCTCCTCCCCTACTGCACATGTATTCTCTCCCTCCCCCATCTCTCTCTCATCACACACCAGCGTGGACTCCAACGGACCAACCAGCATGTTATCGTGTAACATGTTACATTACTTCACACATTTTTCAGCTGCAACATTATACAACATGTTACACCTCAGCGGACCAACCAGCTCTACACCTCAGCCACCTCAGCCCCCTCCTCTCCTCCTGATATCACACCCCACACCTCACTTCCTCCTAATGTAGTGTTTGACACCGTTTCACACTCCCTACCAGGGGTGGATGGGAATTAGCCTCATGTTAGCAGTTAAACAGGTGAATGATAGCTCAGTTAGCTCAATGTGTGGAAGGATCTTTATCTATAATGAAACTAACCTCCTTCCTTACTCTCTCCCCCTTTTCTCCCCTCCCACTCGTCACCTCCTCCAGTGGGATCCCAGGACAGTCTATTGGAGATCACTTTCCGTTCCACTTTCCCCCCAGTGTTGTGTGACCCAATGACCCCTCGACCCCAGGACCACGCCAGCCTCACCCTGCCAGCGCTGGGGATCAACGTGGGCCAGGACAGTACGGTCAACCCACTCTTCTCTCCCTCCCTACCCCTGGGCAGCCCCCTAGGTAGGGAACCGTGTCTCCTCAAGCTTGAATGTTTCCGCTTCCTGCCCGGACCCCCAACACCTGACCCTCGCCCCGCTACTCCTCCACAGCGGAGGGGTCAGAATGGAGTGAAAGGTCAGGAGGGGTCGGGGGTGGTGATGTCATCAACCCGCGACGAGGTACTGGGCAGTCTAGAGCTGCTGAGGTTCCGGGAGTCTGGCATTGCGTCTGAGTACGCGTCCACTGATGATAGTGATGAGACAGAGGAGAGAGAAGAGAGGGAGGAGATGGAGGAGAGAGAAGAGAGGGAGGAGATGGAGGAGAGGGATATTATATACGGCTGGGGGTCTGACGAGGAGACTCTCCGCCTACTAAATGTGCTCAACAGACAGGGACCACCAGACTGCCTGGGGGATGAGATAGCAGTGTAGCTCGACAACACACATTCACAATACACAAAAGCACATGCTCGTACATGCAACATGCTCTCACACATGCACACACTCCTAAACACACACAGTCACACACACACCTTACTGATCGACTCAGACCTAAACACACATATCCCCACCAGGTAAAAACACTAGTGAAGAGCCATAACCTGACCCCTACTTCTCCCCCTCGCCGCTCTCAGAATAATCAGAAACAGATTTCTTTACTGCACCTCTGTGTGTGTACCCCAGCCTGCAGGTTATGTCTGAAACTGCTCCCCTTAAACTGTGGTCTGTGGTCACTGTCTACATACAGTGTAATGGTGTGAGGAGCCGGTGAGGTATCAGTGCTGTACAGTACAGGCCCTAAAGTGTACAGGACTGTTGACGTCTGTTAGAGAGGAAACCGTATCCACACTTCGTAAGCAAATACTATTTTTAGTAAGAATGTGATGATATCTGTATGTATAGATGGAAAACAACATTTTCTACATGGTCATGTGATGCTGTGTTTTATGTGTTATGTTGGTTGATACCGTATTATTCCAGTGCTTTTTGTTTCTGAGTAATCTGTGTTTTGGAAGCATGTGTGCACTGGTTTTCACAGAACCACCCCTCCCCTGCTCTAACTGGTGTCTAACTTGTGTAAATCTGGGATTATTCAGACCTCCGGGTATGCTGTTGCTTTTTCATTCATTTACAAGACTTTGTTCCGTAACAGTGACTAGAGCGCCTACCAGAAACGGTTCCCCTTTAAGACCTGGTGCACTAACACCGACGTAGAGCACCTGCCAAATACTGCTCTTATTAAACCCTAGGCACCTATGACAACACTCTGTGTGGGTAGTAAAGAAGTTATGGTGATAACTATATAAAGTAGTATATAAAAGGCCCGTAGCAAGTCAAGTCACTTCCTCTCAGTCAGTTATCCTCAGCTCATCTCTTGCATCAGGTTCAATAGAGAGCAGAGAATTGAAGGTGACAATCAAAAGAACTTAAAAGCAAACTGTTTGATCTCTGAAGTTCCGATTCTCATGTTTGTGTAACCCACCTGACCCAGAGTGCTGTGTGTGTGTGTGTGTGTGTGTGTGTGTGTGTGTGTGTGTGTGTGTGTGTGTGTGTGTGTGTGTGTGTGTGTGTGTGTGTGTGTGTGTGTGTGTGTGTGTGTGTGTGTGTGTGTGTGTGTGTGTGAACAGTTATCATACTACCTCCAATCAACCCTTTCTGTGATCTCCTTGAGAGGGTGAGTGAGGTCTAAGCTGTACTCATCCAGTAGTTAGCATGGTGGTCGTGTCAGTTCTCCTCTCTGCCTTACTCTGCTCATCCAGGTCACCATGTAGTTGAACCTGTTTTTCCACTCTGGGTCATCTCACTGTGGTATGAGAGAGGGTGAGTGAAGGTCAGTGAGGGAGAGAGAAATACATAGAGAGAGAGTTAATTAGAAAAAAGGAGGGGGCAGAACATACTGTGTACACATTCTCTCTCTCTCACTCTCACTCTCTCTCTCTCTCTCGTTCGTTCGTTCGTTCGTTAAGATCCAGCTGTTCCACTTCCTCAGTCACCCACACAACAGCATTTGGCCTGCTCCTCTCTAGATCCCCACACACAACCCTCTGGGATAAACACTCCCTATGTAGACTCTTTTCATCCTCCTTCTTTACTCTCTTCCTCCCCTCTTATCCACTCCTCTCAGTTTCTTCCCTGCTGAAGGACATATTGATGATTTATAAGAGCGATTGGCTCCGGACCGGAATGAATTATCTCCATTCTGAAACCTAGTCACGTTTCCATGCTTAATCTACCAATAAGGACTCATCACTCACCCTGACTAAAACACACACGCACACACAGCACGCACACACACACCTCACTGATTCTTTGTTTAATATTTAGACAGATGCTCTAATGAAGTTTTATATGCACTGCGAAAACTGCCATACACACTCAGACACCCTATCAACACACACACACACCCTATCAACACACACACACACCCTATCAACACACACACACACCCTATCAAACACACACACCCTCAGCCCTGCCACTGTGAAATATAAAGCAAAGTCAGTCGGTTAGAAAAGTTTGTGTGACTCTTCATAGATTGAAGGTTCTTCTGACTCCCTATCCCTCTGACAGTATGATGGTTTCTCCCGGTGACAGAAGAAATGACAGGGTTCTGGGAGACATCACGTGGGGCTGCAGGGACGGGGACAGGTCCCAGAGGTCACAGTGACACCGAAAGGAGTTTGAAATGTTAAGATCAAGGCCTGGTGTCCTTTTATTTCTGTCCCTGTGCTCCCAGCCAGCACAACAGCACCACAGTCATCAACGTCACTGTCACACACACTGGCCTCGTGGCAATGTTAAATAAAGCCAAACTCCTAGCTCTGTGGTTAACGGAGCGTGGGTCACCTAAGGACACTGAGCAGGCTGCTGTGGAATTGACAAGAGAGCATGCACGGACACACACTCTCGAATGCACACACAGCTGTGGACGGTATTGGCAGACGGATGGGGTGGCCATTCCATTTGTGCTTCTAACTGTGTGTGTGTGTGTGTGTGTGTGTGTGTGTGTGTGTGTGTGTGTGTGTGTGTGTGTGTGTGTGTGTGTGTGTGTGTGTGTGTGTGTGTAGGATTTTAGTGACACTGACTTGGTATTTGTGGAATGATGAAAAAGAAGATGCTCTCCCTGTCCCTGTCCCTCTCTCTTTCACACAAACCCTACCTGGCAGCATCGAAGCCCTTCTACAGAAGCGTAGCAGAGGTAACAGGCTGTCACTGCAGCCTCAAAGGAAACAAGAACCCACACTGTCAGGGATGGGGAGAGGGGGAACGAGAGAGAGCCAGGCAGAGAGGAGGAAGAGGGATCCCCCTGGGAATACACTCATTGTTTCCACGTAATTTCAATGAAATGACTTTGAACCAACAGGGAATAGATGTTGGGGAAAGTGTTGGAGAGAGGCAGGAAGAGAAATGGAGTGAAGGATTTTGGTTTTCAGTTCTGATATTTGGCTGCTGTTGGTGTTTACTGTTTACAGAGATGTTTACCATATTGTCTTCTCACATCATCATTTAAATCTAGTCAAAATGCCTTAGCCCAACCGTGTCTGCAGATAAAGAGGTTTTCTGGTGGGTCTGTGTGTGTGTGTGTGTGTGTGTGTGTGTGTGTGGGTGTTTGTTTGTGCTTGCTTATGCACATGCGTAGGCTGACATGAAAACGGAGAGGTAGTCATCTCTATTCGTGCTGATATATGCTAACGAAGGCCCTCCTCCCTCATTCACTTAAAGTCGAGGGTCTGAAAGCAGTGCTCACTTTCAGCAGAGTTCCTTTGTTGGAAGTGCGTGTGCTATGTGAGGTTCGAGGAGAGTTTCATTGTTGGAAGTGCATGTGCTGTATCAGGATTCAAAACGTTCATTCATCTGGAGGTTAGAGGACTCATTATTGTGCTCCTGAGGTTTTTCTTTTCTGTTTGGGTGCTGACACAGTCATTAATCTCACAGCTGACGTGTGTGTGTGTGTGTGTGTGTGTGTGTGTGTGTGTGTGTGTGTGTGTGTGTGTGTGTGTGTGTGTGTGTGTGTGTGTGTGTGTGTGTGTGTGTGTGTGTGTGTGTGTGTGTGTGTGTGTGTGTGTCGTGATCTGGGAACCCTGGTTCTACAGCTCCTGTCATCTCCAACACATTCTAGTTGGCCTCTGCAAACCTCAACAGTAGGTTTTGGATGTTTTTGGTTTGTGTGTTTGTGCATGTCACTTACGGGGGGAAAACCACATGAATTTCACATGTGATCTTATGTGAAGTTATTGTGATAGCATGTGACCACATGTAAAAGCAACACGTGAAAACATTTGAGCACATATGAAAACGTGATCTCGTGAAATAATTGTGACAACATGGGGATGGACATTTTCAACATGACACTACACGTGGAAACATTTGAAATGATTCCACATGTGAAATTGCAAATTCCATTTTCACATGTGAAAATGCATTTCCACATGAGTTCAATTTTCATATGCAAACATTTTTCAAATGTAAAAGTGCAAATTTAAGTTTCACATGTGAAAATGAAATTCCACATGGGGATCTACAATTCACATGTGAGGTGAAAACATTTTATTCTCCTCCCTTGTGAAAGGTGATGTGAACATGTGAACTATATATTGAACACATGTTCACACGTGAGCTCACAACTGAACCCACATTTCTCTTTTTTTTCACATGAGAATTTCAGCTCAACATGTGAAAACTGCAAATTTCATGTTTCTCTTGTAAGGGAAGTAATGAAATGGAATGGGGTTTTTAAGGTAAAATAGTACATCACTGACAATCTTTACATTCAACATGATCAGTTAGCACTGACTTTTCAATATGACCCCATCTGGGATTTGAACTCACAACCTCTGGATTTGGGTACGCTGATGTTTCTGCTGCGCCACAAAGTCTGTAGCATTCTAAGAGTCCACTACACATTCATTACCTATAATACATATCTGCACTTAGAACAATAATGCCGTTAATCTCACTATTCTCTCATCATTGATTTAATTTACTTATGTAAGCATTTTGAGGGTTTTCTGTATAGTCGTCAAATGTTGGCGAGGCATATTTTTCTTCTTTAATGTTACTCCTGAGTCACTATGAGAATTATAATCGTTTTTCCTGAGTGTATTATACAAAGCTGAATATATTATAGACTTTTTGGGGTTAGTAATAATTTGTAGAGTGGCTCTATTTTCTATCAGCATGTATTTTCTCACCATTCTAAATGTCTAAAGAATCCATATGTTGTTCTGAAACATGACCACAGATATACTGGGCATTTTTAACACGTTTACAACCATAGTCTTGAATTGGACCCACATTTTTCTGGTCTTGGTCTTGACTTGGTCTCGGACCCCTCGACCCTCTCCCAGTTTCAGTCTTGACTTGGTCTCGGACCCCTCGACCCTCTCCCAGTTTCAGTCTTGACTTGGTCTCGGACCCCTCGACCCTCTCCCAGTTTCAGTCTTGACTTGGTCTCGGACCCCTCGACCCTCTCCCAGTTCCAGTCTTGACTCGCTTTTTTTGTCTTAACTTGGACTCGATTTGCTCCGGTC
The DNA here is from genome assembly GCF_023373465.1 of Oncorhynchus keta. NCBI lineage: Eukaryota > Metazoa > Chordata > Actinopteri > Salmoniformes > Salmonidae > Oncorhynchus > Oncorhynchus keta. The sequence continues at coordinate 17,880,963 of NC_068446.1, forward strand.
TTGGTCTTGAATCGGTCTCACTGCTCACACACCATGCATCTACTGCTGACTCAGGGATATATCACTCACTGCTCACACACATGCATCTACTGCTGACTCACATATACACACACACACACACACACACACACACACACACACACACACACACACACACACACACACACACACACACACACACACACACAGAGCAGGGTCTTGGAGGGCCAGACAGACAGTGGTGTGGCAAATTGCTAGATTAAATATTGATTGGAGCTCTTTGATATGGATGGGAATGACAAAATCGTCTGCGACAACCTCTCCTCTCCTCATTTCCTAATTTCTCTCCTCTGCACTCCTCCCAACCTGAATACAACCTGTCCTGTCATCCTCCCTGCTCTACCTATCCTCTCCCCCTGTACTCTTTTTCTCTTGCTCTTTTGTGCTCTTTCCATTCAGGCCACTCACACACACGTAAACACACTGGCCCTTTACAGTCCCGTCATTTAAAAACACTTTACTAGGGGCCCAAGGACAGAGCTGGGTTGCTGGGTGAGGAAAATGAGGGAGTTGTTGTGGTGGAGAATGATGTGAGGGGCATTGGGTATGGTTAGGGGGGTGATGGCTAATAGGCTGTTAAAGCCTTGTTCTGAGGTCATAGATCAGAGCTGTAGTCTGTTGGGACAGGAGGAGAACACTTAATCCCATCAACCCCTGCAGTTCTTGGTCTAACCTTTGCACTCTGACCTCCCGGTTACAAGCCACAGGAGACAGGAAGCAGGGTGGCGTATGACTCAGTGGGGGGTTAGATAATTAACACTATTGCTCTCAGACTCCCTCCAGCTACCGTAGTGTACAGGATTTAAATGATTCATTCCCCACCCACTGTCAAAACCCCATTATTTTAATGATTCATATTTAAAAAACAAGGGTGTGTGAATTATAGATGTTTGGCCTACAATAGCTGTGCTCTGGGTGTGTACAATACAGTATGTGGCTGGACTTACTGTTCTCTGAGTCAGGAGAACAGGAGATCTCACTTTCTGGGACATGTCTGTCTCCAAAGTTAGACTTGTAACTGATCTTAAAGGGATACCATGATTTTGTCAATGAGGTCCTTTATCTACTTTCCCAGAGTCAGAAGAATTGGTGGATGCAATGTCTCTGAGTGCAGTTTGAAGGAAGTTGCCAACTGTATCTGCATGCTTTCAGTCATTGTGCTAACGCTAGCTAGTTAGCATTGGCTCACAAAACTACTGTACCTTTAACTTCCTTCATACTGGACACAGAGACATAAAAATGGTATCCACGAGTTCATCTGACCCTTTACATGTTTAGCCTATTTTATTTAAGTACCTAATTTTCCGTTAATCTCTGGTTAGTGCACACACTGCTTTACTTTTGAACAGTCAGTGAAGGAAATTAATCACCACTCGTGAGCTCGTTAAATTTAATTTCCCACCCAGCATTCACTCTCGTTAAGTGACCCAGAGTTAGATGAACTCATATATAATTTGTCAAGGATGCCAAGGGAAGCCAGGCTTCCCCCCAAAAAATACACCAAGAAAAACTGAAATAATTTATCTTTCGTCTCTGTGTTTTCATAACGTTTCTTCAATCCGCAAGAAGCTGAACATATCTCACTGGAGAAAGAATCTGAGCGAGCGAAATAGTGCCCTCTGTATCTGCATGTGTAGGCCATTCATCAGATGCGGTCTGATCATAACAAGCATGACATTGTTGCCGCCCCGTAGCATTGAATCCAAGGGAAGCCAGCGAGCATTTGGCCTCTCTTGATTAAAAAAAAGTATAAAATAATAGCCAATCAGCGTTGAGCTAAACTGAGAGAGCTCAACTGTGAATAGTCCTGGTGCACCCCAATAAATTTAGAAGGGAAGCCAGTTTGGATTTGGATTCACTCCTATCACAACGCATCAAGAGAAATATGTAATTGACAGAAACAACTTGAATTGTTGCATCTTGTTGTGTCGTGGTCCTACGGACTCTTGCTAGCAAGCTAAAATTGGCCCATTCCTATTAGCAATGGATGGAGATAGGGATTTGGACTTGTGGTTTTGCTTGAATCTCCGTACTAGCCAATGATTAAAACGGCAATTCAGATCCAACCATAAATGCATACATTTCTCCCTGGACTGAGAGGATGGAAGTTCAATATCTAGCTAGCTTGCCCATGAAAGGAAGTTAGGCTAGTGCGCAAGCATTTTAGCCAGGTAGCCTAGGACAACAAAAAAATGTAAAAGTGTACTGTGTGAAAGAGAGGACTATGGCATTGGCATTTCTCTACAAGTAGGGTGAGTCAGCATGTTTTTTCCACTTGCACACACACACACACACACACACACACACACACACACACACACACACACACACACACACACACACACACACACACACACACACACACACACACACACACACACACAAATCAGAACCATGGACAGCCACATCACATTTAGCTTACATTGATTGGACTAATTTGTTTTTGGTATCTGCTAGTTGTCACCGTATTAGTCTAGGCATAGGTGATTTGATGATGTTGAAAAGTTGAAGTTGAAATGGTGCTGGAATAGTGGAGGCAGCTTCTGTTGTCTTTGCAACTTGCTGTACATCTCTTCGGTTATAAATAAATAGTAGTTTAGTAGTCCGAAAATGTCAGAAACATTAACTTGCTTGACCATGCTACAGGTCATGTAACTATTACATGCAATATGCTTTGTAGTTGTAATATGTTTTTGTTCCGGTCTTTCCGTGCAGTTTGAAGGAAGTTGAAGGTAGCTTCTGGGGCCATTGCTTAATAGCGACAGTGCAATGACTGGAAGTCTACAGGATTAGCTGCTAGCTAGCTGCTCCTGTAGACAAAAATGTCATTCAACTTCCGTCAAACTGCCCATAGACATAAAAATGGTATCCATTAGTTTGCCTGACTTTGGATAAGTAGAAAAATGGCTTAGTTGAAAAAATGTTGAATTATCCCTTTAAGTGTAGTTTCATATCATAGCTCCTAATAGAACATGCGTTCATCCTGTCATCACACACACAAACACAATGTGAGGCTTTTTGGCCCTACTTAGACAAGCCTCACTCATGTAGATTAAAGGCTAATCTGTCATCACAGGGAGGCTCTTCTAACATGCTAAATAACCACACGGCCACTTAAGACTGATTGGTCTTCTCTCACCACACACACACACACATCAAATGGTCTTGTCGTTGTGCGCTAGACCAGGCGCTAAACGTTAAATGTTGAGCGCTAGACTTTTTTTGCGTATCAGTAGTAATGGACTCTGCTAGGTTAGGTTCTCTGCTCTCCGTTTGTCAGAACGATGATCTACTCTGCCCTGTGGTACGTTGTCTCGTACTCTCCTCCACTCAGCCCTGTGGTACGTTGTCTCGTGCTCTCCTCCACTCAGCCCTGTGGTACGTTGTCTCGTGCTCTCCTCCACTCAGCCCTGTGGTACGTTGTCTCGTTACTCTCCTCCATTCAGCCCTGTGGTACGTTGTCTCGTACTCTCCTCCACTCAGCCCTGTGGTACGTTGTCTCGTGCTCTCCTCCACTCAGCCCTGTGGTACGTTGTCTCGTTACTCTCCTCCATTCAGCCCTGTGGTACGTTGTCTCGTACTCTCCTCCACTCTGCCCTGTGGTACGTTGTCTCGTACTCTCCTCCACTCAGCCCTGTGGTACATTATCTCGTACTCTCCTCCACTCTGCCCTGTGGTACGTTGTCTCGTACTCTCCTCCACTCTGCCCTGTGGTACGTTGTCTCGTACTCTCCTCCACTCAGCCCTGTGGTATGTTGTCTTGTACTCTCCTCCACTCTGCCCTGTGATACGTTGTCTCGTACTCTCCTCCACTCTGCCCTGTGGTATGTTGTCTCGTACTCTCCTCCACTCAGCCCTGTGGTACGTTATCTCGTACTCTCCTCCACTCTGCCCTGTGATACGTTATCTCGTACTCTCCTCCACTCTGCCCTGTGATACGTTATCTCGTACTCTCCTCCACTCTGCCCTGTGGTACGTTATCTCGTACTCTCCTCCACTCTGCCCTGTGGTACGTTATCTCGTACTCTCCTCCACTCTGCCCTGTGATACGTTATCTTGTACTCTCCTCCACTCTGCCCTGTGGTATGTTGTCTTGTACTCTCCTCCACTCTGCCCTGTGATACGTTATCTCGTACTCTCCTCCACTCTGCCCTGTGATACGTTATCTCGTACTCTCCTCCACTCTGCCCTGTGATACGTTATCTTGTACTCTCCTCCACTCTGCCCTGTGGTATGTTGTCTTGTACTCTCCTCCACTCTGCCCTGTGGTATGTTGTCTTGTACTCTCCTCCACTCTGCCCTGTGGTATGTTGTCTTGTACTCTCCTCCACTCTGCCCTGTGATACGTTATCTCATACTCTCCTCCACTCTGCCCTGGGGTATGTTGTCTTGTACTCTCCTCCACTCTGCCCTGTGGTATGTTGTCTTGTACTCTCCTCCACTCTGCCCTGTGGTACGTTATCTCGTACTCTCCTCCACTCTGCCCTGTGGTACGTTATCTCGTACTCTCCTCCACTCAGCCCTGTGTTAACGATATCTCGTACTCTCCTCCACTCTGCCCTGTGGTACGTTATCTCGTACTCTCCTCCACTCTGCCCTGTGATTGTCTGCTACTCACCTCCTGTCTGACAGTTACAACAACATTTCTGTAAGGAAGGTTGCTGTTGTCTGACTAACAGCCCATGTCTCACCCACTGCAGATTTCAGTGTGTGTGTGTGTGTGTGTGTGTGTGTGTGTGTGTGTGTGTGTGTGTGTGTGTGTGTGTGTGTGTGTGTGTGTGTGTGTGTGTGTGTGTGTGTGTGTGTGTGTGTGTGTGTGTGTGTGTGTGTGTGTTCTAGTCACTCTGACAGAAGTGGGTTACTCACAGCTGAGAACAAGGTCTAAAGTTTTTCATTAGATGAAGGGGAGAGTTGAGTCTATCTAGATAGAGCAGCCTGTAAGGTTGATGTAAGGGTCCTCTGACTAACAATGTAGAAGTTCTGCTATTGTCATGGACATTCTCTCTAAGGGTATATGTTAATAATACAGCCAATTATGTGACACTGGAGATACAATTTTTAACTAGACTTGAAATAGAAGTTTAAATGAAAGATTGAATGACAGAGTATAAACCAACTGGACTGTTACACTGAAGTCCAGTATCTCCAAACTAGCCTGTTGTCAGATATAGGATCCTATGATTCTAAGTTCCAAACTTGTGACCTAACTTTGTTTCCTAGTCCTGTGACTACGGTTTCATTAGGCTGTAGGTGCATCTCAATAGTGTGACTTCTCTTTGTTCTGGTATCTCGGGTCTTTTGTTCTGATACAAAACCTATTTAATTTCATCATGTCCTTCCCTGAGAGAGAAAACCGGTACACTGTACTGTATATGTGTGGGAGTGAACGTGCACTTATTCTGAATCTCAGTCTGTCGCTGACCTTGCTTTTGCTCAATAAACGTCTCCTTTCTAACCTTCTCTCTCTTTTTTTCTTTCTTTATTTCTTTCCATACTCCTCCTCTACCTGGTTTCTGTGCTGGGACACTGCACTATCTTAACAGCTGATTGTCTTTCTATAATTCAGTCACTCACTTAATTATCTTTCTTTCATTTAATTATCATTCTTTCGTGTTTTCTGAATTTCGTTCCTGTATGTTTAACCTTCTCTTCACTTGCAGAAAAAAAAACGCTTCTGTTTTAATTAACAATCGTAATTAACATGGCAACAATCCCTAAGGCTGGGCTGTAATTGAGAGAGGGAGACCGGTAGGTATTATAGTACAGGGCCAGTCTCAGCCTCAGGCGTAGACAAACAAACTCCAGGGCCTAACATGGGGAGGGAATGTGTAATGGAGGATTTAGTCTGAAGTCTGACTGTGTTTGTGCTATTCATTCTCATGACCACCAATACTCAAAACACTACCATTATGAAGCCTTCTAACAGGGAGTCTAGCTAAGAGAAGTGTGGGAACTGCGTTTCTAGCCTAAACTGTGGCTAGCTGTCACACACACACACACACACACTCACATCCAAACACACACTGAACCCAGAGTGATTCTCTGTCAATCGGATCTTCCTAATAGCCTTCCTCTTTGGTCAGACTACAGAGAATCCTTCCCCCTGGCAGGCCTCTAACAGTGAAAGGATATCTGTGTTTGTGTGAATAAGCACCTAGATGTCTGCTCTCCCTCTCTCTCCCTCCTTCAAACACCCTCTCATCACTCCAGAATTATATTAGCTGTCTCTCCAAAGGCTCACACTAATGGATTTGAAAATCTTTGTGGCTGCCCATGTCTTTGAAATAGTCTGAATTGCCGAAGCAACACAAAAGTCAAGTCAAGAGCACATGTGCTGTGCTGTCTCACTGCTCTTTTTCTAGAGTTATTAATGAAGATGATCCTTTCCATATGTCTGTCCAGAGATGTTAGCTTTTAGAGTTACAGCCAAACCCGGCATTTAGCCGTAAAGACTATTTGTCCCCCTGAAGTGCCCGTTAATGCCTTGGTCATATTACAGATTGTCATACTATCAACAAACGTATCTGTTGATAAGCAACTGCTTGCTAAGGTTAGGAATAAGGGTTGGGGTAAGGGTTACCTTAAAGTTAGGGTTAGGAGATTGAAATGTTACTGATAGTCTGTAGAGGATTTACAGGATGGGCTATCCGAATAAAGTGTTCCCGAAATCTATTAACTTGTTGTGTCTTACTAATGCCTTCCGAGAAACTATTTTCTCCACGAGGTAAGACAATCTATTATTGTACTATGTGGACTGACAACAACCCGCTCCTTTGTGCATTTACCCATCCTGCAATGCACTGTGGTCTATTTTCAGCTTCATTGTGATTGGTGGATGTGGTTATGTGCATGTGTCATGTCCCTTGCTTCCATCATGACTTGTTGATGATTGTGTAACGTGTTGCATCCATATTGAGCAGTTGTAACACTGTGCCTTGTGGGACTCCATATGCTCTTTCTTTCTACACGGACTCCCTATAAAACCATACTTTGACATGTTAATTGATGTTGCTATGTTGTACAGTGTTGCACAAACATGCAGTTTGAAATGAAACGTCGGGAGTTGTCTTTTGCTCCAGGTCACGTAAAATGTCTATACATTCCATTTATATCTGGAACATTCCATGGTGCCTGTAATGCATCCTTGCGTAAAACAAAAAATAGCATGATTGAATGTGCCCTCACAATACCCTCACTTATACCTTACATGCTCTCCCTCCCCCTCCCTTCCTCTCTCCAGTAGACCACAGTATGTTTGAGAACTCCAACGCCTCCAGAGCTCCAGGCCAGGGGCTCCATGCCTCCAGGTTGACCCAGGCCTCGGCCCGTCACTCCCTGGTCACAGCTAACCCTGCCCTGGGTAGCAGCCCTGCCGAGGCCCCCTCCTCCACCACTACCAATGGAGGTCAGCAGAGGCTGAAGAACGCCCTGAACCTGGGCAAGGCTGTGGGGGCAAAGGTCAATGACCTGCTGCGAAGGAAAGAGCCCAGTCATATAGGAGACATCGGCATCACAGAGATCAACAAGAATGTAGGAGCAGTCTGGAGCAATATGGAGGAGATGACCCAGCGAACTACTGCCTATAGGTAAGGAGGGATACACACACACACACACACACACACACACACACACACACACACACACACACACACACACACACACACACACACACACACACACACACACACGACTACTGCCTAAAGGTGAGGAGGTGTACACTAAAAGACACACACAGACACAAACACACAAATTTGCAGATCACCCATACTCACAAACAGTTATACAATATTCACATCCGCCACATGTCTGGGCCCAATAGTTATAACCCAGCTTTCAGACACTGTGCCTTGGAGATTCAATCCAATATTGGTTTTATCCAAAGAGTAAAACTGAGAGACCGCTAGTTATTTCTAAACACCAATATTGTATGATTTTCTCTAAAGTGGAACGATTTAAGCTGGGAAATAGTAGTCATCCTCTCACCCCATATAAAAGACCATAACCGTTGAGTCAAAGATGTTTAAATGATTCATCTGAATTTTTCCAAACTGGGGCAGTGAATAAGTGATGAAGAGTAAGAGGAGGGTTAGTTCGACAGAAGCTGAGATGAAACACACACAGAGACTGAATGAGACATATTTGAGAGTTGAATTGCCTCATTTCTAATGTTAATCATACACAGTGCATGCACACACGCACGCACACTCGCCCTTGGGTCTCCCTTAGTTTAAAGAGACAGAACGAGCTGTCCGTCTAAGCTGTAGCTGGTCATTGATCTGTCTGTCTCTTGACTGACACTCAGTCACCTACCTGACACACGGAGCCAGGACAGACATTTCACAGCTGCGTAACTCATAGAATTGGTAAATACGTGATGTGTGTTTAGACACTGATGTGTTGAGAAATGTGAATTGTCAGGTCACGTTTAGACAGACTGGTATGTTTTGCGGTGACTCACTCCTTATCACTATGGCAATGATACGGTTGTCACCATGACAATATGCTCATTTATGGGGGAAAGGTAGAGAAATATTCCACTGATAAAATAAACACACAGTCCCACAGCATTAGAGAAGGGGGAGGAGAACGAGGGGAAGTTAGACAGAGAGCAAGTGATGTGGAGAGATTGAACAAATGTAAAAATGTGTTATTGTTAGAGTTACAGTAGTAATGGATGTCTCTTCCTCTTCTCTCTCCTTCCAGTAATGCCTCTCAGGACTCCTTCCCTCGTCTGGACCCCCCTCCTCCCGGTAAAAAAAAGCGTCTTCCTCGCACCCTGAAGACTACCCAGGACATGATGATCTCGTCTGACCCCGTCGTCACCACACCACCCGAGACCCTCGATCACTCCCTCCTCTCCTCCCCTAACAAGACCTCCCTCATCAGCAATGAGCAGACCCCACCAAAGGGAGAGCAGGACGGAGAGAATGACAGAGGGAGAGACACACTCACCGGACTGACTGACCCTCTGGACAGCGAGAGGAAAGAGGAAGAGGTGAAGATGGAGACAAATGGGAGCAGTAAGATGGATGGAGTGGAAGGGAATGAGACAGAGGAGAGGAGAGAGGGAGAGGGAGAGCAGACCCAGATTCAGCTCCAGCTCTCTGTCCCAGACCTTATCCATAAGGACCACGTGGTCCCCCCCAGGTCGAGGACGTCTGAGCCCAGGCAGAAGGCCCCGGGAGCAGACACCAGGCTAGCCTCCACCCCGCTAAAAGGTCCGTACAGGATCAGTGTGAGTGAGGATGGGCTGATGGAGAACAGCTCCCTCTGTAGGAAAGGATCAGCAGACACAGAGGAGCCTGAACAACACCCCGACCTGCTTTGAGAAGACACACACACACACACACACACACAAAGCCTCTGGAGAGAGGGAGAGATAATGGGAACAGTGATGTGGAGAGGAGCTGGCAGAAGGAGAGCAGAAGACAGAGATTGTTTGTGTGAGAATAAGAAAGGGAGGGAGGATGTTTTTGACTAGACCCTAGACTAGGGTCTTCACTAGTTACTACAGCCACAAAGTCAGAAACCCCACCTATTTCTACAATTTATCTTCTTAAAATGTGATTTTCAACCTTAACCACACTGCTAACCTTATGGCTAAGCTTAACCCTAAATGAAGACCAAAAAGCACTTTTTTTAATGATATAGACAATTTTGACTTTGTATCTGTGGTAACTAGTGGAAACCTAGGGTTAGGGGAGAGAGATATATAGATCGAGATATAGATCGATATATAGTGTGTTTGATTGAGTGAGAGTTGGATATAGTGGGAGAGGAACAGATAGAGGAAGGGTATGTGTGAGAGAGATAAGAGAGAGAACAAGACAGAGATGGGGAAAGAGTATCTATTTGAACATATCATTAAGGGACATACCACATCTTTTCAAGAGAACCACAACATCTTGGTCTGCCAACACTGTTTAACGTCATGTTTTATATTGTTAACCTTGCAACGTAATGTAGGAAGGAAGATATATACCCAGACATTTTTCGATTTCTAAAATAATCTATTTCAAATGTCATAGTGCCCTTTCATGCTGAGAGAGAATGTATTTTTTATGATCTTTTATAACTGTTGCCCTTCAGGAAATATATCAAGCGTTCAGCAGGGAATATGAAAACCAAAGTGAACACGACATTAACACTGACTGTAAGTTCATGCTGTTGTGTCGGTGATGTCATCCTCACAACACATATTGAGATAAGTATTGTGGCAGACATGCAATTGGGTTTGTGCAGCCTGTACAGTATGTGGGTTTGATTTACATTTGTTGATTGACAGTCATGGTTTTAGTAGTGCCAATCACAGTCCTGTTGCTTTATGTCCATACAATAAGGGTCAACAGTTTTAGAAAACCTACTCATTCAAGGGTTTTTCTTTTTCTTTTTTTACTATTACATTATTATTACTATTTACTATTTATTCTACATTACTACATTGTAGAATAATAGTGAAGACAACAAAACTATGAAATAACACATGGAATCATGCAGTAACCAAAAAGTGTTAAACAAATCCAAATAGCCACTCTTGGCATTCTCTCAACCAGCTTCATGACGTAGACACCTGCAATGCATTTCAATTAACAGGTGTGCCTTGTTAAAAGTTAATTTGTGGAATTTCTTTCCTTAATGCATTAATTAGTTGTGTTGTGACAAGGTAGGGGTGGTATACAGAAGATAGACCTATTTGGTAAAAGACCAAGTCCATATTATGGCAAGAACAGCTCAAATAAGAACAGAGAAATTAAGGTCCATCATTACTTTAAGTCATGAAGGTCAGTCAATATAGAAGATTTCAAGAACTTTGTACGTTTCTTCAAGCGCTGATGAAACTGGCCCTCATGAAGAATGGAAGACCCAGAGTTACCTCTGCTGCAGACAATAAGTTCATTAGAGTGACCAGCCTCAGAAATAGCAGCTAAATGCTTCACAGGTAGTGTATGTTGTCATTTGTTTTAAGCTTCTGAATCCTTCTGCCAAAAAAATGATGGCACCAGAGACGACCACACACACACGGAGAGAGAGAAAGGAGTCTGTCTGTGGCTGCAATTCTCACTCACAGCCTCCTCACCCCTCTACACATCTCATCCTCCTATTTCCACCTCCTCCACTCCTCCCTGAGATGAACAACCAGATCCACTCTCTTTTTGCCCGCAGCACCTATTAATAAGACTTTACATCAGTGCCTTGCAAAACTAACCTTAGATCAGTGTGTCGGGGGAATTACTACTACAACAGAACAAGGCTTAGGTATTCTGTGTCGGGTGGTATTGGGGTGTGTGTGGATCTGTGCTTCCATCAGTCAGACTATTAGTCTGGACCTAGAATCTCTGGAATAGAGAGAGAGAGAGAGGACACATGAAGGTTGATATAATTGGGAATTTATTTTCATCGAGATTGTTAGCATGTTGTATCGACCCAGTGTTTTCCAAATGGTGGGCCATGGCTGAAAACTAGACTGTGACTAGAAACATGGTTTTGCTTGTCTGGAGGTTTGCAAGACTTGATGTATTTCATAATGGTAAACTAAGTGCTTGGCATCCACTGTATTTTCAACTATTTGTTTCAGATGGTGTTATTTGATTAACTGTTTGATAAGGTAACCTAATCATAATGATTATGTAAACTAAAGCAATAATTCATAGATATTAAATAATTCATATATTTATCCATGTGGAGTCTAGACTGTTGTCTTATATCGTTATTTCTACATGAGAAACCTAAGGACAGGTGGTTGTAAAGCTGTTTTACAGCATCAACACCCAGCTTACCTGTATGAGTACTATCCTGACCACGTATGTTATATCAGATCTTGAAAGATCTATACAGATCTATACTGTACATTTATGGACATTTTGGACACCTTCATAATGATTTATTTTGAAATCATATTTAGTCATAAGTCTAGCAAAAATATAACATTTTTCAACTAGTTGTGAAGACATTTGATTTATTATGATTGATTTATGCATTATTGTAATTGTTGTTTTAAGTTTTGTATTCTACAAGATGGTCGATATAATTTCACTACTCCAAGGTTGAATGAAGGAAAGACATAATGAGCTAGGATGATGGTGTGTGTGTGTGTGTGTGTGTGTGTGTGTGTGTGTGTGTGTGTGTGTGTGTGTGTGTGTGTGTGTGTGTGTGTGTGTGTGTGTGTGTGTGTGTGTGTGTGTGTGTGTGTGTGTGTGTGTGTGTGTGTGTGTGTGTGTGTGTGTGTGTGTGTGTGTGTGCGAGAGAGAGACAAACAGCCTGTTATGTATTATGACACATATGGACAGTTCTGATGAAGCCCTTTCACTGCAAGTTTCACTATTCATTATTTGTAATACATTCGCCTTCAATTTTAAGAAAAAATATTGTGTAACAACAAATCTATGACATATATACACAATTCACTCTGAAAGTATTCAGACCCCTTGACTTTCCCACATTACAGCCTTATTCTAATATGTATTAAATAAAAACAAGTTCCTCAATCTACACACAATACCCCATGATGACAAATAAAAAACAGGTTTGGAGAAAAAAAAAACAGAAATACCTTATTTACATAAGTATTCAGACCCTTTGCTATGAGACTCAAAATTGAGCTCAGGTGCATCCTGTTTCCATTGATCCTCCTTGAGATGTTTCTAGTCCACCTGTGGTAAATTCAAATGATTGGACCTGAATGCCAAGCGTCAGGTCTGGAGAAAACTTGGCACCATCCCTACGGTGACGCATGGTGGTGGCAGCATCATGCTGTGGGGATGTTTTTCAGCGGCAGGGACTGGGAGACTAGTCAGGATCGAGGGAAAGATGAATGGTGCAAAGTATAGAGAGATCCTTGATGAAAACCTGCTCCAGAGCGTTCACCTTCCAACAGGACATTGACCCTAAGCACACAGCCAAGACAACACAGGAGTGGCTTCAGGGCAAGTCTCTGAATGTCCTTGAGTGGCCCAGCCAGAGCTGTAACTTAATGAAATGTGGAAAAAGCCAAGGGGTCTGAATACTTTCCAAATGCACTGTATATATATTTTGGGGGGGGGGATTTATTTAGATTTTCCAGTTATATTTTTCTCGTTTGTTTGTTGTTGTTTGGATAACACTAACTCTTCCTACTGGAAAATATAAAGAAGAAAATTAAATATAAAACTCTTTTACCTGTAACCTATGGACCAAACGGAAAAGACTTTGCTCTCTTCTGTCTTTTCAGAAGCTTTCCTGTCTATTTTGGGCCATTTCCTGTTGTGCTTCTCTCCCCTCACACAACAAATGGCAAATTGTGTCACAGTCAACACTGCCACTGTCACATCTTATGCTGAATTTAGGATCCTGGAAAGGGGAGTGGAGACGCCAATAAAATATAATTGGATTTTCCATATTTATGTATCCCTCCATACTTGCAGAATGACAATTAAGAGCAGAGGCAGAAATAAAATGGCAAAACAGCACATTTCACTGACTGCACCTATCCTGACTGCACCTATCCTGACTGCACCTATCCTGACTGCACCTATCCTGACAGCACCTATCCTGACTGCACCTATCCTGACTGCACCTATCCTGACTGCACCTATCCTGACAGCACCTATCCTGACTGCACCTATCCTGACTGCACCTATCCTGACTGCACCTATCCTGACAGCACCTATCCTGACAGCACCTATCCTGACTGCACCTATCCTGACTGCACCTATCCTGACAGCACCTATCCTGACAGCACCTATCCTGACTGCACCTATCCTGACTGCACCTATCCTGACTGCACCTATCCTGACTGCACCTATCCTGACTGCACCTATCCTGACTGCACCTATCCTGACTGCACCTATCCTGACTGCACCTATCCTGACTGCACCTATCCTGACTGCACCTATTCATGTTCAAATGTTGGATTGTTTTGAAGGGGGTAGTCATTTTTCTCTGTAATTTTGCATTTTGCTAGAGGATATTTATAGGGCTACTAAAATACATTCCATTCACCATGGTTACCACATATTGCAAACTGTGGCGACTTTTCTTGTATACCTTTTCTATGCTGTACTGTTTAGCACGTTTTTAGTATGCTGGGGAACTGATTACAAGATCTAGCCAGGACCCTGGCTTGAACCGAATATCTCCTGTCACTGTTCGCAGAGAGCTCTTCTATGGACAAGCAAAATAAAAGGGGCTACACTGTAGAACTCGTTTCTATTGTCTTTGTTTGATGGCCTTGACTTTGCATACATCCTCTCTTACAGAATGGCACGCGTGTCATTTTTCTATTGCCTTCAAATGCTGCATTGCCTAGACTGCACGCAAACGCTGATGAATATGTAAATGAGATTGAGTGATTTATTTGGTGTAACCATCTCAATGCCATGTCTCAGCTGGCTGTGTTCTCCTCTTCTTTATTGCATTTCATGTCAATTCCTTCCCTCGTCCTTCAAAGGGAATAATGAAGTGAACCAGAGAATAAACCTGTTTACTTAGCCATCATCTAGACTCAGAAGAGGAACAGAACAAATGTGTTTTTATATCACTTCCTGTGAGAAGGATGAAAGTGAATTAATGTATTAGCTGCTTCTTGATTGTAACACATCCTCTGTCAGAGGTCATTCCACCGACTGGAGGAAATCCTCTGCTTTAATGTATATTTAATCTATTCTCTAATTTGAGCCAGCAGCAGGCAGGCAGCCACTGGATTCCTTCCTCCTCCTAAATATCACAGTGTTCCTATCTTCAATAAACACGTGGAGGATTATTAAAGTCCTTCGCAGCCAAGCGACGCTGAAAGACAGAATGTCACACTGATAAGGAATAGCAATAGGATTACACAGTTAAACGATGTTATAATCTGAGTTGAACTTTGAACTATTAACATTTTCCAAACAGCGATACCCGGCTGAGTATCATCCTCTATGTCCTGGTGTGTGTGTGTTGGTTCTTTTTATACATTTTATTTCACCTTTATTTCACCAGGTAAGCTAGTTGAGAACAAGTTCCCATTTACAAATGCGACCTGGCCAAGACAAAGCAAAGCAGTGCGACAGAAACAACACAGACTTACACATGGGATAAACAAGCGTACAGTCAATAACACAATAGAAACAAAAAGAAAGTCTATATACAGTGTGTGCAAATGGTGTGAGGTGGTAAAGCAATAAATAGGCCATAGTAGCAAAGTAATTACAATTTAGCAGATTAACACTGGAGTGATAGATGAGCAGATGGTGTGTAAGTAGTGATACTGGTTGGCAAAAGAGCCGCAAAGTAAATAAAAACAATATGGGGATGAGGTAGGTAGATTGGGTGGGCTATTTACAGATGGACTATGTACAGCTGCAGCAATCGGTTAGCTGCTCAGATACCTGATGTTTAAAGTTAGAGGTCAATGTAAGTCTCCAGCTAGTCCCCACAAGGATAGCAAAACAAGGAACATTTCCCACATCCTCATGAGGATAAAGGCTTTTTTAAGATAAAGGGCTAGGGTTAGAATTAGGAGTTAGGAGTTACAGGTTACGTGGTCCTTCTGTAGCACAGTTGGTAGAGCATGGCGCTTGTAACGCCAGGGTAGTGGGTTCGATTCCCGGGACCACCCATACGTAGAATGTATGCACACATGACTAAGTTGCTTTGGATAAAAGCGTCTGCTAAATGGCATATATATATTTTTTTTTATATATTTTTTTTAAGGAAAATAGGATTTTGAATATAAATACAGTTTAGGTCCCCACGACGATAGAAGAACATCAATGTGTGTGTGTGTGTGTGTGTGTGTGTGTGTGTGTGTGTGTGTGTGTGTGTGTGTGTGTGTGTGTGTGTGTGTGTGTGTGTGTGTGTGTGTGTGTGTGTGTGTGTGTGTGTGTGTTTGTGTGTGTGTGTGCAAATTTGGGTCTGGAACAGGACTACACACAGGCAGTCAAGCTGGCTGTTTAATCGCACTCCCAAGACAGACTGGCAGACTCTCTCTGGCTAAAACACAGAGTAAACACACACACACTTAGAGCCAGTGAGACAGTGGGGAGTTAATCAGTACAACTCATTAATCAGAGTGAGGTGAATGCACCTCATTTTATTAGAATGGCTATTTCACTAGTCAACAGTTTAAAAAGGAGCTTCCTTTCCTGGTCTAATACACAAACTAGACAGAAACAGGCCCAGACTGGCAAGTGGACTACACAGGTTCAAGGTGAAGGAAGGTTGTGTACACTTTTTTTTTTTAAGGCATGCCACAGTTAGAAAGGTGAAATGTTCACCTGAGAGGACACCAGTGTGTAGAGTCCTCCTGTCTAGTGAGTTTCCTTTTTCTTCCTCTCACTCTCACTCAGATAATCTGACCTCCAACACACACTCACACACACAATGTATTAGGCAGCGTCAGCAAGCTGAATTGGATTTTATCAGCCTTATCGATCAGATTGTCTGTGTGTGTGTCCGTTCGTATTCCCCTTCTATCCTCTCGTGATGAGGCCACTGTGCTGATCCTCACTGGGCTAGGTCCCTGCAGGTCTCTCAATCCCCTGCTCTCAGCCTATATTTCTCTATCTCCCTTGCGCTCTCACTCTCCAGTGAACATGCCTGACTAAGAAAATCGAAAGAATACTAAATAAATAAAAGTAAGCTTTATGCAACATCTTTTTGAGTGCGGACCGATCACACCTTTGTATTTATCTGAATTCAAGGTTTTTACGCACCAACCAAAATTCCGTGATGGTTACATTTTGATTAACATGCCTGCGACAGGCAGCCATACAGTGCCTTCAGAAAGTATTCACACTCTTTTACTTTTTCTACATTTCGTTGTGTTGCAGCCTGAATTTAAAATGAGGCCAATGGTGATTTTAAAACATAGTTGAACGGAAAAACTGCAAAGAATGTGACAAAGAAATGTACCTTTGTCCTGAAAACAAAGTGTAATGTTTGGGGCAAATCCAACACCACATCACGGAGTACCAATCTTCATATTTTCGAGCATGGTGATGGCTGAATCATGTTATGGGTATGCTTGTCATTAGCAAGAATTAAAATAGTTTTTTTTTAAATTAAAAATTCCTAGAGGAAAACCTGGTTCAGTCTGCTTTCCAACAGACACTAGGAGATGAACTCACCTTTAAGCAGGATAATAACCTAAAACACAAGGCCAAATCTACACTGGAGTTTCTTACCAAGACGACTTTAAATGTTCCTGAGTGGCCTAGTTATAGTTGACTTATAATTGTCTTGAAAATGTATGGCAATACTTTAAAATATCTGGTCTAGTAAATAATCAACAATCAACTTGACAGAGCTTGAAGAATTTTAAAAATAGTCAAATATTGCACAATTCAGGTGTGCAAAGCTCCTAGAGACTTAACCAAAAAGACTCACAGCTGTAACTGCCACCAAAAGATGCTTTCATCTTCCAAAAAATGTGCTACATTTCTAAAAACATGTTTTCACTTTGTCATTATGGGGTATTCTGTGAAGATGGGAGAAAAAACATTATGCTCTTTCCATAACATAGACTGACCAGGTGAAAGCTACTGTATGATCCCTTAAATCCACTTGAAATCAATGTAGATTGTAGATGAAGGGGAGGAGACATGTTAAAGAATGATTTTTAAGCCTTGAGACGTGTATGTGTGCCATTCAGAGGGTGAATGGGCAAGACAACAGATTTAACTGCCTTTGAAAGGGGCATGGTAGTAGGCGCCTAGGCACACCAGTTTGAGTGTGTCAAGAACTGCAGCACTGCTGGGTTTTTCACACTCAACAGTTCCCCATGTGTATCAAGAAAGGTCCACCACTCAAAAGGACATCCAGCCAACTTGACACAACTGTGGGAAGCATTGGAGTCAACATGGGCCAGCATCCTGTGGAATGCTTGACAACTCGTAGTCCATCCCCCGACGAATCGTGGCTGTTCTGAGGGCAAAAGTGGGTGCAACTCAATGTTTTGTACACTCAAGTGTATGACCCCTGTCAGAAGATCAAGGGATGTGTGTGTGTGTTGGACAGGCCCTCTCAGCTCGACTATTCCTTGTTCTAGTTTTACAGCTATTCATCAGCAGATCAATGACTAACTTCAGGCTGTGAGAACATTGAAACACTGCAGACAAAGCGGATTTTGTTTGACTCAAAGTTGACCATTCCAATATTCTCTTTCTCTAATGTACTACGTATTTTTAATACCTACAATGGGAAATTAAATTGGTCTTGAGCAGGGGTTCAAAGCAAAATAATTTTTCAATAATTTAGATCTGAACCATATGTTTTTTCCGTTCTGCTATTCCGACCTGCAAAATCAAATTCTGAATTGGTTCGAACCCCAAAAAGGTTCCGGGTTTATATCGTTTCCTTTCTGTTCCTCTAAAATCGAAATGTTTCCACATAAGCTCAACATTAAAATACTTCACCAATCAGTGCAGATAGAGCAGCTTGCTATGAAGCAGGCAAGCTATAGTTGTTTGATCCGAGGCAGCCGGTTGTTTACATGCGTGATGGACAGACAAGTGTAGGGCACGAAGTGACTGAGAGAGGGTGGAGGCGGCGGCTTGAAGCGTTGGGCATCTTGTTATGACATGCATCATCTGAATTAGGCCCACAGAATTATATACCTATGAAGGAGCGGCTTCTATGGAGTAACATTGAAAGTCTTTGGACTTACAAGAGCCGTCTTAACGTTGGACCAGAGATAGCTAGCTAGCTAACAAGCTTGTGTGTGCAGAGGGGCACCAGAATTAAAAACGCGCCTTACCTTTTTGTAGTTAAATTCAATGTGAAAGGTGATAGCTATAGTATCCGTAACTAGCATTGAAAATGTTAATCCATTCTTTGCTAATTAAAAACCTCCCCCTAATTGCCGAATCAAGCTTGTAACGTCAGTAGGCTACAGTAACCTAAGCTTTAGAAAGGGGAGGGGAAGGTTGCCTACACGCGCACTGGCAAAGATTTTCAGCTGGCAGGCAGACACAAGAATACGTTTCTAAGTGAAATAGTGAGGGATTTGCATAGGTGCTTTGTTGCAATTTTATATGGGACTGAAATACATTTCCAGAAGTAAAACTAATGTTATTAACCAGTTCCCATGCTTTTAAAATAACGGTTCTGCTCCGGAACAGTATAGATCACTTTCGTTCCCGGTTCGGATTCTGTTCCTCGAACCGGTTCCAACGCCTTGACACAGCACTGACTCATACATGGGTTCATATGTTGTTTTCAAGGCATCATAGTGTTTACCACTCGAGTCTAATTGGCTCGGTGCTCAACTATGACGTGTTAGTGGGATAGACTGGATATCGGGCTATTCCTTTTATAATTAATTATCGGTCAGCCTGTATCCTTCCACCCCAGAAAAAGTTGTGGAAAGCAATTATTTGTTGGCTTGCTGAAAACATCAGGGCAAGATAATCGATCAGTGTGACAGGGATCAATAGACCTTGTTAGATTATGCATTTATTGTGTGTGGTTGTGAGGTCTGCTCAACTCAGCGGCTAGACTGTGGGGGTCAAAAAAAAAAAAGAGAAAGCAACAGAAGTAAATCTAATAGTAATAGCAGTATGTTGTGATGTGTGGCTGTGCTGGCCTCTAGTGGCAAACCTATGTTAATACATCATGTAAGGTTTTTACATCTGTATTGATATAGCTGATCCAGACTGTAAAAACAAGCATAAATAGGCTAACATATTGCAAACACAAATTAAAAGATAGTCAAGTCAAGCGTTCTTTATTGTGAGATAATGCAAACGACAATAAGAACATGTATAATCAATCTCAGAACAGAGTTCTGTGAGGCAATACATGGTCTCACACACACGTTTCATACTCATAATATGTGCCTTTAATAATGCAGATTTCACAGATCAGTTAGTGTGAGTGGAGGGATTCTCAGAGCGAAATATTCACATTACATTTAAGTCAGATCAAGTTGTGTTGGAGACACGGTTGTTCTTTGTAACAGGGGGGCTGCCAGCCGCTCAATGGAGTAGGCTTTCACGAAACCCAAAGTAGACAAAAGGATGCTAAAAAGACAAAATAAAGAAAGGCAACAGTGATAATCATCATGATTGTCTTTCAGTGGGGAAGGGACATGATTGATAACACATTGGTATCAGTGCTGTAGTCTTTGGAGACTACGTCCTAAATTATATTGCTCGAACTGAGATGTCGCTTTCATTTAAATCAGTGCTGTAAATCATGGTTTGGCTCAATTCAGTGGAGTTCAGAGTTCCTGTATAAGCGTAAGTGCACTTCTCGCTAATAAACCTGAATGAAACAATGCTAATCAACAACCAGCTGGGAGGATGCAGGAAGCCTCCCCTCATTCAAACCACTAGAAATGAATGAAATGAATATAAAGAACACACTAACCTTTATACCTACCTGTGTGTTACTGCAGTAACTTGGGTCAACAATAACTTCTAATGAGTGAGAACAAGAGAGATTGAGTGTTGTGTCAGCTTGGACGCCATCACCTCCCCCCACTGATACAGATTAACCCAGTGACCTCCCTCCCCCCTCATTTGCCTAATAACCCCTAGCCCACTCCCGGCCTCCCCTTGACCCATCAAAGCCAAGTGTATTTATAAGACTGCCTGTGTGTATATGGATGAGGACCAGGCCATTCTATCCATTAGGCAGAATCTGAGAATCCCAAGGAGAGGGGCTTTATGCATATTAACAAGTCTCTGGTCCTCTGCTGGACTGGCCTATCAGGTCAGGGGGTTAGAGGTCAGAACTGGAGCAGGATAGAACAGTGATAGATAGGGCTGACAGATGAGCACGGATTGCCCCGGGTGTCTGCAAACAGTCACTTCTTCCATCCATTACTGAATAGATTTGGGTTGGGTGGATGCTCAGTGTGAATTCTAAAACTTCAGAGTAACAAAAAAAAACTTTCCAAAAGAAAGTTAGACAATAATTCTGCCATCTCTCAATATGGAGTTAGGCCGTAAACTGGGATATTTTATTCAAGAGCGTACAGTACTACTTAGCTAGGAAGCTTTTTAGTCTTACCGACACAGCCCCGGGATATGAAACATTAACTAGAGATGAGAATAGTCTGTGGCCTAAAGAAAGTCTCGAGCACAAAGCAGCATGGTACAGTTGAAGTCAGAAGTTTACATACACTTAGGTTGGAGTCATTTGTTTTTTACGATTGCTTACACACTAAATTGAACTTTTCCCACAATTCGAAAAACCTTACAAAACACAAGGTTAGATTTGCACAACTGTAAGCACATTGTCAGCTTCACACTATTTGCAAAACACTAAACACCCTTGTATACATCAGACACAGAAGTATATCATGTCACTCCCTTGCAATTCCAAAGCACTGCCTGTCAAATTACCACACCTATGAGCCAATCTGTTAAACACAGCCATCAGGTGCAAACACATGATTGCTGAATTGTAGACGCACCAATCAGGTTTAAGCACTATAAAAATGCAGCAGGTAGATTCACCTGTCTTCAACCAAAATGGAAGGAGTCAGAAGAAGAGTGAGGGTGAGAGGAGGAGGAGGAAGTAGAGGAAGAGGCAGAGGCCGAGCCAGAGATCGAGGAAGACCTGAAGCAGGAGAACATGCACAAAGTAGAAGAAACTTATCAAATGACATTCGTGCAACACTAGTGGACCATGTTGTGAACCACGGCTTGACGCTGAGGGAGGCTGGACTGAGAGTTCAGACAAATCTTAGCAGATATACAGTGGCATCTGTCATAAGGGGGCCCATATTCACGCATGAACAAGAGATAATAAACATGGTTTTGGCCAATAATGCCATCTGGCTCAGAGAATTACAAGCCAACATTATCGGTGACCATGCCATTTTCAATAATGTCCATCAGGTCTCTCAGTCAACACTGGCACACATCCTGAAAAGACATCAGGCTCAAATGAAACAACTTTATCGAGTGCCTTTTGAGCGGAATTCAGAGAGGGTCAAATGGCTGCGGCATGAGTATGTGGAGGTTTGTATTGTTCACTTTAGCACTGTGATGTTGCATACTGCACACATGACTTTTTTTTACATCGACTGAAAACTAGACCTATCCTGAACTACACAATCTTGTCTGTCACTGTATTTCAGGGAGTTTTGCAGATGGACGCAGAGGAAATCCTGCATGAATTCATATATATTGATGAGGCAGAGTTCAACCTCACAAAAGCAAGGAGAGGCAGAAATATCATTGGCCACAAGGATATAATCAATGTCCCAGGGCAACGTGGGGGTAACATCACCCTTTGCGCTGCCATTTCACAGCATGGGGTTGTCCACCGTTATGCCAAAACGGTCCCTCACAACACACCTCACATTCTCGCATTTTTGGACCGATTGCACCACATCGGCACAGCAGGTAATGAAATGCACCAGATGCACGGTCATCTGGGACAATGTGTCATTCCACCGCTCTGCTTTGGTCCAGAACTGGTTTCAATACCATCCAGTTGACAGTACTATACCTTCTACCATACTCTCCGTTTCTAAACCCTATCGAAGAGTTTCTCTGCATGGCGGTGGAAGGTTTACGATCCCAGGCTCAGGTACCCCTCATTCAGGCCATGGAGGACGCCTGTGACCAAGTCTACGCCGCAGCAGTGCAAGGATGGATTCGACATTCAAGACGGTTCTTCCCGCGTTGTCTTGCTAATGACGATATTGCTTGTGATGTTGATGAAATTCTCTGGCCAGATCCAGCTAGGAGAAGAGATAATGTATAGTATGTTTACTGTAGTATTTTCTGTACAATATTGTCAGTTTTTAGATTTTTTTTAATGTTGGTTGTTATTTACTGTAATTGTAACTTGTACTGGATACAGTATTTTACATTTGTCTGTTGTTTACTGTTGTAGTAGCATGAAAACTGGGACATGTTTTGTTGTGATTCTCCATGTTTACTGATTTGGGTATATGGAGAGAAATACATTATATTTTCCTCAGTCTGTAGTGTTTGTATAGCTGCACTTTCTCTGTGTACTTCATTTACAGCACTCTAATCACTGACACTTAGACTTGCTGAAAGTGTTTTAGGTTAGCAACAGCAGTGTTTTAGGTTAGCAACAGCAGTGTCACTGGATCAAAAAAGACTGAAGTCATATGAAATGTGTGTTTAGCATGGTAACAAAATATTATTTTTATGAAGTTG
Source organism: Oncorhynchus keta (assembly GCF_023373465.1). NCBI lineage: Eukaryota > Metazoa > Chordata > Actinopteri > Salmoniformes > Salmonidae > Oncorhynchus > Oncorhynchus keta. The sequence continues at coordinate 17,904,104 of NC_068446.1, forward strand.
TGTATAATTTTGACAAAAGTGTTCCATTTTGCAAATGATCTGAAGTGTTACTTTGGGGTAGGGATGTGCTAATTGTGTTTAGTGATTTGACAAACCGGGCCCTGTTTTCAAAATTGTGCTTAAACAATTGAAAAGAAAAAACTCATTTTTCAACAAAATTTCAATTGTTAACAGACCGATTATTTCATTTATAATTCACTGCATCACAATTCCAGTAGATTAGAAGTTTACATATACTAAGTTGACTGTGCCTTTAGCAGCTTGGAAAATTCCAGAAAATTATGTCATGGCTTTAGAAGCTTCTGATAAGCTAATTGACATAATTCGAGTACATTGGAAGTGTACCTGTGGATATATTTCAAGGCCTACCTTCAAACTCTGTGCCTCTTTGCTTAACATCATGGGAAAATCAAAAGAAAAAAAATCAGCCAAGACCTCAGAAAAAGAGTTGTAGACCTCCACAAATCTGGATCCTCTTTGGGAGAAATTTCCAAGCGCTTGAAGGTACCATGTTCATCTGTACAAAACAATAGTACACAAGTATAAACACCATGGGACCACGCAGCAGTCATACTGCTCAGGAAGGAGACACGTCCGGTCTCCTAGAGATGAACGTACTTGTGTGAAAAGTGCAAATCAATCCCAGAATAACAGCAAAGGACCCTGTGAAGATGCTGGAGGAAACAGGTACAAAGTATCTATACCCATAGTAAAACGAGTCCTATATCGACATAACCTGAAAGGTCGCTCAGCAAGGAAGAAGCCACTGCTCCAAAACCACCATAAAAAAGCCAGACTACGGTTTGCAACTGCACATGGGGACAAATATCGTACTTTTTGGAGAAATGTCCTCTGGTCTGAAGAAAAAGAAATACAACTGTTTGGCCATGATGACCATCGTTATGTTTGAAGGGAAAAGGGGGAGGCTTGCAAGCCAAAGAACACCATCCCAACCGTGAAGCACTGGGGTGGCAGCATCATGTTGTAGGGGTGCTTTGCTGCAAGAGAGAATGGTGCATGTCACAAAATAGATGGCATCATGAGGGTGGAAAATGATGTTGATATATTGAAGCAACATCTCAAGACATCAGTCAGGAAGTTAAAGCTTGGTCGCAAATGGGTCTTCCAAATGGACAATGACCCCCAAGCATACTTCCAAAGTTGTGGCAAAATGGCTTAAGGACAACAAAGTCAAGGTATTGGAGTGGCCATCACAAAGCCCTGACCTCAATCCTATAGAAAATGCGGGAAGAACTGAAAAAGCATGTGCGAGCAAGGAGCCCTACAAACCGGACTCCGTTACACCAGCTCTGTCAGGAGGAATGGGACAAAATGCACCCATCTTATAGTAGGAAGGTTGTGGAAGGCTACCTGAAACGTTTGACCCTAGTGAAACAATGTAAAGGCAGTGCTACCAAATACTAATTGTGTATGTAAACTTCTGACCCACTTGGAATGTGATGAAAGAAATAAACTGAAATAATTAATTCTCTCAACTATTATTCTGACATTTCACATTCTTAAAATCAAGTGGTGATCCTAACAGACCTAAGACAGGACATTTTCTACTAGGATTAAATGTCAGAAATGTTGAAAAACGGAGTTTAAATGTATTTGGCTAAGGTGTATGTAAACTTCCGACTTCAACTGTATGTACTCGAACTTACAGCACAGCTCCCTCTCTCTCTGTTACTGTCGCTCTCCTTCTCATGTAGTGTCTGTACCTATGTAGTTGTACTGGTTTTCCCTGATCAGTATTGACTGCATAGTCACTGTCCAGAGGAATCCTGCTCTGCCACCTGCATGCTAAAACTCTTATTACACTCGCTGCTAACAAATATCATATAGAAGTTTGTGAAAATCTTGCTAGCTATGGGCTAACACCAGATACCACCTCGCCCACAAATCCATTACAGCAATCTAAAAGCTTTATCAGATACATACAATGTTTTCATATTAGTATATCAGAAGACATAGAAGTAAAGAAACAGACACTGTATTAGGATAACTGACCCAAAGTGTAAACGAAAAACAAAGAAGCTCCCTGAAAATGTTTGCATAAAGAAATGTCATCATCATGCGCCATGGTTGTGGGGTCCGGAAGGAATCTATGAAGGCTTTCATTGGGATCTACTTTGAATAACTGCTGAAACTAAATGGCAACAATACAGTGTTAGACTAGATAACACAGAGAAGGCAGCTAAGGCAGTGGACTACATTTGGTATGGGATAACCTCACATATCGATATTATGACCGGTCACCCATAAGTCCTAGTCAGTGCTTTCATATTTAGGCAGGATGTTGTCAACAATGTCTCAATCAGCCTCGACAGTTGTCACATGGCGCCAGTTGACTGGAAGTGTTAGTTACAAATGGAGTAAATTGCAGAATATCCAGAATATTGTTTCTGCTCATGTTAATTAATGGTCTCTTTCTCAAACATCTGGAGAGGCTGGGCAGGCAGGACGGCGCTTTAGCCTGTTCAATGCCAGCCAACTCATTCAGAAGCATCTGTGCCCAACCTGAAGCGTCCATCATAGTTCAAAATGTATGGGTATATACGTGTATGCACTACAGTGTTCTAGAATATTGGACCCTTGGCTTTCATACTTTTAGAATTCTCAGGGCAGCACAAGCATTTTCGCCAATACATTCAAATGAATAGCCGTGTTGGCTGGGAATTGTGGGGTGGTGAGCGCTCGGACTGTGTGTCCCCACAGACGGTGTTTCAGAGCTGCATCGCCATGTCACAATGGGATGCCGGACTATCGAGTCTCAGCGTTTGTGGACTATGATTTACACTTAAGATTCACAATGTTATTGGACTGAATATGAGCAGCAGACAGACAAGGGGAAGACTGTCTGAATAAATACTGCCCCTAACATAACAATGTTGCATGCAATGAAATGATAAGTTAATTTCAACATCTCCCACACACACAACATAGGATACAAAACTCTGCAGTATTAGATTGATCTATAATCTCACCATAATCAACAAATAACTACACTAGCACAGCTCTCACACATTGGTTTGTCATGTAGACCAACTCACAGACGTCAGGTAGAACTGACAGTCGGCTACCGTTTTACGAAACGGTCAGCTCGAATGCTCTTCAACTGAAATATTCAACTGTGGATAACCTATCCATGGGTTCTGAACGTAAAGTAAGCTTGTTGCTTTGTATCGTACAGTGCTAAGGAAATAACCCATTCCTTTCATAACATATCGGGAAAAAAACTGTTAACTTCCACTCACATCAGCGCAGCCATTCTGGAGTATAAGTAGTATATGGGTCAACTTGGACAAAATGTAATAATAGTATAGAAGGTAGAAACCAGATAAAAAAATGTCAGAAATAACAAAGAAATGTATATTTTTCCATGTACCACAGAAAAGTGCTGACGTTGAGTGGTTGGAGTTTAGGCTCAGAACGTTCTAGAACTCAGCGTGATTCTACTGATGATCTGGAGTGGTACCTTTGGAATTCAAGTCTCAAAAACATCTCATAGAAAAATAGGTCATGGGAAGTTAACTTTGGACAAGATGAAATTGTGGCTCAGCTTTTAACAAGAGACCCAAGATCAATCAATAAGGAACGGTTTAATTTACACTAATAAATATAGGATATTCAAGCCGTTGCGAACAGACAAAACTAGGGCCCTATTCAATCCAAACTGCTTGCTGGGTTTACGAAACCCATAGGGTACTTGGTACTGTACTTGTGCTCTTCAAGATTGGTGGACATCAAGTAATTATCTTGTTCAGGGTTTGACATGAGCACAGTGTGCAAAGTGGGACAGTGTGCAGTTTTGGCCAGTGAGGATCCATTTATCAAAAGTCAAGCCAGCTATGATAAATATATGACCCATCTGGATCTGTCAACCGTAGCATCCAGCAGTATACATCCCCATAGCAGGACATGGAAGATTGGATTATACAAATCTTTCTTTTCACAGACTGTTGCTACATACAGTAAAGCTACAGGACACACTAGGTTAACTCTAGCTCTAGAGGCTGCAGAAAGCAGAGTGGTGATCTGATATGACTATACACATGACAGTGACTGACTGAGGCCTAGGCCTGTGCTCTTCAGCAGACAGTGTGTGTGTGTGTGTGTGTGTGTGTGTGTGTGTGTGTGTGTGTGTGTGTGTGTGTGTGTGTGTTCACTGCACGGTCTGGTACAGATAGCCTCTCTTGTAAGCACTCCGGGGGTAGAACGTGGCAACGACAAACTTCCCGTCAAAGGTCCGCCCCGTCAGCAGTCTCTGGGCCTCTTTGGAGTCGCCTGCGTTAGCGTATTCTACAAACACCTGGGGGGAAAACATGCATGCACACACAGATTACACCAAGAACAGATGTTAAAAACACAGGTCTACAATATCTACAAATGTATAAACTACAAAAACTGTATGGAAGTATTAAAAAGACAAACTGCTAATGGGGCTAGTTGTGTGCGTTACCTGTCCTTTGCCTGGGTTCTCCTTGGGGATGAGCAAAGAGACCACAGAGCCATACTTCTGACACTCCTCTGTCATGTCCTCCAAGATGTCTGACAACACAACATCATCATCATCATCATCATGCTAGTTAGTCACAATATCAATGTGATCAGTGTAGGAAATGCAAATTGAAAAAGAGAAATGTGGGGGGTATTTTGACACTTGACATTTTTCTGAGTTTAAATGTACTTGGTTAAGGTGTATGCAAACTTCCGACTTCAACTGTACATGCACAGAGGATGCTGACCAATAACAAGCGGGCTCTCCTCTCTTGCATGGCATGCACATACTGGCCAATCACAAGCATAGAGCTCGTAGTTAGATGCTGGTGAGGAGCGAAAGGCTTTACTTACCAGAGACAGTATGAGGTTTAGGAACCTCTGTATCAGAAACATGAGTGCTGCTAGTGCTAATGAGAACGTTGATTTGGTGCAAAAGAAGGGCGCCTCTACAGTGGTATAGCAGTATTCAGGCTACAGAAAAACGGATGTCAACCAAATGCAAATATTGTGCAAAAAGTGCCTCAGAGTTGTGGCGCCAATAAGAGCAACGACACATTTATTCAATCATTTGAATAATAACCATCTCTACTAAAGTTCGACCGATTATGATTTTTCAACACCGATAATTGGAGGACCAAAAAAGCTGATACCAATTCAAACCAGCCGATTTTTTAACATTTATTTGTAATAATGACAATTACAACAATACTGAATGAACACTTATTTTAACTTAATAGAATACATCAATAAAATCAATTTAGCCCCAAGTAAATAATGAAACATGTTCAATTTGGTTTAAATAATGCAAAAACAAAGTGTTGGAGAAGTAAAAGTGCAATATGTGCTATGTAGGAAAGCAAACGTTTCAGTTCCTTGCTCAGAACATGTGAAAGCTGGTGGTTCCTTTTAACATGAGTCTTCAATATTCCCAGGTAAGAAGTTAAGTTGTAGTTATTATAAGAATTATAGGACTATTTCCCTCTATATCATTTGTATTTCATTAACCTTTGACTATTGGATGTTCTTATAGGCACTTTAGTATTGCCAGTGTAACAGTAAAGCTTCCGTCCCTCTCCTCGCTCCTCCCTGGGCTCGAACCAGCAACAACAGTCACCATCGAAGCAGCGTTACCCATGCAGAGCAAGGGAAACAACCACAGGCTCAGAGCAAGTGACTTTTGAAACACTATTTGCACGAGCTAACTAGCTAGCCATTTCACTTCAGTTACACCAGCATCATCTCTGGTTGATAGGCTTGAAGTCATAAACAGCGCAATGCTTGACGCACAATGAAGAGCTGCTGGCAAAACACACGAAAGTGCTGTTTGAATGAATGTTTACGCGCCTGCTTCTGCCTACCACCGCTCAGTCAGATACTTCGATACTTGTACGCTCAGTCAGATTATATGCAACACATGACACGCTAGATAATATCTAGCAATATCATCAAAGTAAAGTAATCCTTCTCACCCCCCCTTAAAAGATTTAGATGCACTATTGTAAAGTGGCTGTTCCACTGGATGTCATAAGGTGAATGCACCAATTTGTAAGTCGCTCTGGATAAGAGCATCTGCTAAATGACTTAAATGTAAATCTAGCAATATCAACCATGTGTAGTTACCTAGTGATTATGATTGATTGTTTTTTTATAAGATAAGTTTAATGCTAGCTAGCAACTTACCTTGGCTTACTGCATTCACGTAACAGGCAGTCTCCTTGTGGAGTGCAGCGAGAGAGAGGTAGGTCATTATTGCGTTGGGCTAGTTAACTGTAAGGTTTCAAAGTTGAATCCCCGAGCTGACAACGTGAAAATCTGTCGTTCTGCCCTGAATGAGGCAGTTAACCCAACGTTCCTAGGCAGTCATTGAAAATAAGAATGTGTTAACTGACTTGCCTAGTTAAATAAAAATGCTATACAATTTATGTTTTTAAGGTATTTAAAAATTAAAAAAAATTGGCGCCCAAAAATACCGATTTCCGATTGTTATGAAAACTTGAAAATCGTCCCCATTTAAAATTGGCCATTCCGATCAATCGGTCGAACTCTAATCTCTACTTTATGACGATTAAAATTTTTTCCAAGTGCCCGACAGCAGCAAAGCCCCTCAGCCACCTACGTTAAACAGGCATTGACTGCTGATGAGTTTTCTGGTGTAACACTCTAGGGGGAAAAAATCCTGCACAGACACAGAAATCAGTGAGGCTGTCAATTAGCCAAAGCCATGGTTCCTGTCACTGAGCAGCTAGTGGCTGCACTTCCCTTTGTAGTCCGTAATCGTTTGCAAGCCCGGCTACATCCAACAACGAGCGTCAGAGCCGGTGTATTAGCATTCAATCCTAGTCCTGTGTTGACGCGTTGTCTGTTTGATGTTTTGTTGGAGGGCATAGCGGGATTTCCTATAAGAGTCCGGGTTGGAGTCCCACTCCTTGAAAGCGGCAGCTCTACTCTTTAGTTCAGTGCAGATGTTGCCTGTAATCCATGGCTTCTGGTTGGGGTATGTACGTAAGGTCACTATGGGAACGACGCCGTCGATGCACTTACTGATGAAGCCGGTGAATGATGTGGTATACTCCTCAATGCAATCGGAAGAATCCCGGAACATGTTCCAGTCTGTGCTAGCAAAACAGTCCTGTAGCTTAGCATCTGCGTCATCTGACCAGTTTCCGTATTGAGTGAGTCACTGGTACTTCCTTCTTTAGTTTTTACTTGCAAGCGGGAATCAGGAGGATTTAACTATGGTCAGATTTGCCAAATAGAGGGCGAGGGAGAGCTTTCTACACATCTCTGTGTATGGAATAAAGGTGTCCAACAGTTTTTTTTCCCCACTCTGGTTGCACATGTGACATGTTGGTAGAAATTTGTGTAAACAGATTTACGTTTTCCTGCATTAAAGGCCCCGGCCCCTGGGAGCACCATCGCTGGATGAGCATTTTCTCGTCAATGGCCTTATACAGCTCGTTGAGTGCGGTCTTAGTGCCAGCGTCAGTTTGTGGTGGTAAATAGACAGCTACGAAAAATATAGATAAACTCTTGGTAAATACTGTGGTTTACAGCTTATCATGAGGTACTCTACCTCAGGCGAGAAAAACCTTGAGACTTCTTGAATTTCAGATTTTGCGCACCAGCTGTTATTGATAAATAGAAACAGATCCCTCGTCTTACCGGAAGTAGCTGTTCTGTCTTGCCGATACACAAAAACCCAGCCAACTGTATATTACCCATGTCGTTGTTCAGCCACGACTCTGTGAAATATAAGATATTACAGTTTTTAAAGGTCCCGTTGGTAGGATAGTCTTGAAATGGAGCTCATCCAGTTTATTCTCCAATGATTGCATGTTGGACACTAGGACAGATGGTATTGGTGGGTTACCCACTCACTGCCGAATCCTGACAAGGCACCTAGACCTGCATCCCCTGCATCAGCGTCTGCTCTTCATGCGAATGACAGGGATTTGAGCCTGGTCCGGGGGCCGACTCGTTAAAGAAAGAAAATAAACCACACCCCCTTGAGCCTTATCGCTTGATTATAATAATGATTGAGCCAACTTACACGCTATATTTCTATGATCATGTTTGTTAATATGTGGGTGTAATAATCCTATCTATTATCATTGTAACCTATTACAATGTTGGATAAAATCTTTGAATTGGATCATTTCCTTTGGTTTTGTATTCAGTTAGCACAGTATGTATTCATTCATATGATCTCATTTTAGAATTAATGTTCTCTACCCTGACACTTGTTTTAACCATGTCTGATGGAATTACCAAGTTTACACCCAAGTGTTTGAAAATCACAATTCATAAGTCGCAATATCCCCCCTCCCTCCCCTCCATCCCAAAAAGTTTTGGCCGGATAATAATTTTAGGGGAATATTTTGGAAATCTAGGGACAATATTCCCTAAAGCTCTAGTGTACTTCCGACGTTGATAGTGATAATGAGCAACTGTAGGAGCAATTTAGTGTCAGAGGAGAAAGCCAGTTAAAAAACGCTGTACCCTACCTTCATACTCCTCCTCATTGTGCAGGTGGCCGTCATCAATCAGGTTGAGCAGGCGCAGAACAGGAGAGGGAAGCAGAACCAAGTCTTCTATGTGAGGAGCTGTCACACAGGTTTAATAGGTCTAAGAGGCCTTTTCCAGGGTTTATACAGCTCCACCAACCCCTTTCTAACCACATGAAATAATCTTGGGTGATTTCAATGAAAATTCAATATGCAAATGTCATAAAGAGGTAGATGTTTACAAGCAGAGGGAAATAGGGGTTGGGGGGGTGAGAGTGGAGAGAGAGAGAGCTGGTAAAATTATGCTGTATTACAAGCTATCAAGCTGGCTGAGAGGAAGGTATGTGCCCATATCGACTGTGAATTACCAAAAGGAATGCTGAAGAAGGGGCTAAGCAGGGCCTTCTCAGCTGTGCCTCTGTGCTTGGGGTTGTTGTGAAGCATACTGCAGGAGCATACAAATGTCAACGTTATAGGTACCTCTCTCGCAGGATAATCATCATATTCATTTCAATAACTTTCCAATGTTGAAAATGACAACTTATATTTAAGGGAGTGCAGAGTCAATTTGGTACAATGGATCAAATGTCTGCATTTACCTAAAAACAAAACAAAATGAATGTGGTCCTGAATGAATGTTGTTACCTTTTGATAAGGTCTCTGAGGTGATAGACAGGGATGGCGGGAACCACCACACTGTTACTGGCAAAGATCTGGTCGACTATTGCTGCACTGTTGTCCTGCAGGAGCAAAGAACAATAGGCTGCAGAACAGCACTTTGGACAACACACCCATGTCTATCTGATACATGTGCATTATCTATCGATCTATCTTTCTGAAGAACATATCAATCTATTAGCTACAGGTGGAACAGAGTCCACCTTATTCATAGGGAAACAAGTACCCATGTCTCTATTACAGTCCACTGTATGTCTGGTTATGTAATCACAGCGGGTGGCGGTATAAGACCTTGAAACAGGTTAACATTCACAAGGCCGTGGGACCAAATGGATTACCAAGACGCAACACCCTAATGCCCTTTAAGATCGTGCGTGCTAAGTCCCCTCCTGTACTCCCTATTAACCCACACCCCCATCGACGGGGCTGTAGTGGAGCGGGTCGAAAGCTTCAAGTTCCTCAGTGTGCACATCACTAAGTAGTTAATTAACATGGTCCACACACACCAACACAATCGTGAAGAAGGTATGACAACGCCTCTTCCCCCTCAGGAGGCTGATAAGATTTGACATGGGCCCTCAGAACCTCAAGTTCTACAGCTGCACCATTGAGAGCATCTTGACCTTCTGCATCACCACTTGGTATGGCAACTGCTTAGCACCTGACCACAAGGTGTACAGAGAGTAGTGCGTACATCACTGGGGTCGAGCTCCCTGCCCTCCAGGACCTCTATACCAGGCAGTGTCAGAGGAAGGCCCTAAAGTATCCAAGATTCCAGCCACCATAGACTGTTCTCTCTGCTACAGCATGGCGAGTGGTACCGATGCACCAAGTCTGGAACCAACAGGACCAACAGCTTCTACCCCCAAGCCATAAGACTACTAAATAGTCAACCAAATAGCTATCTTCATTGACACTTTTTGCACTAACTCTGACTCATCACATACACCGCTGCTACTGTTAATCATCTATCCTGTTGCCTAGTCACTTTACCCCTGAATATATGTACATATCTACCTCAATTACCACATCGACTCAGTACTGGTACCCCGTGTAAATAGCCAAGTTACCATTACTCATTGTGTATTTATTCCTCATGTCCTTATTTTTTTCCATTGTTGGGAAGGGCCTGTTGACAATAATGTTGACAATAATGTGGTAAAAAAACAGTAATTTAAGCAGGTGTGTTAGTACTGTGGTGGAACAAAAGCCTGCACACTCCGTATAGTAGCAATCCAGGCCCAAAGTTAGATGGCCAGTCTGTGGCCATACCTTCCACTCGGGTGTCCTGACGGTGTCTTTGAGTTTGATGCCTGAGTACATCTCCAACAGGACGATTGCCAAGCTCCAGAGGTCCACAGCAGCCGAGCACCCAGAGTCACCATCCATCTCCATCCCCGCCTGGGCCAGGGAGTATTGATGCTCAGCCTCCGGGGCACGGTACCCATCTGTCTGGATGTATTTCACATCCTGAACACAGAAAATGGAGGCAAAATGTTTCACACAGAGAATATTGTATCTTTTGTCCATTCTAGCACGACTACCATCTAGTCAGGGACTACAGCTTACTCCAACATCTGTCCTCCACCAGTTTATTTATTTTAACCTTTTTTTTTGTCATTTAGCAGACGCTCTTATCCAGAGCAATTAGGGTTACGTGCCTTGCTCAAGGGCACAACAGATTTTTACACCTAGTAAGGGATTTAGGGATTTAAACCAGCAACCTTTTGGCTACTGGCCCAATGTTCTTAACATCTAAGCTACCTGCCCCCATACCAGAGGTGTACTCATTAGTCCAAAACGTTCCCAGTGAATTCACCCCTGGTTCCCCTCACCAGAGGCCTACAGTCAGAGCCAAACCCCTATTCTTCAGTTCAAATCACCTGGTTGCCCTCTTTGAAGCTGAGGCCAAAGTCGATGAGTTTGAAGCACTCATCGTCCGCGCTCCAGAGCACATTGCGGGGCTTGAGGTCGGCATGAACATAGCCCTCTCTATGGAGGAAGGCAAGGGCCTCCAGGACGTCCCTGGCACAGTGCTGCACCAGCCACATGGAGTGGCCTTGCTTCTGGGAACCACCACACTGGGGGCTGCAGGCTCGGCTTTGGGTACTGGCCCTCACAAGCAGCTCAGACACACTGACGTCCAGCAGCTCAAGCAGCAGGCAGTGCGTGGCCACACCCACCTGGCTGCGGTTGGTGAACACCCCGTACAGCGTTACTGTGGAGACAGGAGGGGTTAGGGTTACAGTCAGCACAGATTTGATTGGGGAGTGAAGGAGGTTACTAGGGGCTCGGTTTGAATACTCAGAATGCATCCTTCCGTCATCCCTTCCTATTGTAATCACTGATGGGATCCGTAAAGCAAAGTTAACAAAAAGGTTATAAAAAAAGCGTGTTATGAAGACATGGTGTATTATATGAATGTTCACATATTATGAATGCAAAATAAGTGTATATGGTGATATTGAGGAGGTAGAATTGAGGTCATAATCAAAACCATATCCATTTATAGCCCAGTCCTTCAAATGTGGTGATTATCAATAAACATAGACAACAGAATTGTTTTATATAGGGGGCAAAGTACTCTCCAATATCTTATCTTCCTTTGAATTGTTTTATAGCAAATAAAGAGCATGGACCTTACACAAATGAGACGGACAAGGTTGGGTTATTAGCAATGTTCCCTCAAATTATTTCCAGCACTGAGCAAATTTCAGGTCTGCGGATAACTTGAATGTTATGAAAATTCTGAGCAACTCCCAGCACAAGCTTACTGTGAATGTAGGCCTACCAGAGTGGTCTACCATTAAAAACAATGGTGAAAATGCATCCCATAACATTTTAACGTGGCAATAGCTCTATCCTTTAGCTTACAGTAGCAGCTAATGCGTGGGGTCCAATGTAGGCCTACGTTTCATGAGATCTTTAATGGGGTGCAGCGCTTGACATTAACCTGTTTTTACACTGGTCCTTCAGACAAGGTGACTAAAAATGTTGTTTTATGCAAGAAACTACTTTACAAAATAAATTGCATTATTATTCCCAAACCATTATTACAGAAAATGAGACAAATTACGCTACCCTCTTCCTATTGGCTACTTAGCTTATTCAAGAACGTGTCGAAATACAACACTGCCCCTTTAAGACACAAACAAAAAGCTCTTTACCTGACTGCTTTTCAAAGATGTCTAGAAATGCACACATTTTGTGCTCTTGTAGGAAGCAATCCCTCCCCCATTGCTGACTACAAAGTATCTATCATTTACATTTACATTTAAGTCATTTAGCAGACGCTCTTATCCAGAGCGACTTACAAATTGGTGCATTCACCTTATGACATCCAGTGGAACAGCCACTTTACAATAGTGCATCTAAATCTTTTAAGGGGGGGGGGTGAGAAGGATTACTTTATCCTATCCTAGGTATTCCTTAAAGAGGTGGGGTTTCAGGTGTCTCCGGAAGGTGGTGATTGACTCCGCTGTCCTGGCGTCGTGAGGGAGTTTGTTCCACCATTGGGGAGCCAGAGCAGCGAACAGTTTTGACTGGGCTGAGTGGGAACTGTACTTCCTCAGTGGTAGGGAGGCGAGCAGGCCAGAGGTGGATGAACGCAGTGCCCTTGTTTGGGTGTAGGGCCTGATCAGAGCCTGGAGGTACTGAGGTGCCGTTCCCCTCACAGCTCCGTAGGCCAATAAGAGAAGAGTACCTCCAGTAAGCTCAGCCTTCAGCTGATGATTGCCTGACTTCACATGTAATGGAGAGACTGGTGGAGGCTAGTGAGTGAGTGAACACACACACACACCAGGGATGGGAAACTGAAGGGGTGGGGGCCACAAAAATATCTTAACTCATCATGAGGGGCCGCAGTGGCCCCCAGGCATATGTACCCACACATGCAGTCAGAACCGGCTCTAGCCTTCTGGAGGCCCTACGAGACATATTGTTGGGGGTGGGGGGCTGTGCGAGTGTAGCCGATCTATAACTGAGCTAATAACTCGCTAACTAGCAAAGGATATGAACAAAATGTAAACGCATGGCTACATGCAGCTCTCGCTTTGATCTCAAAACAAGCTCATCGACTCACGACACAGCTGCAAACACAGTCCAGTTCAAAGTAAATGGCACAAAACCCTAGATAAAAATGGTCTATTTGCAGATAGGCCTACTGCAGTTCTGATTGGTTATACTGCACCGGTTTCGTAGTGTACGGATGAGTCCTGCACAACAAAATAATCCTACGTAGTTTGTTTTGGTATGTTGCATTGAAAGTAGCTAATATTGCATTGTTTCTAACCCAATTCCACAGTAAAGGGAAACGTTGATAGTGTTAACTAGCAGGGAAAATTCTAGAAAGTTGAGTGAAGTTCAATCTCATGCTTCTCTCGGTGGGCTGATATTACTTATGCACCCTGCACAGCAGTCCAGGGGAGAGGCGTGAGCGCACACAGCTTAGAGGGAACATTGGTTATTAGGATGCTTGAGTACAAATCAGGCTTATCATGAGTTTGTTTGACGTGAATGAGATGGGTTTTATGATATACCAATCAAGACTTTAAAAACCAGTATTGCCGGGAAGAAGTATGGGTACATGCACACAATAATAGGATTGAGGTGAATCATCAGATTAATATAATAGAATGTTTAAAACTTTTACCTGCTTTGCAAGAAGAACGATTTCTTTAGCCCAAGATTTACTCTTAAAAGAGCCTACGATTACCGTTTTAGGTCCAAGGAATTTATTTGTTAATTTTCAGAGGTAGACAGGCTCTGGCACCCAACAACTCCATCCCAAACTTGAATCGACTCTCAATTGCAATACGGTTCTAGAAACATAAAAGCCTTCACTTTCATATCACATCATATACACTTACTGTACCGGCTTAATTAACACGTTTCTGGCAGTTTTCTTCCATTACACACAGGGGTTCGGAGAATGCTAAATAGCTAATTAGCGCAGGTGGTCCACTGTCGTCGGTGGATCTTCCATAAAACACGCAGTGTAACATCAAATCAAACTGTATTGGTCACATACACATGGTTAGCAGACGTTATTGCGAGTGCAGCGAAAAGCTTGTGCTTCTAGTTCCGACAGTGCAGCAATATCTAACAAGTAATATCTAACAATTCCACAACAAAATACCTAACACACAAATTTAAGTGAGGAATGGAATAATAATATATAAATATATGGATGAGCAATGTCAGAGCGGCATATGCTAAGACGCAATACATATGTATATACTGTATTCTATACTATGAGATGAGTAACGCAATATATGAAAACATAAGTGGCATTATTAAAGTGACTAGAGTTCTATTTATTAAAGTGGCAAGTGATTACAAGTCTGTATGTAGGCAGCAGCCTCACTGTGCCATTGATGACTGTTTAACAGTCTGATGGCCTTGAGATAGACAGAGACTGGAAAAACAGTTTCTCAGCTTTGATGCACCTGTACTGACCTCGCCATCTGGGTGAACAGGCAGTGGCTCGGGTGGTTGTTGTTCTTGATGATCTTTTTGGCCTTCCTGTGACATCGGGTGCCGTAGGTGTCCTGTCGGGCAGGTAGTTTGTCCCTGGTGATGTGTTGGGCAGACCGCACCACCCTCTGGAGAGACCTGCGGTTGTGGGCGGTGCAGTTGCCGTACCAGGCGGTGATACAGCCCGACAGGATGCTCTCAATTGTGCACCTGTAAAAGTTTGTGAGTGCTTTTGGTGACAAGCCACATTTCTTCAGTATCCTGAGGCTGTTGCGCCTTCTTCACCACACTGTCTGTGTGTGTGGACCATTTCAGTTTGTCAGTGGTATGTATGCAGAGGAACTTAAAAAAAATAATAATAATTAACTTTCCACCTTCTCCACTGCGGTCCCATCGATGTGGATAGGGGGTGCTCCCTCTGCGGTTTCTTGAAGTCCACGATCATCTCCTTTGTTTTATTGACGTTGAGTGAGAGGTTATTTTCCTGACACCATACAACGAGAGCCCTCACCTCCTGCCTGTCGGCTGTCTCGTCACTGTTGGTAATGAAACCCACTACTGTTGTGTCGTCTGAAAACTTGATGATTGAGTTGGAGGCGTGAATGGCCAAGCAGTAATAATGGGTGAACAGGGAGTACAGGAGGGGGCTGAGCACACACCCTTGTGGGGCCACAGTGTTGAGATCAGCGAAGTGGAGGTGTTGTTTCCTATGTTCACCACCTAGGGAGGGTTGCCCGTCTCGAAGTCCAGGACCCAATTGCACAGGGCGGCGTTGAGACCCAGGGCCTCAAGCTTAATGATGAGCTTGGAGGGTGCTATGGTGTTCAATGCTGAGGTATAGTCAACTAAGAGCATTCTTACATAGGTATTCCTCTTGTCCAGATAGGATAGGGCAGTGTGCAGTGTGATGGCGATTGCATTGTCTGTGGAACTATTGGGGCAGTAAGCAAATTGAAGTGGGTCTAGGGTGAGATTGAGTATGTCCGTAAACACACCAGCCAGCTGGTCTGCGCATGCTGAGGACCTGGCTCGGGATGCAGTCTGGGCCGGCAGCCCTGTGAGGGTTAACACGTTTAAATGTCTTACTCACGTCGGCCATGGAGAAGGAGAGCCCACAGTCCTTGGTAGCGGGCCGCGCATGTGGCACTGTATTATCCTCAAAGCGGGCAAAGAAGGTGTGTGAATCTAAGTATGCTCTCTCTAATTCTCTCTTTCTCTCTCTCGGAGGACCTGAGCCCTAGGACCATGCCCCAGGACTACCTGACATGATGACTCCTTGCTGTCCCCAGTCCACCTGGCCGTGCTGCTGCTCCAGTTTCAACTGTTCTGCCTTATTATTATTATTATTATTATTATTATTATTATTATTATTATTATTATTATTATTATTATTATTATTATACGACCATGCTGGTCATTTATGAACATTTGAACATCTTGGCCATGTTCTGTTATAATCTCCACCCGGCACAGCCAGAAGAGGACTGGCCACCCCACATAGCCTGGTTCCTCTCTAGGTTTCTTCCTAGGTTTTGGCCTTTCTAGGGAGTTTTTCCTAGCCACCGTGCTTCTACACCTGCATTGCTTGCTGTTTGGGGCTTTAGGCTGGGTTTCTGTACAGCACTTTGAGATATCAGCTGATGTACGAAGGGCTATATAAAAAAATGTAAATTTGATTTGTTTAGTTGGTCTGGAATCAAGACGTCCCGTGTCCGCAGCATGGCTGGTTTTCCTTGTATAGTCCGTAATTTTCTGTAGACCCTGCCACATGCGTCTCGTGTGAGCCTTTGATTTGCGACTCCACTTTGTCTCTATATTGACATTGCTTGTTTGATTGCCTTGCAGAGGGAATGACTACTCTGTTTGTATTCCTCCACATTCCCAGTCTCCTTGTCAAGGTTAAATGTGGTGGTACGCACTTTCAGTTTTGCGGAAATGCTGCCATCTATCCACAGTTCCTGGTTAGGGTAGGTTTTAATAGTCAGTGTGTACAACATCTCCTATGCACTTCCTTATAAACTCACTCACAGAATCAGCGTATACGTCGATATTATTCTCTGAGGCTACCTGGAACATATCCCAGTCCAAGGAATCAAAAACAATCTTGAAGCCCGGTTTACAATTGGTCAAACCAGCGTTGAATAGTCCTTAGCACGGGTCCCTCCTGCTTGAGTTTCTGCCTATAGGAAGGGAGGAGGAAAATTGAGTCGTGGTCAGATTTGCTGAAAGGAGGGCGGGGGAGGGCCTGGTAGGCATCGCGGAAGTTAGAGTAACAATGGTCCAGTGTTTTTCCAGCGCAAGTGCTAGTCGGTATGCTGATAGAATTTAGGTAGCATTTTCCTCAAATTTGCTTTGTTAAAATCCCGAGCTACAGTAAATGCAGCCTCAGGATATATGGTTTACAGGTTGAATAGAGTCCAGTGTTCCTTGGTGGCCGTCGTGGTATCTGCTTGAGTGGGGGATATACAGTTGAAGTCGGAAGTTTACATACACTTAGGTTGGCGTCGTTAAAACTACTTTTCAACCACTCCACAATTGTCTTGTTAACTTCTTGGTCACATCCGAATTAAATGCATGCCCAAATTCAACTGCCTGCTACTCATCCCCAGAACATAAGATATGCATATTATTAGTAGATTTGGATAGAAAACTCTGGAGTTTCTAAAACAGAACTTATTTAGCAGACAAAAACCCTGAGGACATTCAGATTTTTTTTTTTTTTTTTTGGGGGGTCACTCTTTTCAATGCGTTTTCATTGGGAATCCAGATTTCTAAGGGACCTTCTTGCAGTTCCTACCGCTTCCACTGGATGTCAACAGTCTTTAGAAATTGGTTGAGGTTATTCCTTTGTGTAATGAAGAGGTACGGCCATCTTGAACGAGGGTCACTTGAAGTGTACTGTTAGATAGTGGAGCATGACCAGAAAGCTAGCTACAGTTTGTTTTCCTCCTGTATTGAACACAGATCATCCAGTCTTCAGTTTTATTGATTATTTACATTAAAAAATACCTATGGTTGTATTACAAAAGTAGTTTGAAATATTTTGGCAAAGTTTACAGGTAACTTTTGAGATATTTTGACATCACTTTGCACAAGTTGGATCTGGTGCTTTTCGGGATCAAACACACTAAATAAATGGACATTTTGGATATGTGATTTACTGAAAGTTTGATTTTTAAAGTAATTTATTTGAATTTGGCGCTCTGCATTTTCCCTGGCATTTGGCCAGGTGGGACGAAAGCATCACACATATCCAAGAGAGGTCAACAAACTACAGTTTTGGCAAGTCAGATAAGACATCTACTTTGTGCATGACAATTCATTTTTCCAACAACTTCTTTACAGACAGATTATTTCACTTATAATTCACTGCATCACAATTCCAGTGGGTCAGACGTTTGCATACACTAAGATGACTGTGCCTTGAAACAGCTTGGAAAATTCCAGAAAATTATGTCATGGCTTTAGAAGCTTCCGATAGGCTCAGACATAATTTGAGTCAATTGGAAGTGTACCTGTGGATGTATTTCAAGCGCCGCCCACCGCCGCCAAACTCGGCGCCCGCCGCCAAACTCGGCGCCCGCCGCAAACTCGGCGCCCGCCGCCAAACTCGGCGCCCGCCGCCAAACTCGGCGCCCGCCGCCAAACTCGGCGCCCGCCGCCAAACTCGCGCCCGCCGCCAAACTCGGCGCCCGCCGCCAAACTCAGTGCCTCTTTGCTTGACATCCTGGGAAAAATCAAAAGATACCAGCCAAGACCTCAGAAAATAAATTGCAGACCTCCACAAGTCCGGTTCATCCTTGAGAGCAATTTCCAAATGCCTGAAGGTACCACGTTCATATGGATAAACAATAGTACGCAAGTATAAACATCATGGGGCCACGCAGCCGTTATACCGCTCAGGAAGGAGAGGCATTCTGTCTCCTGGAGATGAACGTACTTTGGTGCAAAATGTACAAATCAATCTCAGAACAATGGCAAAGGCCCCTGTGAAGATGCCGGAGGAAACAGGTACAAAGTATCTATACCCATAGTAAAACGAGTCCTATATCGACATAACCTGAAAGGTCGCTCAGCAAGGAAGAAGCCACTGCTCCAAAACCGTCATTAAAAAAAGCCAGACTATGGTTTGCAACTGCACTTGGAGACAAAGAACATACTTTTTGGAGAAATGTCCTTTGGTCTGATGAAACAAAAATAGAACTGTTTGGCCATAATGACCAACATTATATTTGGAGGAAAAAGGGGGAAGCTTGCAAGCCAAAGAACACCATCCCAACCATGAAGCACAGGGGTGGCAGCATCATGTTGTGGGGGTGCTTTTCTGCAGGAGGGACTGGTGCACTTCACAAAATAGATGGCATCATGAGGGTGGAAAATTAAGTTGCTATATTGGAGCAACATCTCAAGACATCAGTCAGAAAGTTAAAGCTTGGTCGCAAATGGGTCTTCCAAATTACCTCAAGCATACTTCCAAAGTTTCTGCAAAATGGCTTAAGGACAACAAAGTCAAGGTATTGGAGTGGCCATCACAAAACCCTGACCTCAAACCTATAGAAATGTTGTGGGCAGAACTGAAAAAACATTTGCGAGCAAGGAGCCCTACAAACCTGACTCAGTTACATCAGCTCTGTCAGGAGAAATGGGACAAAATTCACCCAACTTATTGTTGGAAGCTTCTGGAAGGCTATATTTGATCCAAGTTGAACAATTTAAAGGCAATGCTACCAAATGCTAATTGAGTGCATGTAAACTTCTGACCCACTGGGAATGTGATGAAAGATATAATAGCTGAAATAAATGTATTCTCTCTACTATTATTCTGACATTGTGGAAGGCTACTCGAAACATTTGACCCAAGTTAAACAATTTAAAGGCAGTGCTACCAAATACTAATTGAGTGTATGTCAACTTCTGACCCACTGGGAATGATAAATGATTCTCTCATCTATTATTCTCTATTATTCTGATTATTGATTCTTCAAAAAAAAAAATGTTTTATATCTTTATGTTTGAAGCCTGAAATGTGGCAAAAGGTCGCAAAGTTCAAGGGGGCCGAATACTTTCGCAAGGCACTGTATGTGTAATGGAACTCAGAGTCATGATCAAGGGCTACGATTTCCCTAATAATACTGTTTACATGGACACATCTGAAATCGTGCTACTCGATGATGTAAATGCATTTAAATAAATGCAGAAAATTACTGATCAAAATAAAATGTTCTACCACAGCGACCATGTTCCTGGGCGGCAGGTAGCCTAGTGGTTAGAGCGTTGGACTAGTAACCGAAAGGTTGCAAGATCGAATCCCCGAGCTGACAAGGTCGTTCTGCCCCTGAACAAAGCAGTTAACCCACTGTTCCTAGGCAGTCATTGAAAATAAGAATTTGCTCTTAACTGACTTGCCTAGTTAAATAAAGGTAAAATGAATAAATAAATAAAATATTTTTGCAAAGCCTATTTTTTTCCTAAGTTTGTATGTGAAAACTGAAAGTATGCATCTTAGAAATAGTTTTTACGAACTCACTTCACACATGCAAAAGAGCTGAGGCTTGCGCTACCAGTGCTGGCACATGCGTAGATCATACACTGGAAAGCGAGAAGGGTGCAATTGCAGCCCGCAATTCAGGGCATTCCTGCTGTCGCCCCAGCCTCCCACGCGAGCGAGAGGCAGGGGCGACCAGTAGACAGTGTCCTTCACCCTTGGCTTTCGGGAACTGTTTTACTGCAGTTCTGTTAACGACGGTGAGGGCAGGTGTTTGGCAGGTGGGAGCCAAGGACACCGTCTAACGGTGACACTCCTGCTAGCTAGCAAGGAGGACTGTTGTGACGCTACGCTCATATTCTTAAGAATTGCATTGTGTGCTCTAAAAGCAAAGAAATAGTGTCCCCTGCTTGTATACTTCGAAATGTTTACAAATATAGTACGACATTCGAACACTTGTGGCATACAAAATATATCCATACTATGACCAATAAGCATACTACATACTCAACTTACGTCACAATAGTAGTTAGTATGAGTATTTGAACATTGCTCAGGTGTTTTAATCTGCATATGCTTACTAAGATTTTGACCTTAAGCCGATTAAGATATGCAGAGTAAGGTGTTTACATGACTATTGCCATATACTTGGCCTACTGCCATAATACGTTTAATATCAAATGATTAGTGTGCATGTAAACACTCACGACTTACTATGACAGATCAGAGACAAGACTGATGTGTGAGACTTGGTTGTAATTAGAGGTCGGCCGATTAAATCGGAATGGCCGATTAATTAGGGCCGATTTCAAGTTTTCATAACAGATCTGTATTTTTGGACGCAGATTTTGCTTTTTTTTTTTACACCTTTATTTAACTTGGCAAATCAGTTAAGAACACATTCTTATTTTCAATGACGGCCTAGGAACAGTGGGTTAACTGCCTTGTTCAGGGGCAGAACGATAGATTTTTACCTTGTCAGCTCGCCGATTCAATCTTGCAACCTTACGGTTAACTAGTCCAACTCTCTAACCACCTGCCTCTCATTGCACTCCACGAGGAGCCTGCCTGTTACGCAAATGCAGTAGAAGCCAAGTTAAGTTGCTAGCTAGCATTAAACTTATCTTATAAAAAACAATCAATCATAATCACTAGTTAACAACACATGGTTGATGATATTACTAGTTTATCTAGCGTGTCCTACGTTGCATATAATCAATGCAACGCTGGGGGATGATTTAACAAAAGCGCATTTGCGAAGAAAGC
The DNA here is from genome assembly GCF_023373465.1 of Oncorhynchus keta. Taxonomy (NCBI): domain Eukaryota; kingdom Metazoa; phylum Chordata; class Actinopteri; order Salmoniformes; family Salmonidae; genus Oncorhynchus; species Oncorhynchus keta. The sequence goes on from NC_068446.1 coordinate 17,925,518, forward strand.
ACAATCGTTGGATGACTGTACCTAACCATAAACACCACTGCCTTTCTTAAAATCAATACACAGAAGTATATATTTTTAAACCTGCATATTTAGCTAAAAGAAATCCAGGATAGCAGGCAATATTAACCAGGCGAAATTGTGTCACTTCTCTTGTGTTTATTGCATGCGGAGTCAGGGTATATGCGACAGTTTGGGCCGCCTGGCTCATTGCAAACTAATTTGCCAAACATTTACATAATTATGACATAACATAGAAGGTTGTACAATGTAACAAGAATATTTAGACTTATGGATGCCACCCCTTTAGATAAATAACGGAACGGTTCCGTATTTCACTGAAAGAATAAACGTCTTGTTTTCGAGATGATAGTTTCCGGATTCGACCATATTAATGACCTAAGGCTCGTATTTCTGTGTGTTATTATATTATAATTAAGTATATGATTTGATAGAGCAGTCTGACTGAGCAATGGTAGGCAGCAGCAGGCCCGTAAGCATTCATTCAAACAGCATTTTTGTGCGTTTTGCCAGCAGCTCTTCGCAAGCATAGCGCTGTTTATGACTTCAAGCCTATCAGCCTAATGGCTGGTGTAACCGATGTGAAATGGCTAGCGAGTTAGCGGGGTGCGTGCTAATAGCTTTTCAAACGTCACTCGCTCTGAGACTTGGAGTATTTATTCCCCTTGCTCTGCAAGAGCCGCATGTGTGGCTGTTGTCGATGTGTTCCTGGTTCGAGCCCAGGTAGCGGGACGGAAGCTATACTGTTCCACTGGCAATACTAAAGTGCCTATAAGAACATCCAATAGTCAACGGTATTTGAAATACAAATGGTATAGAGAGAAATAGTCCTATAAATACTATATTAACTACAACCTAAAACCTCTTACCTTGGAATATTGAAGTATCATGTTAAAAGGAACCACCAACTTTCATATGTTCTCATGTTCTGAGCAAGGAAATCAAACGTTAGCTTTTTTACATGGCACATATTGCACGTTTACTTCTCCAACACTTTTTTTTGCATTATTTAAACCAAATTGAACATGTTTCATTATATATTTGAGGCTAAATTGAATTTTATTGATGTATTATATTAAGTTAAAATAAGTTCATTCAGTAATTGTTGTAATTGTCATTATTACAAATACATTTTAAAATACAATTTAAAAAATAAATGGCTGATTACTCGGTATCGGCTTTTTTTGCTCCTCCAATAATCGGTATCTGAGTTGAAAAATCATAATCGGTCGACCTCTAGTTGTAATGACATATTTGCAATCAGCTGGACAAGAACACAGACCCAAAGTATCCAAGGTTAAATGAGGCTACACCCTTGGCAATAAGACTCATCATTTGATTCTCACATAGCCTAGTCATGGGAGGCACACTAGAAAACGAGCACTAATTCCAGAGATTGTGCACAGTACAACCATATTGCAACTCAAACATTTCTTACCGATGTTTTTGTGTCCTTGTATGTCTTCCAGCACGGACTTCTCCTTTTGATACCCGTAATCTCCACTCTGAGTGTCAGCCTGGAACTCCTTAACTGCGGCCGTACTCGCCCTCCCCGAGCTCACACGGTATACTGAGGCCGAGACGCCTTGCCCTAGCCGGGTCTGGACGTTCCAAAACTCTCCGAATATTTCAAACAACACCGGCTTCATAGCCTGATCAACGCTTCCAGGAGATCCTGCCATCAACACTAAGCTATCTGGACGGGGTACCTTCCCACATGGATCTGAACTACAGTGGGCCATTGAAATTAATGTCAATCAAGCTAGCTAGACAGCTGTACGCAGCTGCGAAAGCATAGCAATCAACCAGCGAGACACCCCGATAAAAATTACAAACGCATCTACGTTACACAAGCCAGCACTGCAACGTGTCGATCGTGGAACTTAATAAATCAGTTGCGGGCTTCAAGTGTAGCAACCAATAGCAATACTTATGTTCCTAGCTATGTTGACATGTAAGCCACTTCGCATTTGCTAGCTAACGTTAGGCTAATTCTGCTGAATGTGAAAAGTTGGCTACCTTCGCTGGCAAGATAGCCAAGTTAGTCCGACTCAAACATCACCTTAAACAACACGCATGCAGAAGTAAACCAATTAAACTACCTAATTGCACGCACTGAATCCAAACACTTTTGTTAAGCCAAGTAGTTCGCATTTCGAAAAGTTTATTCTTGATTTTGAGGAGAGAGACTTTTGTCATTGTTTAGCCGGCCATGTTCCCGGAAGCAGCAGTCGTAAATTCCATTTTTTTTATTCCATTCAAACGTCACGTTTCTCAATTTCTACTTCCTCTCGTACCTGATTGGATAGGTAGTTGTAATTTCCCCTTACAGATCTAAGAACAGTCTACAGTTCAATAACGACGTAGACATATACGAAGGGTAAACAAATACACTGACGGTAAATCAGTTCTTATTGGATGGTCTCGTAAGTATTTTACTATCATAGTTGTCTGAGATGGTTAACGCGACTTTATGATTCACTTGATCTTACAAATTATTTATTCAATACTGTAAGGGTAAATGTAAAATGCACAAAAATATGTAATACGGCAAAAATGTGTCTTTAAACTGCAGGGCGTTCCCATTCGATAGTGCCACGTCAAAGTGACGGATGTAGCTAGGTGTACTCGAGGGGGCGGGGGTACGGTGGTCAATACCAGAATCACCGGATAGACGCTGTCCGACCAAATTGATTCATAGACTCCGTTGTTGGTAAGCTTTTATTAACTTAATCTGCTACTCACGTCGTTACATTTTCATCCAATAGTCCAGTTAGCGCATTTTGTTTTTCAACCAGGGTTGTAAAAATAGTAGCTATGAGGTTTCAATTATTGTCTCGCCCCCCCATTGGTAGCGTGCTGTTCTGTAGGACCACCAATTGAATGATGATTGTCAATATGTGTAGGTAGTTAATATCTGATTTGGTTAGCTAACATAACCGCAGCTTTATGGATCGACATGATAGTGTAAAATGTCTAGTATTACGTTAGCTAGCTAACGTAGTAATAGCCTGTTTGTAAATAGTTTTGGTGCATCAATGGGGCACTTCTTTAACCATTGTATGCTAGAACACTTCCCATGTCGTGGATTGTCTGAAAGCCGTGGCAATGTTCTGTGAAGTTTAGTGTCAATGATATAACTTAATATTGGTGTCCCGAGGATCTGATTTTGCCCGACTTATTGCAGTAGACTTGTCTTCAAGCTAAAGAAAAGTTATGCCACTATTGGGGTGCCAAGTTGACAGCTCCGCTCATCTGCTGATGTAAATCAAAGGGGAAATTGTCAAATGGGCGTGTGGTCTAGTACAACAAGTCCCCTACTGGAATGTCGTCATAGATGTTTACTGAAGTCACCAAGCTTTGCTTGAAGAAACATGGCAGGCACACCCATGTAATTATGGTCCCACAAAGATCATGGATGTACGTGTTGCTGTTCACCATATTTATGACACAAATCCAGATTGTGAAACGTCTTCTCTCTTTAATCATTAAGCTAGTGTTGAACCAGAGAGGACCCAGCATCTGTTTCTATTTCGGGCAAGTGTATTCCAATGATGCTGCGCCAGTGCTTCCTTATACCTATCTGATGTGACGACACTCACAATCATTTTCTATTGTATTGGGTGTGGTAGTTTTCAGAGGAGATTTGAGCCCAGTAATGTGATCCTCATGACTGTGTGGGCAAGTTAAATATCCCTGACACTTACAACACGTTCCTGTTCGCTTCTTTTCTGGGTGTGGTAGGTAGTTTCCCGAGAGGAGATTCTTCTACAGTAGCATAACCAAGCAGTGTGATCATCGTCATGGAGAGCACCAGAAGCAGACTGACCCAGAGGTTGGCAGAAGCTGGCCAGTCTCACCTCCTGCAGTTCTGGGATGAGCTGACCCCTGAGCAGCAGGCTGAGATGACCTCTGACCTGGAAGCTATGGACTTCCAGGAGATCAACAGGTTCTTCCGCAGTGCCATGGAGGTGTCGGGCAGCAGCAAGCAGGAGAAAATGGACGCCCGCATGGAGCCAGTGCCCAGGGAGGTGTTGGGTAGCGTGACCAGGGACAGAGACTGCCTCAAGGACTGGGAGGAGGAGGGTGAGTCGTCTGGTACAGGGGTTCCCAAATGGTGGATTGCTTGGGACCAGACCAGAGTCAAATCCATATGTCAAATACTTGAAAAGTATTTTAGTTGTGGTTGGTTTAGCTTGGAATTGACTGTTTTGGTAAAGTCGGTCACAATGATGTATGCATTTCAGTCAAAATAGTGCATCTATGCCACAATCTTAAGCTGTTTCTATTGATTTCTTTAAATTTGGGGCTAATTTCATTCAAGGGATTCAATTCCACTGGTTTTCAACATCCTAGATTATTTTACATGCTACCAGGAAGTGAAACAGGCAGGTAGGGAAATCTCATCAGGTTTTATGGTGTGCAGTATAATGTTATAAAGTAGGTGTCTTCTGCCTAGTGTTACATTCTAGACTAGTCGTGAAGTGCATGCAGCGCATGTGTTTGTGTGTGTCGGTTGTCTCAGTTTATGCCCTCGCTCAACTAAGGTCAAACATTATGGCCTCTCTCAGATGGATTTGTTCAACTCCTGCTTCCTCGCTCCGTCATCTTCTCTCGCCTCCTTTTGAAAAAGGTAATGGGTAGTCGAGGAGAGACTGTGGACGAAAATGCTGTTGTATAAAATGAGACTCCTTCTCCACTCGCGCATCATCACGCAAATTACGTTTACAGGTGGACATCCCAAAATAAATGTAATTTCTAAATAACAAATGAAGTTAATTGTGCAAGACATTTGATAGGTAAAACAATAAATAACATTTTTAAAAGTTTGCATGTGGAAGATTTCAAAACTCTTCTGTGAAGGTGTCTGGTAGGATACACATGACTTATCCTTGATGAAACATGGATATTGAAGAGGGGACTCTTCAGTTAGCCTTTGAATTAAGTGATATCTCGTTGACCACTTATCGGTTTCCGTGTCACGGAGGAGAGAGAGGGTGGAGGACAGACTTTTGCCCAAATGAGTAAAGGCCTATGCAATACAATTTCCTCCAACTAAGCAGGGCTACTGAAACTATCCTTTCCAACATGTCCCTGGTAACCCCCTTCAAACAGCACAGTGACAGGCAGCAGAAGGGATCATTTGCTGTGATCAGGTAATGGCAACTCTGAGGGGGTTAAACAAGACCTGGTAACCCTTACATGACTTGGCAAACTTAAGGGTTAGAGGGTAAACCGTGATGTTGAAGTGGGGGTCCAGCTCAATGTCTAGCAGGCCTTAGCTGCAGCTGAGGAGGTCCAGCCTGAGGGATGAAGGAGGGGAGAAGAAAGGGAGCATCTGGTTCTGGTTTGGGCCTGATGTAAATGGGGTACTGCGCCCTCATTCGTGAGGTCATCCAGCACTGCGTCAGTTCTTAATCATGGTGGTGTGTCAGGGCAGCCAACATCTACACCAGCAAGCTAAGGATACATACACCCCAGGGTGTGTATGTGTGTCAGGAAAGCCTACAATGGTACCTCCCGCTCCCAGTACACTCTCAAAGGCTCAGAAATGTGAGTGCACCAACTCTTATAGCAACAGTTTATGTAAGGTAAAGTAGAGCTGTATAATAAGGGTGTTGTTGACCAAGTACACCATATATACAAAAGTATGTGGACACCCATCAAATTAGTGGATTCTGGTATTTCAGCCACACCCGTTGCTGACAAGTTTTTAAAATCGAGCACACAGCCATGCAATCTCCATAAACAAGCAATGGCAGTAGAATGGCCTTACTGAAAAGCTCAGTGAATTTCAACGTGGCACTGTTAAAGGATACCACCTTTCCAACAAGTCAGCCCTGCTAGAGCTGCCCGGTCAACTGTAAGTGTTGTTATTGTGAAGTGGATACGTCTAGGAGCAACAACAGCTCAGCCACGAAGTGGTAGGCCACAATAGCTCACAGACCGGGACCGCTGAGTGCTGTAGCATGTAAAAATTGTCTGTCCTCTGTTGCAACACTGACTACAGAGTTCCGAACTGCCCCTAAAAGCAATGTCAGCACATGAGCTCTTCGTCAGAAGCTTCATGCAATGGGTTTCCATGGCCAAGCAGCCTCACACAAGCCTAAGATCACCATGCTCAATGCCAAGCGTCGGCTGGAGAGGTGTAAAGCTCACCGCCGTTGGACTCTGGAGCAGAGGAAACGCGTTCAGATGGAAAAATCTCAGTTTAGCTGTTGCCAGGAGAATGCTACCTGCCACAATGCATAGAGCCAACTGTAAAGTCTGGAGGCAGAGTAATGGTCTGGGGCTGTTTTTCATTGTTCGGGCTAGGACCCTTAGTTTCAGTGAAGGGAATGACATTCTAGAATATTCTGCGCTTCCAACTTTGTGGCAACAGCTTGGGGAAGGCCCTTTCCTGTCTCAGCTTGACAATGCCCCCGTGCACAAAGCGAGGTCTATACAGAAATGGTTTGTCTTGATCGGTGTGGAAGAACTGGACTGGCCTGCACAAAGCCCTGACCTCAACTCCATCGAACACCTTTGCGATGAACTGCAAGCCAGGCCTAATCGCCCAACATCAGTGCCTGACCTCACCAATACTCTTGTGACTGAATGGAAACAAGTCCCTGCAGCAGTGTTGAAAAGCCTTCCCATATATACAGTGGGGCAAAAAAGTATTTAGTCAGCCACCAATTGTGCAAGTTCTCCCACTTAAAAAGATGAGAGGCCTGTCATTTCAATCATAGGTACACTTCAACTATGACAGAGAAAATGAGAAAAAAAATCCAGAAAATCACATTGTAGGATTTTTAATGGATTTATTTGCAAATTATGGTGGAAAATTAGTATTTGATCACCTACAAACAAGCAAGATTTCTGGCTCTCACAGACCTGTAACTTCTTCTTTAAGAGTCTCCTCTGTCTTTCACTCGTTACCTGTATTAATGGCAGCTGTTTGAACTTTTTATCAGTATAAAAAGACACCTGTCCACAACCTCAAACAGTCACACTCCAAACTCTACTATGGTCAAGACCAAAGAGCTGTCAAAGGACACTAGAAACAAAATTGTAGACCTGCACCAGGCTGGGAAGACTGGGAGAACTTGCACAATTGGTGGCTGACTAAATACTTTTTTGCCCCACTGTATAGCAGCAAAGGGGAGGACCAACTCCATATTAATATCCATGATTTTGGAATAAGATGTTTGACGAGCAGGTGTCCACATTTTTATTTTATGTAACCTTTATTTAACAAGGCAAGTCTGTTAAGAACATTCTAATTTAAAACGACGGCCTAGGAACTGCCTTGTTCATGGGCAGAACGACAGATTTTTACCCTGTCAGCTCGGGGATTCGATCTAGTAACCTTTCGGTTACTGGCCCACCACTCTAACCACTAGGCTACCTGCCGCCCCGTGACTCTTGGTCATGTAGTGTATGTTTAGATTGGGAAGTTGAATGCAATTGAACTATGGTTATTGGGTTATCCTGCTGTTTCAACCTGCAATGATTATATCAGGTCCCCTTGCCAAGGTAGAATATACTTCAGTCGTTATAGCCATAAAAAGTTGATAGTGTTCTTGAGTTTTGTCAAACATCACAAATATGTTTTGGTTTCAGTTATATTGCTTGAATAAGCTCTATTGTTTGTACCATATTTACATTTTGTTAAATGATGGTCTCATACATTAACTGTCTCTCAACCCCTTTCCTAGGTCTGCGGTGTATCTCCCAGAGCAGGGTGGCTGTTCTTCTGCTAGCGGGGGGCCAAGGGACCCGGCTTGGGGTGTCCTACCCAAAAGGCATGTACGATGTGGGCCTGCCTTCCCACAAGACCCTGTTCCAGATCCAGGCAGAGAGGATACTGAGGCTTCAACAGCTGGCAGAACAGAGACATGGAGCCAAGTGCTTCATACCCTGGTGAGACTGGGACTGGCAGCATAATAATACCCCATATGGGTTACACAGCACATAACATGCAGCTAGTGCTGAGTGACTAGTGGTTTTTGAGGTCGGTTCTATTTTTTTATTTTTTATTATCATGGGTTATGATTTCAGTTTCTATTTTAAAAAAAATGGACATTCAATGCATTAGACATTTTGTGGGTTGAATGCTCTAACACAGATTAAACAATTAAAAAGCAAACATGGAACTATTTTAAGATGGTCATGCCATGGATAATTTAGCAATTTTCATTTTGAATTTTAGGACCCCTTTAAGTATCAAATTAAATATATAATTTGGCCTTTACTACTATAGCCCACAAATGCATTGAATAATACATTCATACATGGCAAAGAGAAGAAAATGTATCATACAGAATAAGATTTTGAAGTGTCTGTCGTATAACTAGGATTTTGAAGTGTCTGTCGTATAACTAGGAGACATAAGAAAGCTCAGTCTGTGTGTCTGTGTGTGTGTGTGTGTGTGTGTGTGTGTGTGTGTGTGTGTGTGTGTGTGTGTGTGTGTGTGTGTATACACACACAGTGGGGCAAAAAAGTATTTAGTCAGCCACCAATTGTGATGCACAAATCCCACTTAAAAAGATGAGAGGCCTGTAATTTTCATCATAGGTACACTTCAACTATGACAGACAAATTGAGAGAAAAAAAATCATTAGAACATTTTATTTTCTAATGATCAATTAGCCTTTTTTAAATTGGACTTAAACTTGGATTAGCTAACACAACGTGCCATTGGAACACAGGAGTGATGGTTGCTGACAATGGGCCTCTGTACGCCTATGTAGATATTCCATTTTAAAAATCAGCCGTTTCCAACTACAGTAGTCATTTACAACATTAACATTATCTACACTGTATTTCTGATCAATTTGATTTTATTTTAATGGACAAAAAATGTGCCTTTCAAAAACGAGGACATTTCTAAGTGACCCCAAACTTTTGAACGTTTTAGAAAGTTTTAGAACACCTACTCATTCAAGGGTTTTTATTTATTTTTACTATTTTCTACATTGTAGAATAATAGTGAAGACATCACAATTATGAAATAACACATATGGAATCATGTAGTAACCAAAAAAGTGTTGAACAAATAGCAACCCTTTGCAGTGATGACAGCTTTGCACAATTTGGCATTCTCTCAACCAGCTTCACCTGGAATGCTTTTCCAACCGTCTTGAAGGAGTTCCCACATGCTGAGCACTTGTTGGCTGCTTTTCCTTCACTCGGTGGTCCAACTCATCCCAAACCATCTCAATTTGGTTGAGGTTGAGGTTGAGGGATTGTGGGGGCCAGGTCATCTGATGCAGCGCTCCATCACTCTCCTTGGTAAGATAGCCCTTACACAGCCTGGCGGTGTGTTGGGTCATTGTTCTGTTGCAAGACAAATAATAGTCCCACTAAGCCCAAACCAGATGGGATGGCGTATCGCTGTAGAATGCTGTGGTAGCCATGCTGGTTAAGAGTGCCTTGAATTTGAAGTAAATCAGTGTCACCAGCAAAGCACCCCCACACCATAACACCTCCTCTCCATCTACAGTGAGAAATACACATGCGTAGATCATCTGTTCACCCACACAGTGTCTCACAAAGACACTGTTGGAACCAAATATCTCCAATTTGGACTCCAGACCGAAGGACACATTTCTACCGGTCTAATGTCCATTGCCCGTGTTTCTTGGCCCAAGCAAGTCTCTTATTCTTATTGGAGTCATTTAGTAGTGGATTCTTTGCAACAATTTGACCATGAAGGCCCAAATCATGCAGTCTCCTCTGAACAGTTGATGTTGCGATGTCTGTTACTTAATCTTTTTTAGAATTTATTTGGGCTGCTATTTCTGAGGCTGATAACTCTAATGAATTAGTCCTCTGCAGCAGAGGTAACTCTGGGTCTTCCTTTCACGTGGTGGTCCTCATGAGAGCCAGTTTCATTATAATTCTTGATGGTTTTTGCGACTGCACTTGAAGATACTTTCAAAGTGATTGAAATTCAGTATTAACTGACCTTCATGTCTTAAAGTAATGATGGACTGTCGTTTCTCTTTGCTTATTTGAGCTGTTCTTGCCATAATATGGACTTGGTCTGTTACCAAATAGGGCTATCTTCTGTATACACCCCCCTACCTTCTCACTACACAAGTGATTGGCTCAAACGCATTAAGATTAACTTTTAAGGCGGCACACCTGTTATTTGAAATGCATTCCAGGTGACTACCTCATGAAGCTGGTTGAGTGAATGCCAAGAGTGTGCAAAGCTGTCATAAAGGCAAAGGGTGGCTATTTGAAGAAACTCATATATAAAATATATTTTTATTTGTTAAACACTTTCTTTGGTTACTACATTATTCCATATTGTGTTATTTCATATTCTACAACGTAGAAAATTGTTATTTTTATTAAAAACCTTGAATGAGTAGGTGTTCTAAAACCTTTGACCTGTAGTGTGTGTATATATACAGTGGCAAGAAAGTATGTGAACCCTTTCAATTTACCTTAATTTCTGCATAAATTGGTCATAAAATTTGATCTTCATCTAAGTCACAGCAATAGACAAACACAGTCTGCTTAAACTAATAACACACTAACAATTATACATTTTCATGTCTTTATTGAACACACTGTGTAAACATTCACAGTGCAGGGTGGGAGAAGTATGTGAACCCTTGGATTTAATAACTGGTTGCCTCTCCTTTGGCAGCGATATTTTCTATAGAGGAATTTGGACCATTCCTCTATAGAAAACTGTTTCAGTTCAGCAATATTCTTGGGATGTCTGGTGTGAACCGCTCTCGAGGTTATGCCACAACATCTCAATCGGGGTCAGGACTCTGACTGGGTCTCTCCAGAAGGTGTATTTTCTTCTATTGAAGCCATTCTGTTGTTGATTTACTTCTGTGTGTTGGGTCGTTGTCCTGTTGCATCACCCAACTTCTGTTGAGCTTCAATTGGCGGACAGATAGCTAGCCATACAATGTCTTGATAAACTTGGGAATTCATTTTTCCTTTCGATGATGTCCAGGCCCTGAGCCAGCAAAGTAGCCCCAATCCATGATGCTCCTTCCACCATGTCTTACAATTGGGATGAGGTTTTGATGTTAATGTGCCGGGCCTTTTTCTTTCTCCAGACACATTGTTATGTGTCCCTTCCAAACAACTCCGCGGTAGTGTCATCTGGTTTTAAGAGTCAATAGATTCTCTTAATGATTGAAAAAAATGAGAAATAACCTACATTTCAGTTAATCGCTCAGCACTACATGCAGCATTACACCAAGCTGACCACCGACCACTGTTTCTCAATCCATTCTTGAGGGATCTGTTTTTGTTTTAGCCCAGTTTGTGAAATCACAATCAAACCATACAATAGCAGGGTTGGGTCAAAGATATGTTTTTGTGTTCCTCCTCTCAGTTCTTCAGTTTCATCTGTCTGATTTATTAACTACACCTAGATATTGCTAACACTTCCCTGCATCATTCAAGGAAGCGGTTTGATCCCAGAAAGGAGCGGTATTATACAGTGCCTATAAAAAAAGCTAGTGGACCAAAACCGCTGTTTGAAGCTGGTGAACCAAAACCGAAAGTTACTTTAGTTTTGGTCCACCAGCTTCAAACAATATATTTTTTTCTCATTGAAAATATATTTCACAGTGACGGTACAATGATTCCCTACAGTATTCAGTGCTTGCTTTCTCACGTAAATGGAAATTAAGTGAAAGGTGTAGAATTATAGCAACCAGGATGAGACTGAGATTTCCACTAGATAATACAGCCACAAAGCCATAATGTCTTTCCCAGTTTGGGAACAGATGCCGCTCAGGCAGGAGAAATCAATAGGCGAATATAAAAGCAAATCACAACACTGGCAGTTAAGTAAAAACGGTGAAACACTGTCATGCTACTATTCACGACAGATATTATGGACATTTTCTGAAATTACAATGCTATTTTTTTTATATATATTTTTTTTTTTCCCCCTTTAAATCAGCTGTAATTTGTCCACTCGGGAGCATTTACTGTATTCTTGGAAAGCAACTCCAGTGTAGATTTGGCTTTTTGTTTTAGGTTGTTGTCTGACTGAAAGGTGATTTCCTCTCCCAGTGTCTGGTGTAAAGCAGACTGAAGCAACTTCATCATGCTTAAATATATATTCAATGTCTGAGTTGTTATTGTTATCCATTTATCAATCCCTGCCCTTCTTCTTTTATGAGGCTTTTGAAAAGCTCCCTGGTCTTTGTAGTTGAATCTGTGATTGAAATGCAATACTTGACTGAAGGACCTTACAGATTTACTGTATGGGGGACAGAGGAAGGGGTAGTCATTAAAAAAATGCCAATCCCTATTATTTCACACGAGTCCATATAATTTGTGAAGCCCCTTTTTTTTCCCCCCTTGACTAAAACACAGGGGTGAATACTTAGTCTTTGCATATATTAGTTATTTCATTTTTAATTAATTTGTAAAAAAAAATGTGTAGAATTTTCTTTTTCACGTTGAGATTATGAATTATTTTGCGTAGCTCAATGAAATATTTCAATCCCAATTTGTAATGCAACAAACGGTCAAAGTTCTAGGGGGTGTGGACTTTCTATAGGCAATGTAAGTCCCTATGGAGTACATGAAGGGAATCAGTTAGACTATTCAGGAGTGGGTTGACAGGAAGGAGACTTGTCAAGCTGGCGTGCCGTCTTTGGGGCTGGGCCCTCTGTAATTAAGATCAGGCGTCAGGACTAAGCGCTCACTGTGAGATGCCAGATGCCATCCAGTCATAAGGAAGTACTTCTGGTTTTGTGTCTTGCGATGGGTTGTTGCCACAATGTATTTTTAACCTTAGTTAGATCTCAGCTTTTAAAATTCATCTGGATTCAATTGTTTGCCAGATAATGTGCATTATGAATAACCTTTCTGGAATCTTTGTAAAATGAGAGGCAAGGTTTCCAATCTTATGAAACGTGTAAGTAATTGTGCAGTGATTCACAGTGAAAAGTCAAACATTTAAATAAAAAAAATGAATCATTGTCTTGAGAGTTGAAGAGCCACATAGTCCCCATGCTCTATCTGCAGTTTTGTCAAAATGTAGTTATTGACATAGCCTTGTTCTGTAACTTCTCTACCTACAGTATATAGTACTCTAATTACCCCAAGTCATGTTAAGTTCAAAAGAATACTAGATTTTAAAAAATGCAGACACCATTCAAACCAATGAGGGTTTAACTTTTTAAAGCCAATTATCTCCGAATCATCTTTTTGCAGATATAACCTTAAAGAACCAAGCTCTCTCTGTCTATTATCCTTGAATCAAAGCAAATGTATCATCACATTGCCCCTGCACATAATGACCAGTGAATGAATGAATCACAAAATAAATCCTACCTGAATTTCTGCCTAGGTACATCATGACAAGCGGCCGGACCATGGAGTCGACTAAAGAGTTCTTTTTGCGCCACAGCTACTTTGGGCTGGGCAAAGACAACGTGATCTTCTTCCAGCAGGGCATGTTGCCTGCCATGGACTACAACGGCAAGATCATCCTGGAGAGCAAAGCCAAGCTGGCAATGGCCCCAGGTACACCACTTAATCTGTTTGAGAGTGTGTGCGTACATCTGTGTATTTTAGATGTTAATGGGTCGGTACTGATGTGTGTGTCTGTATTTCAGATGGTAATGGGGGTCTGTACAGAGCTCTGGGTACCCAGGGGATTGTGGAGGACATGGAGCAGAGGGGGATCGGGTTCATCCATGTGTACTGTGTGGACAACATACTGGTTAAAGTAGCAGACCCTGCCTTTGTCGGCTTCTGTGTCCAGAAAGGAGGAGACTGTGGGGCTAAGGTTAGTAGCGCTATGTCTCTTTCTCACTGGAAGTTTCTCTCTATTGCTCTCTCTTTGCCCTCTTCTGTCTCTCACAACTGGGCCAAATGTGACTCATGAGGTCACCCAATATGTTCCAATACTCTTAAATTACTTCCTTCCTTCTCTAGTCAGATCCTACCTCAGTAGCTTAAAGTGGTTTCCTCTCCTGGTCCTCTCTCCCTCTAAAAACAATGTTCACAAAGGCTTTGAGCTGAAAGCAGTACGGTTGGTTACTGTGATGAGAAGGAAGATATTGAGATATACCAGACCAGGAAGTTAGTATTGAAACTGTGTTCAGTAAAGGTGTGTTTGCATAAGAGGGTGTGACACAGGGGATTCAATTAAACTGGCCTGGGTGGCAGTTTGCACCTGGTGAAAAGTGATTGCATTTGTTTTGGAATGCAACAGATACATATGTGTTCCCAGTCATGTGAAATCCTCATTTATTTATTTCAATTGACTTGAGTTCCTTATACTGTATGAACTGTAACTCAGTGAAGTCTTTGAAATTGTTGCATTTATATTTTTGTTCAGTGTAGAAGGGAATGTATTTCATACCGAACACCTGGCTGTCTCCCTGACACGAAGCTAAAAACGAAAAGTTATGTAGGTTAACTAAGCATGCGGAGTAATGAGTAGGATTCCGTTTTCACATGCAATGTGTTTTGCTTTTGATTAAAACGCTTTGCCTCCCTCCCCACTGAAAACTAGTTTGAAAATGTATGATGTATGTTTTCTGGACAATGCCTCATGCTGCCTTGTTGACAATCTGGCAGAGCAGCGCATATTCTATTACTGTTCAATTTTAGCTGGGTGTGCCTCCTTCACCGGACACGGGAAAGGCCATAGCTCGAGTTTCTAAACCCAGAAGCTCAACATAGCGATGCGCCATAACATCGCCTACAAGTGTGAGCAGGGATTTCTATTGGGAAAGCCGTTTTAGCCCATCTTCATACTGTACTGTCTTTTGAGACATTGAAAACTGCCTTGCCACGACTTCTCCTCTTTTAAAGAACTGCACTTCTAATTCACCACAAGGTGGGGTTGTAGACTATCACACAGAAGGAGTGAAGTGGCAGGCGTTTCTTCACACATACATGGTTCAAACCGAGACGTTTTTCAGACAACTTTAACATCCCGCCAACTGTTCTTTATATTTTAAAGGCATGGCCCGGCGCCAAAGCCTCAACTTTAACATCCCGCCAAATTTTCTTTATATTTTAAAGGCATGGCCCGGCGCCAAAGCCTCAACTTTAACATCCCGCCAACTGTTCTTTATATTTTAAAGGCATGGCCCGGCGCCAAAGCCTCAACTTTAACATCCCCCCAACTGTTCTTTATATTTTAAAAGGCATGGCCCGGCGCCAAAGCCTCAACTTTAACATCCCGCCAACTGTTCTTTATATTTTAAAGGCATGGCCCGGCGCCAAAGCCTCAACTTTAACATCCAGCCAACTGTTCTTTGTATTTTAAAGACATGGCCCGGCGCCAAAGCCTCAACTTTAACATCCCCCCAACTGTTCTTTATATTTTAAAGGCATGGCCCGGCGCCAAAGCCTCAACTTTTACTTCCGCCAACCATTCTAGTCATGACTGCGTTAAAGTTCCGTCTACGGCTTAAAGCCAGTTCACGCTTGCTCTGTAAATGTGATTCTGAGGCTCCATATGGAGTGTGACTCAATTGTGTATCCTCCAGAGGCCAAATTGAGCAACATACCAAATCGCTCTGCGTCTCCCAAATTGTGTAATCATGTGGAGTACTCTGTATAGCTCCGCGTTGACATGATTGGTTGGCGTTAGGGGCGCGAGGTCCAATAAAAACAAACTCCCTTCCTTGACTACTTCCTTCGCAGCTGTTCTGCTCTGCTAAACGCAAGAAGTATGTATACATGCCCTGCTATGACCTACTATCCCATTACTACTATCCTCCTGCCTGTTCTAAACTTTGCGAGGCATGTCACTTCAACCATCTCTTCCCATAGCCCAGGACATGCACTGTTTTTTCTTAACCACAAATGGATGGAACCGTAAACAATAACTGTTGGAATAAAGAAGGGCTAATGCAATTGAAGGCATCAAATTGTTGCTTACTGAAACTGCCAAAGTGAAGTTATAATACAACGCAATACCAACTATTTCAGCACCGTTTACATCTGCTTTGAGACAAGCGTTGGGAATCAACGTCAGATTTTCTTTTTCACTAAATCTCTGTCCAGATATTGGTTAGCCAGGCGACAATTAGGCTCATTATTAACTTGGCTCATTTATTAGTGCTGATCAGATGGGTTTTTTTTCAACGCCTGGTTATATAGCGTAACATTCATGAAAACTTTGTATCGAAAAACTAATGTTTTTGGCTTAGTTATAGTGAAACAAGTCTAACAAGTACATTTATTTTTGCCCCCATCAGTTCATTCCTCTGTCATCTCAAGGGAGGTGTTCGATATGAAATGCATTCCCTTCTACACTGAACCAAAAATCTAAACGCAACGTGCAACAAATTCTAAGATTTTACTGAGTTACAATTCATACCGTATAAGGAAATCAGTCAATTGAAATGAATTAACTAGGATTTCACATGACTGGTAATCCAGATATGTATCTGTTGGCCACATATGCCTTAAAAAAAGGTAGGGGGTGGATCAGAACCAGTCAGTATCTGGTGAGACCATCATACTGCAGTGCACGAGAGACCGGTTCCTGCAAGGTATTTATGGCCGTCATAAAACTGGCCAACTCGCCCAGGAGAGGGGGGTCTTGAAACCTTTGGTTAGCAGGAACCTTTGATGTCCATCCAGGAGGGCAAGTCCTGACCACACCAACCAACAAAATTGGGGGGGAGACATCAAGGACAACAAAAATCATAAAAGCAAGGCCAACTGAATATGTTTGAGTGCATGTTTGGCACTATTTACATGTGTGCATTTGAATGAAAGTGTGTGTGTATATGCATGTGTACAAACACCTGCACAGCATGCATGATGCCTCCTCGATTCAACTACTGTAGCAATCTTGCTTGAGTGGAAGTGTCAGTATCCTTGCTTATAATGCTGCCATCTCGGGGATACTCCTTAATTGTCCAAAATATTTTAAAGCTATAGAAATAAATCTATTAACATCTACAATTTCTTTCTTGACATGTATTCTATTACAGACACTTTAATGCATACTTCAAAAATGATATGTGAGCTAAACATTTTTTTTTAAAATATATATATATATATATATATGACTTTTCTTTAAATATCTTACTGGCCCCACGACAACAAATATTTAAATGCATGTAATTTTGGCCTTAACAGTTTAACATTTAAATACTGTGGGATTCCATTCATTCCTATGGAGAACTGCTTCTACTAGGGAGTGGCAACGGTTGCTTCAAAGCCTCTGAATGGCTGGTACATAGAGTCAGCAATCCAGGGTTTATATATATGCAACACAAAATTCAGAAGGCAGTAAGGCACATTTCTGCATATGACCAAATTCTACTTCTTTTTTTACCAGAGGGGTCAACCTTTTATACAGTACCCAAGACTAATCTGTGAGTTAATTTTACCATTGGGAAAAATAGTTACTGTGTAAATACAGCAATGCAGGTTGGATTGAATTAAGCCCCTAATATACATTTTTTTTAGGGGATGATTGTACTTTTCTTCCAAACACAATACTGCAATACATGTGACTAATTTCAAATATGTTTTTGCCCCATGGGAATTAAAATGTACACTAAGTAGCAATAGCTCTCATTAACACGGCACCTAACTACTGTGAGTTAACTGTCCAGAGCCATATTTGCTCGCGATGCACAACATTTTATCAGAGCGTGCCAGTGGACTTCGGGGAAGTGTTGGAATCAGGTACAACTATATTTACCCACCCCCAAAAGGAACATTTATGAGCAATTCCCCGCCACCCACAACTTCTCACCTGAATGCATGTTTTAAAAAGTAAGGGGTTAGGCAAAGGCTGAAATTAGGTTTGAGAGTTAACCTTTAACAATTGGATTATTGTACTATTAGTAGCCTAGGTCTACTCTTAACCAAAAGCCTGTGACTTGTCTTAATCAATGTGAATTTGTTTCACTGAGTCTCCATCTGTATATTTAGTTAATTCTCTGTCTGGGCAAATAAGTGGTGGAATAGTTCATCTATTCATTTTCTCATCTACAGTCTATTCCGAAAGTATTCAGACCCCTTTACTTTTTCCAAATTGTTATGTTACAGCCTTATTCTAAAATGGATTAAATCATTTTTTCCCTCAATCTACACACAATAATCCCATAATGACAAATTTGCTATCACATTTACAATTGAAGTCAGACGTTTACATACACCTTAGCCAAAAACATACACCTTAGCCAAAAACATAAACTCAGTTTTTCACAATTCCTGACATTTAATCCTAGTAAATTCCCAGTTTTAGGTCAGGTAGGATCACCACTTTATTTTTAAGAATGTGAAATGTCAGAATAATAGTAGAGTGATTTATTTCCTTCATCAATTCCCAGTGGGTCCGAAGTTTACATACACTCAATTAATTACTATTTGGTAGCATTAGCTTTAAATTGTTTAACTTGGGTCAAATGTTTTGGGTAGCCTTCCACAAGCTTCCCACAATAAGTTGGGTGAATGTTGGCCCATTCCTCCTGACAGCGCTGGTGTAACTGAGTCAGGTTTGTAGGCCTCCTGAGCGCTATGGCGTAGTTCTTTTATCAAGGCTCTCTCTGTACTTTTCTCCTTTCATCTTTCCCTCAACCCTGATTTGTCTCTGCTTCTGAAAAACATGCTTCACCTTAGGGATGGCATTGGCAAGGTGATGAGTGGTGCCTGGTTTCCTCCAGACGTGATGCTTAGCATTCAGGCCAAAGAGTTCAATCTTGGTTTTATCAAGATTCTTGTTTCTCATGGTCTGAGAGTACTTTAGGTGCCTTTTGGCAATCTCCAAGTGGGCTGTCATGTGCCTTTTACTGAGGAGTGGCTTCCATCTGGCGACTCTAACCGAAAGGCCTGATTAGTGGAGTGCTGCAGAGCATGGTTGTCCATCTGGAAGGTTCACTGATCTCCACAGAGGGACTCTGTCATAGTGACCATTTGGATTCTTGGTCACCTCCCTGACCAAGGCCCTTCTCCAGATTGCTCTGTTTGGCCTGGCTGACAGCTCTAGGAAGAGTCTTGGTGGTTTCAAACTTCTGTCTGTGTTCTTTCGGACCTTCAATGCTGCAGAAATGTTGTGGTACCCTTCCGCAGATCTGTGCCTCGACACAATCCTGTCTCGGAGCTCTACAGATAATTCCTTCGTCCTCATGGCTTGATTTTGGCTTTGACATGCACTGTCAACTGTGGGATCTTATATAGACAGACCGGTGCGTGCCTTTCCAAATCATGTTCAATCAATTGAATTTACCACAGGTGGACTCCCAAGTTCCAGAATCAGCTCTATGGAAACCGGATGCACCTGAGCTCAATTTCTCATAGCAAAGGGTCTTGAATACCTAAGTAAATAATGTATTTCAGTTTTTTTTTTTCTTCATAAATTTGCAAACATTTCTTAACCTGTTTTCGCTTGGGGTATTGTGTGTAGATTGAGGACTTTTTTTTTTTTTAAATCCAATTTAGAATAAGGCTGTAAATGTAACAAAATGTGGATACGGTCAGGTGGTCTGAATTACCTTCCAAATGCAATGTAAAGGCCGTGGAGGTTGTGAAATATGAACACGAAACTCGAGTCCTTGTGAAAATATTGATTGCAATTATTTTCGATCAGAATGAAGATCCATTGAGAGGATGACACTATGCCTGCTCCCTAACAAAGCAGAGTGAGGATAGAAACAAGATGAAACATGGATTTAAAAATATTTAAAAAACATGGGTTTGCCTTGGGCTCTTTAAAAATAGCACTTTCTTTTTATGTGACCGCGGTTCCACACGTTGCCGTGGCGCAAGTTGTGTGAGACAAGTATTTGTATTTTATTATATTCTTAGTCTACTATAAAATGTATTGATTGTGACCAGGGTAGCCTAATTGCGTCTTGTCTGTTTTAATGAACAAAATAACTACTGATTTCATGTGCATGACATGGCCGTTTAGCATATAGGCTGCACATACTGTGCCAGTAACATAATTACACTCAAAATATACAACTATTCTCATGAAAATACATTTGATTAGTCTTATGTTTCTTAAGGACCAGCCTAAATGAAATGAATAGATTTCTTTGTGATGGTGAAAATTCAATGGATTTATAAAAAATTGATTTTAAAAAACAATGCCCACATGTACTCCCACTCCTGAATGTGCACGGGAGATATAACAGGCTTACTACGGCAAGAATGTGGTAAAAATAGGAATGTATGTATTGTGATCTTAAAGAAATATAATTATTACTATATGAGATATAGATATTTTGTTTAGAAAATGTTATTTATTATACCGTAAAGGGTACCTAGAGCAGAGGTGTTTTTTTTTTTAAGCTCGACCAATGTCAGAAACGGGCTTTAAATGACAGGCGTTTCTTATTTAAAAAGACATCCAAGGAGTCTCGTGCATTGCTCCTTGATGGGTTTGATGACCGAGATAATAAGACACGTTGACTAAAACAAACACTAAAGAATGCAAAAATAACTGCTGCAACTATATGAAGTGCTACTGGCCTTGTTTTACTGCCTCGTTATGAACAATGAGGGAACCACACAGGCCTCTAACGCAGACGGCTTAGACCACTCAACCTATAGTATCAATCTTTTATTTTTTTTTACTACACGTTGAGTTTGGACACTGTGTACTTTTTTTTTTGAGAGGAAAGAACTGTACAGGGAGCAGTGGTTAAATAGGAAACTTAACTGGTTTCTTCTCGGGAAAGCAACATTTTTTTTACGACCAAGGTACTTATTTAACTATTAAAAAGATCACGGCGTATAGAAAACATTAACACCAGCTCTTTCCATGACAAAGATTGACCAGGGGAAAGCGGTGATCCCTTACTGATGTTACCTGTTAATAAACCCACTTTAGTCAGTGAAGATTAACCGGGCTCCTCCCCTTTAAGGTTTTTAGCCTTTTTTGGTTGTATTTGTGCCTTTTTCAGGGGGTGAATGGGCAAAACAAAATGCCTTTGAATGGGGTATGGTAGTAGCATTGACGCATTGGAGTCCACATGGGCCAGCATCCATGTGGAATGCTTTCAACACCTTGACAAGTCCCCAATTGAGGCTGTTCTGAGGGCAAAGGAGGGGGGTGTTGCAACTTAATACTAGGAAGGTTTTTTTATGTTTGGTGTACTCAGTGTGAGGCTGTCAGTCTTCTCTAAATTCCTCTTTTTTTATGTATCTCAGAGACTAGAGATTCACCGGTAAGGGGAGTTTTTGAAACCTTCACTTCAAAATGTGGGAAAAAAAAAAAATATGCCATTTAGCAGACGCTTTTATCCAAAGCGACTTACAGTCATGTGTGCATACATTCTACGTATGGGTGGTCCCGGGAATCGAACCCACTACCCTGGCGTTACAAGCGCCATGCTCTACCAACTGAGCTACAGAAGGACCACCCATGTGGAAAGAACTCCAAAGACTCCTGAAATTAGCCTCCAAAGCATTTATCATTTTTTGTGACGTCCAACCAAGGACCACTATTACACCAACAGTCGTGCTTGGTACATTAACCTGACTGCAGCCGAGCCTGCACATTTACCAGGTCTGTGCAACTTGTCAAGCCATCACCACAACTTTTTACACTTGAAATATGCCTCTGAAGTACAACTCTACAATGAAGTACAGATGTAATTAAGTTAAACATTTAACGCCAAGTTGAGAGCTGCAGTAAACCCATTCCTGCTGCGTGTCAATCTGAGCGGTGGTGTGGAGCCTCTGCTAGGATCAGAGGAATGCAAGGGACCCACCCTCCTGTCGTTAACTGACAGAGACTGCAGTTGTGGCTTCTTCCACCAAGCCTCTCCCCCCAGAGCTAAAACCCTTCATCAGCCTGCTGAGCCTAGTCCTCCCCCCACCCCAGCCCTACCCTCTCATCAAGGTCCAGACTCTCCCCCACCACTAAACCCCTCATTAAGACCAGCTCTTTCATTTGGACTGACAACCAGATGGGCAGAGGGCTGGATCTCTGATTTTGGACCAGACTCCAGTCACTAAAATGTACAGTCAAATCCTCTTTAACAATCCCATCCATGTCTTCCTTTCTATCTGCAGTCTTCTATCCAAACCTCCTATGTAAACGGAAATCCAAATGCTTTTAGTGGGAATGAACTAGTGCACACTTTGGAGAGGAGGGCAGAATCAGGCGGCAGTCCCGGGTGAGGTAAAAATCCTTTCCTGTGACGTCACTTCCAGGTGGTGGAGAAGACCAATCCAACGGAGGCGGTGGGCGTGGTCTGTAAGGTGGACGGCTATTACCAGGTGGTAGAATACAGCGAGATCTCCTTGGCTACGGCTGAAGAGCGCAGCGCGGACGGGCGGCTCATGTTCAACGCTGGAAACGTAGCCAATCACTTCTTCACACTACCCTTCCTCAGGGACATCGTCCAGTGAGTCTCTCTCACACACACATTTAACATAGATGCGCACACAGCCACACACACAGCCCCACATACCTCCATACAGTAAGTGAGTAATTACATGGTGAATTGTTAACCCCCATTAAGCAGGTATTTGAGGTCATTACCTGCCTAATGAGACCCTCATAACATGAGAGAGAAGTAGTGGCATTTATCAGCTGATAAATGGCTGGAAACATCGCAGTGACTTTTAATGAGTACCCAGAATCTAAGGTGAAGGAAATGAAAGGAGGAAAAAGCTGCAGTTTCAGTTTTCTATGTCTGGACGTTGGAATTTTAAATACATGATGTCTTTGCCAGTGTTTTTCTTTCTCTTCATTGTTTAACAGTTATAACCAAGGGCATGTTTCAGATTTCCTGATCTCCCTTGTCTGTCTCTGTCTTTAACTCTCTCTCACCCCCTTTCTCTCTCCCTTTCCACCTCTCTCTCCCTTTCCACCTCTCTCTCCCTTTCCACCTCTCTCTCTCCCTTTCCACCTCTCTCTCTCCCTTTCCACCTCTCTCTCTCCCTTTCCACCTCTCTCTCTCCCTTTCCACCTTTCCCTTTCCACCTTTCTCTCTCCCCCTTCTCTCTCCCTCTCCCTTTCTCTCTCCCTTTCTCTCTCCCTTTCCACCGCTCTCTCTCTCCCTTTCCACCTCTCTCTCCCCCTTTCTCTCTCCCTTTCCACCTCTCACTCCCCCTTTCTCTCTCACTCAGGACATTCGAGCCTCAGCTGCAGCATCACGTGGCCCAGAAGAAAATCCCATACGTGGACATACAGGGAAGGCTAATCAAACCTGACAAACCCAACGGGATTAAAATGGAAAAATTTGTCTTTGACATCTTCCAATTTTCCAAGTGAGTGCTGTGATTTTTCCAACCGGCTTTAGCATGTGTGGAGCTGGCAGGCTGTTTCCCCTTTCAAAGGTTTTACAGGAAGTTAACTAAAATTACAATTCAGTAGTCGAAGAATTTGCATTTATTTTCATTGACTTCTTAATCAACTAAAGAGTAGAAGCTATTTATTTCAAAAGATTATACATTTCTGAATTTGAAATCCAAATCACTTCCTGAATTGACTGCCTTCAATTCGACTGCCCGACCCTGGAGGTGAGGGAGAAGAGAAAGGGCAGCAGGATGCAGGAAACGGGGTTCTCCCTCACCACAGCCAGGCTTCTGTTTGTAAGACCCAGGTCCTGACACCCAGATCTATGGAGCCCCAACCCCAGGGCAGGTTCCAACAATCCCAGACCCCTAGCCGGAACCCCAACTCCATAGCCACTGTCCCAGAGCCAGGAAGCACGGCC
Organism: Oncorhynchus keta; assembly: GCF_023373465.1. NCBI lineage: Eukaryota > Metazoa > Chordata > Actinopteri > Salmoniformes > Salmonidae > Oncorhynchus > Oncorhynchus keta. The sequence goes on from NC_068446.1 coordinate 17,949,178, forward strand.
CAGCCCTCCTCATCCTCTTCCTCCTACTGCTGGGGCTTGAAGAAGCAGGTTTTACAAGCTGCTCCAGCCTCCTCTCTCTCCCTGTGTCTCTCCCTCCCTCCAGCGGTTTAATCGTCATGACATCATCTCTGAGTCATGCTGCTGCTTTTAGAACTTTACATGGAGTCAAAGGATTCTTCTCATTGCAATGAGGACGCTAATTCTATGTGGCACTATTCGACAACCCTTCACTTTCAGGCTGTTTAAAACTGGAATGGGACGATGATGAATGTGTTTTGTTGTGGGTTACCTTAAACGCGATCACTAAAGATGTATTTTCCCTGTGTGTGTGTGTGTGTGTGTGTGTGTGTGTGTGTGTGTGTGTGTGTGTGTGTGTGTGTGTGTGTGTGTGTGTGTGTGTGTGTGTGTGTGTGTCTCAGGACCTTTGTGGTGTACGAGGTTCTTCGTGAAGACGAGTTCTCTCCCCTGAAGAACGCAGACAGCCAGGACGGTAAAGACACACCCACCACGACAAAACACGCCCTCATGTCCCTTCATCACCGCTGGGTCCTCAACGCTGGAGGACACTTCATAGACGAGAACGGAACGCGTGTGCCCGCAATACCCAGGTGAGACACACACACACACACGCACACACACACAGTGAGTATACGTTCTATTTGACATGTTCATCACCATATAGTCTCCCAGTCACACGTTTTCTCACAGCACTCCCTCACGGTGCCCCTTAACCCTGTGTGTCCTGTGTAATGTTTTAATGTTTCCAGAGACGGATCTGCAGGAAGTGGCACAGCTGATGTCAACCAGAAGTAACTATTCTCTGTGCTACTGACTGAGTTACTGCATGGTGACGGGGCTTTGGCTTTCTCACACATTCGCACAGTCGCTCACTGTAACCAACTGTCACACACACAAACACCCAGGCTGACTCAATTCTCTACCGTTGCTGCCTCTCCTTGTCACCTGTCCTTTGCTTTCACCTGGTCAGTTTATTCCCATCAGTGTGGGTGACGCGAAGGAGACGAGGAGAGAAAAGGACTCGAGTGCTGAAATGCAGCCTGGGGTTTACCTGTGCTAGGGCCCAGGTCACTGGGCAATGTCACAGGGTCACCTGTCCTGTGCAGGTGGGGGCAGAAGTACCTGGCCTGCCCACTGACTTGGTCCCTGGTCCAATAGTCTTCATATGCATCCTTTCTTCCCCTCTTTCTTTAGTCAACTACTGGTCTGCACGTGATTAGATAATTGTAAGCCAGTTTACCACCCTGTTGCTTTCACCTATCAAACCTTGCTAGATCAGTGATTACCTGAAGGAAGGAAGGAAGCATAAGATATTGGAGCAGGGCGTAGAGCTACCTGGGATAGTAGCAACTAACCCACGGAATGTGGAGCATGCTGGGTAATGGGCACTGGGCACGCTTTGCAATCGATGTTACTGATGATGTCACTGTTAATATGTCTGTCTGATGGTGAAGGGGAGATGGGTAGACGATGAGTGGTAATTTCAGATCTGATGTTGGTCAGTTACCTGTGATTGTGACGACAACACAAACTGCATATTTAAATCCTCTTTATTGTTCAAGGATGATTCGACACCGTTTTTAATATTTCTAACATTCATAAATGCGACTTAGTGGTGTCATTTAGATTATAATAAGGTGTAGTGGCTCTTTTTGTGTGATGTATGCGCTCTCCCAATCAATAGAGAGACTTCCATTTCTGACATTTCAGTGCTGACTTAGTCTTCCTCGAGATTAATCCTACTCCTGGACTAAATGGAATCTCAGTTGAAAGTGCTTTTTAGTCCAGGAATAGGCTTAATTTTAGTCCCGGAAACAGGTCCATGAGTCTGTGGAACTGCTGGTGTTGACGCTTTAATGCTTTGCTCCAAACGTTTACTCTAAGAACACCTGGAGCAGAGGATCACACATCCAGCTGCTTTTTCTCTTTTTTTCCCTCCTTGCACAAGAGAACCAACTAAGCCTCTCTTCCCTTCTTATGCCTCTTTCTCTTTTCGCCACAGCCTGAAGGATGGAACAGACCTGCCAATCAAATGTGAGATCTCCCCACTGGTGTCCTATGGCGGGGAGGTAAGGGGGAGGGACTTAACTGTAGGGCCCTGTTCAAATAGAAAGAAATATAAAAACAAGTGTTTCCCATTATAGTTATTCAATTCAGCTTTACTAGCATTGATGATATCCTATCCTGATGTCACTTCCTGTTGTTGCAGGGGCTGGAGGGGCTGGTGAGGGGGCAAGAGTTCCGCCCCACCCTGGTCATCGACAAGAGTGGAGCCCACGAACTGGTGAAGAATGGAGTGTGAGGGACAGCAGGATGGTGGGAGAGAGAAGGAAAGGGTGCTAGTGATGGGGGGGAAAGAGAGACGAGCCAAATACCTATTCCACTCCTCCCCCGATTCAGTGCAATAATGCTGTGTTCATGCGCTCTTTGAAATAATCTGTAACACAGGTTTCCGACATCCAAATACTGTTCATGTGAGCTTCCAAATCTGAATTATAAGTGGGAAACCTGTGCTATAATTCAGTACCGTGAGCTCCAACCCCCAGTTGGAATGGGTTTTTTTCCCCAGATTTTTCCAAGGAGCACATAACCGCAGCCTAAAATGAAGGACAGAAGCCTTGCGAGGCTGTGTGGCTGGATGAAGCAGTCTGAAGATCAAGTTATTTATTTTGCTTATAAAATATGTATTTTTATATGGATGGATGTCTTGTAGGGGGAAATTACCCCCTACGCGTTTTACCAAGTGATTTGTACATACAGATACAAAGAGAGGAGTACAACGATTGTAATCAGATGATCCTAATATGATTGATTATTACATGTAATGTCGGTACATGGGGAGGGTTTTACTTCTAATAACTGGGTAGTATAGCACACTACTGCTAGTCTTTTGCCTGATTTGGCTTCAAGCCTAGTAGTAGTGTTACATTTACAAGTGGTAGTTGGATAATTCTATTGAAGTAGCAGTCGTTGGATTTTAAGTGGTAGTATCGATATTAACAGATTTAGTTCAGTCGTATAGAGTTGAGATGGAAGGAGAACGACAATGAACCTGTTGAGCTATATGACCTGTTCAATTTTCTTTTATTAAAGAAATGTCCAATTTGCAAGAAGTGTAAGCCTTCTTTGATTTAAACTCCAGGTTTGTGTGGTGTGTGTGTGTCTGTTTGCGGTGTGTATTTGTCTGCGAGTGCACTCTGTGGTTATCACTGTGTTGATTTGTCTGTCTGTCTGTGTGTGATGGGTGTTTTTTGCATTAGAAGTCCTGGTGTGTTGAATCAGAGTTTCCAGCAGCAGCATATGGTTTGTGTTTTAAGATGGGCCAGAGAGAGCATGATACACACTGCTGCAGCCACTCAGGAAATATAGTCTGTGGCTCCGAAGCGTCTCTGTCTCGCACACACCTCCTCTTACTTTTCCCTTCCTCTCTCATGTCCTCTTCTCTCTTACTAGCTCTCACTCCCGCTACAGTATGTCTGACAGAAGGTATTGATTGCGGTGATCGAGGGAAATGCGTAGGTAACACTTTCTTAATGTAAATGTTGAATTTGACTGCGGTAATTAACGATGTCTATTCTAGACGGCTATATTCCTTCAGGCAGATATGAAACATGACCATGTGCATAGAGGTTTAGCAGGCTGGACTACTGTAGTGTGTGTGTGCTTTCTTCATTAAGCCACCATGCTTTTCCACCATGAAGGAAATGAAACCTTTAAAGGGGAATTCCACCCTGTGATAATTATGATCCAAATCAAAATCAAATCATCGTACATCAGCTGAAATCTCAAAGTGCTGTACAGAAACCCAGCCTAAAACCCCAAACAGCAAGCAATGCCGGTGTAGAAGCACGGTGGCTAGGAAAAACTCCCTAGAAAGGCCAAAACCTAGGAAGAAACCTAGAGAGGAACCAGGCTATGTGGGGTGGCCAGTCCTCTTCTGGCTGTGCCGGGTGGAGATTATAACAACATGGCCAAGATGTTCAAATGTTCATAAATGACCAGCATGGTCGAATAATAGTAAGGCAGAACAGTTGAAACTGGAGGAGTAGCACGGCCAGGTGGACTGGGGACAGCAAGGAGTCATCATGTCAGGTAGTCCTGGGGCATGGTCCTAGGGCTCAGGTCAGTTGAAACTGGAGCAGCAGCACGGCCAGGTGGACTGGGGACAGCAAGGAGTCATGTCAGGTAGTCCTGGGTCATGGTCCTAGGGCTCAGGTCCTCCGAGAGAGAAAGAAGGAGAGAATTAGAGAACGCACACTTAGATTCACACAGGACACCGAATAGGACAGGAGAAGTACTCCAGATATAACAAACTGACCCTAGCCCCCCTGACACAAACTACTGCAGCATAAATACTGGAGGAGGGGTCAGGAGACACTGTGGCCCCATCCGAGGACACCCCCGGACAGGGCCAAACAGGATTGATTTGATTTGATAATTATGATCCTCACTATGCCTTTTATTTCCTGAGTCTGGCCAAAAGTTTTAGTCTACATCACAAACGGAACACTGTCTGTGATGATGTCATCAGGAGGTGACTGTCTCCTAACTCTTCACTAAGGTGGATCTCTTTCTATCGACTGAGTATAATGTATCTATGGGCTAAAAGGGACTCCGTGAACTGTTAAGTTATTATCATAGTAATAGTGCTGTTGTCTGGCTTGCAATTGTACATAATGTAAATTAAACAAATTCCAGTACAACAGTTGTCAGTGTACTAACAGTGTATTATCAATGTCATTACTATGGTGAATATAAATGTGTTTTTTTGTATTGTAAAATGGAACCTTATCAAATGTTTTTTCCAGTGTTGAATTGAAGTTATTCCATTTTTTATTTTGTTGACATTATTTGTCAACAGAATCTCATGTAATTTGTTCCACACAACAACCATAGGCAACATTGAATTAAAATGTCCTTTAGCTACCATGAGTTAGCTAAATCAGGCTGTCAAAAAAAGAGTTCTCCTAAAGGAGAAAAAAGCATTCTGATTGGGTACTGGGGTTTGACTTAATTGAAACCATATGTATAGCATGAGGAATTCTGGGATTTTGGCATGCCCCCAAGAATCCTCAGAATGTGATGTTTTTTTCTCTCTCTTTCTCTCCCTCCTCCCGAGCTCCCTTTTTTTCCAGGGGTGTCTTGCATCAGTCCATTGTATGTGAGAGGGACCTGAGCTGAGCGAGAGTGAACAGAGAGAATAGGCAGGCTTGGATTCTAACAGACTGAACTGGGGACACGGACACTCACAGGAATACTCCACCGCCTACTCGGAACAAATGTTTTGAAAGGATAAACTCTTTAAAAGTAAGTTTCAATTGTCCTTTTTCTCTCTAAAAAAATTTATCAAATATGACTTTCTTCTCCGTGTGTTTCGATGGTAAATGGATTGGGTTTCACTTGAAGCTAGATATATGCTTCTATTTTCTGTAGAATTGTGTCAGTACCTCACATTAGTCTAGGTGTCTGTGTTTTTAGTGTAGTTTTGAACCCATGTCCCATTTGCAAGAGAGAAAGAGAGAGTGTTGCTGTTTGCATGGCAGACTAGAATAGATGATAGCAGAGAGACATGATGCAGCCTTTCGCATATCCACACTTCACTGTGAAAGCACTGCTGCAATCCAGCTGCTACGCAAATGCCATTACACACATACTGCATAATACTGTTGCTCTTGTTTGAATTTGAAAAGGATTGTGCATTTGCTTGGGTTTTAATGTAGACTATTTGCACTTATCACAGAATATGATGGCATTTAAAAAATTACTCAATGTTGACTTAAATACAAAACCTAGGAGGCTCATGGTTCGCACCCCTTTTCATAGACTTACACCGTAATAATGACAACTTCTGGAGGACGTCCTTCAACTTATCAGAGCAATTGCAGCATGAACTGATATGTTGTCCACTCAATCAAAGGATCAGAGAATGATTATTGTACTGGAAGCATAAGCTACAGCTAGCTAGCACCGCAGTGCATAAAATGTGGTGAGTAGTTGACTCAGAGAAAATAGTTGAACAGTTTTGAACAAATAAATGTTTTTTAAAAATCAGTTTTTTCCTTTCACTTAGCTAGAAAATGCAGTTAGCTAGTTTAGCCTAGGCTATTAGCTATGTTGACTATGATGTTACTTTAGCTAATATGGTGACAATGATGTACGCTGTGTGTAGCGGTTATGATATGAAGGTTTGTCTTGGAGAGGTTTTTTTCGCCTGGTCACAGACAGCTGATGTATAGTGCATTGAAGTCCACAAGCGAAGGGAAAAGGTGAGAGGAGGAGAGCGCGTAGATGCGAGAAGGAATACAACAAGCAGTTTTGGGGGAGTTTGTTTTACAATGAGCTGTTTGTAATTGGCTACGAAAGGGAACTGTTTGGTGGGATCAGGAGTGTATTCATTCCCGTGATTCTGTTGGAAAAAAGTTTCTTAAACGGAACGAATACAAATACCTAAATTTGTCCAATAGAAACTCTCGTTTGGAATTGTTGGACTAATGACTACGCCCTTGATTAGCTAGATGCAGGCAAGAGTTTGCAAGGCAGTATTGAATGTGTCACTCTGTCAAATTCTTCTCTCGACCTGTGCACCTACGTTGTAGTCTTTCATTCATAGGCTCGGTTGTAGCAACCTCATGATGAGTACAGGGAAAATATCAGTACCATATTGTAGCCTAAAGCTATTGAATTGAACTGGGTGAATGGAATATGAATGACAGTCATCCAGTATGCTGTAGTACAAATAAGACCATACTCATGAAACATAATTGTCCTCATCTTAAATGGCACCGACTGCCACTTATCAGTGAAGCCATACATTACAGGAAGTTAAACATTTGCTTGCTAGTTACGTCAGTTTTTTACTACGTATTAGTCAATGGAGAATATAGCCTCACATATCCTATATATATATGTTTCATTGAAAATTCTTAGAAAATTTGTTCAGAAAAATAATGTTGTGCTTCCCAGCTGATAGGATATTGAAGGTCTTTGTTTTGGCTGGTGGAGCAGCAGTGAAACGAATGTAGAAATTGCTTGTGGCTTTTTCACTTTCATGCTGCCACTTCAAAGCCCAGAGAATTTGTTCTGCTTTGTTTTGGTGGGTGGTCATTCACTGTGTTTAAGAAAAGTTGAGCAACTTTTCACCACTTGAGTCCTGTCCCTGGACATGTTATTTTGGCTTGGTATTATCATACTACGATATATTATGTATTGTCATTTAGACTACGGCATGTACAGTATAATGCTATGGTCTCAAAGATTTCCTCATGGACAAACTTTGACCTCCTAGCCTGTAAAGAGCACACCATCCATATTTGTGTGTCAGTCTTTGTCCTCTTGTCATGCAGGCGGTATGTAGGTGTTACGTGGGTGTTATGGAGGTAGTATGTAGACGGTATGTATGAGGTATGTAGGTGCCCTGTGTTATGTGGGTGACATCCACACAGAGGCTAAATTCTACCATTTTTATATGGGGTTTGTAATAATAATACAGTCACTTAGCAGGAGACATTTTTATCCCAAGCAGTTATATATACACACAGACTCATACAGGCTCTAACTGGCTGAGCCATCTGAGCCACAGGTTAGTGGAAACGCCCCCAGAGTCATAAAGGACAGTTGTTCTAGAGAGGTCAAGGTGGGGGGAGCATGTGGTGTGACCCACTTAGCCATTCCTGGCAGTGTGTGTGTGGGTATGGAAGAGTGTGTGTTGAGCCGGGTTCATGACCTCACTGCTAGAAATAGCCAGCCTGACCTCTCTCTTCCAGCTCTCAACACGTGCTTTAACTTATCAGAGGAATGCACCGCAGGTATTTCAACGGCCCAGTGAACACACACAGCAGGTACTTCTGTGGCCCAGTGAACACACACACAGCAGGTATTTCTGTGGCCCCTTGAACCGCCTCAGTATGGCTTACATAGCAGTTTCTGTGTTAACATTGTGAGAATTAATATCAAGACCGAAGGTCCAACAGTCAGACATACAGTAAACCGACAATTCAGGGAATTGGCTAAAAACAATGTTTTGGTCAAGACAACCTACATGAAGCCTTATATTTATTACTGCTTTTAACAAAACAACAGACCAGGAGTCGCTACTCGCTGATGTCTTATGGGAAAATCCAGACCTTATCTCAGCTAGTCTCCATTCTCAGAGACGCAGACAGAGAGACAGACGCAGAGACGCAGAGAGAGAGACAGAGACGCGGACGGACAGGCAGAGACGCGGACAGACAGGCAGAGACGCGGACGGACAGGCAGAGACGCGGACGGACAGGCAGAGACGCGGACGGACAGGCAGAGACGCGGACGGACAGGCAGAGACGCGGACGGACAGGGAGAGACGCGGACGGACAGGCAGAGACGCGGACGGACAGGCAGAGACGCGGACGGACAGGCAGAGACGCGGACGGACAGGCAGAGACGCGGACGGACAGGCAGAGACGCGGACGGACAGGCAGAGACGCGGACGGACAGGCAGAGACGCGGACGGACAGGCAGAGACGCGGACGGACAGGCAGAGACGCGGACGGACAGGCAGAGACGCGGACGGACAGGCAGAGACGCGGACGGACAGGCAGAGACCAACCCTCATTAACCATTCAAAAAACAGTTAACGACAGACAGACACGCACAGACAGACACACACAGGCACAGAGACACAGACACGCACACACAGGTACAGAGACACAGACAGACACACACACAGAGACACAGACACGCACAGACAGACACACACACAGAGACACAGACACGCACAGACAGACACACACAGACACGCACAGACAGACACAGACACACAGACAGACACAGACACAGACACAGACACAGACAGACACACAGACAGAGGCCGCGCCACTTTTTTCCAAACAGTAAAATGACTTGACCAAAGAAAATACTATGCATGCAGACAACAAACTGACATTTTTAATGAAGAACTTAAGGTAAATGTCTTACAGTCAAAGGGCGATTATTGAAAATGCAACTGCTGTAAAAGCAGGTAATAAAACGGCATTATCTAACATTTGCCAAAATGCAGTTTGAGGGAAAACACTTCTGAACAGCCCACCTAATGTGAGCGGTTCCGTATGCGACAGAGATGAAAATCTCAATTAGAAACTTAGAAAGAGGGGGAATCTAATAGCAACAATGATGATGGGTTGCTAATATGACTAGGACTGTGGTTGGATTTTGGCTAGGCTATTTCAAAGTAAGGTTAGACCGTCGTCATTATTTTGAAGTAAAAGTAAAACATTTGGGTTTCAAACAATTATACTGCAAGCTCACATGGTAAAGTGGTGGGTGACTCGCTGATCGCCCGCCAACCGTTGACTAGGCTATAGCGTATGCAGTCGAATGGCGAATGGGAGGCGCGCTTTAATTAGGAGTTGAGATTGAGAAATAAAAATAGTAGCTCTTTTTAATCATGGCCGCCAAAGTTTTTAACACATGATTGCATTTAGAATTGTTGTTTGTTGTGCAATGACTGGGCTTAAAAAAGCATGTTTTACTTCAGTACCAGCTTTTTTGAGGAGCTTCTCTTGTGCTGTCTGACAGGTGATAGGCCATTCCTCTCCTTAAACTAGGCTCTTTATGCTGCGCGTGTTCGAATCTCATCACGGACAACTTCTGCATTTTAGCTAATTAGCAACTATTACTACTTTTTAGCTACTTTGCAACTACTTTGGAGGTTAGATAACCTTAACCCTTAAACCTTATGCTTAACCCTAACCCTTGCTAACGTTAGCCGCCTAGCTAAAGTTAGCCGCCTACCTAACGTTTCCCGCCTAGCTAACGTTTCCCGCCTAGCTAACGTTTGCCGCCTCGCTAACGTTTGCCACAACACATTTGAATTTGTTAGATATCATATGTTTTGCAAATTCATAACATATTGTAAGTACTGCAATTTGTAACATATTGCAATTCATAATATATCGTATGAATTGTAATTCAGAACATATCTTATATGAAATGGATGATGGACATCCACAAATGAATACTGTACTAAACGACACCTAACAAAACGTCTATTCTCGGCGGCTAACTAGTACTTCATTTCGATGTACTATTGTGATTCTTATAGGACAACTGTGAACTGATGGTTAGTATGCACAGTCACAGTCAGTCTCGTCCTATTCTAAGTACCAGTGTAGAGAAATATTACAACCACCTAAACATCTTTTCTGATTCGTGATCAATTCTGAGACAACTGTGCTGAAGTGGTCTCTTCCTGGTTCAGTTAAGTCCAGATAATGAGAACAGAATGAATAAATACATGAATAAAGATAACTACTTTGCTTTGAGTGGGAATATGCAGTGATTAAATGGGGAGAAGAAAGAGAAAGAGGGAAGAAAGGGAGCTGGTCTCTTAACGCCTCACACAGATGGATGGATTGGCAAGAACCTGAAAACAACAAGAACATTTTATTTCTCTCTCAGCTGTCTCTCTCCCTCTCTTTTGCTCCTTCTCGTGCCTAGTACTTAATAATAACATGTTGTTGTGTATCCGAATAAGTAGTACGATTTTGTATGATGTTCAGGGTCCAAGAAAACAGAATCATTCAAACTGTCTAAGTGTTCTGTGTTCAGGAATGTCTTTGGAGAGATGTATTTATTGAAAGCTTGAAACTACTTTGAAGTACCATAGTAATAGCACAGTAATTGTGATAGTAGTAGAAATGGCAATATTTGCAAGCAGCAGTAATAGTAGTTAGGGTTGGGAGGTAAACAGATTTTCATTCCATTTCTGTTCCATACCAGGTATACAGTATTACCGGAAGTGCACCCGAGGCACTATTTATTCTCTTTTTTTGGGACGCACAAAACATTTCAGGCTACAGGGATCTATGTCTATGTTGTGGCCAAGAAGCTTGATTATTGACATTTAGCTAGCAAGTTAGGGAAGCAAATGCATAGCTGGAGCCCTGAGCTGGATATAATTTATTTGACACATCTTAGATGTATTAGTTTTACTTCACTTATAAGCAGTGGTGTATGGTTTGGATTTTGGTATGGTTTGGATTTTGGTATGGTTTGGATTTTGGTATGGTTTGGATTTTGGTATGGTTTGGATTTTATTTTACAGTATTGCAAATCATCTGTTTTAGAAATACCCCATTATACGGTATAAATTCTATATCGCCCAAGCCTAGTAGTCGTGTTACATTTACAAGAAGTAATTGTGTAATTTATTGAAGTAGCAGTAGTTGGATTTTAATTGGTAGTATCGATATTAACGTGTTTAGTAGTATAGAGTTGAGATGGAAGGAGAAAGACAGTGAGAATGGAGCGGGTCTTGGGCTCTGACATGATTTAAACACCATGGGAGGAAATGGAAAAGGACTTCTTGGACCTGATAATTGAGTTTCCACATTTAACATCCAAAACTGAGGGTTAGGGCCTTGGAATCAGTTAAAAGCTTTATTTATCTCGCCCCTTTCTCTCCTACTTTGTCTTTCTCACTGTACTCTCCCTCTATCTCCCTCTCTCTTTCCCTCTCCCTCTCACTTTCTCTCATGTCTCATTTAACCCAGCTGGGTATCATTAACAGTGAATAGAGTCCAGATATTCTTACTAGTCAGAGAGAGGGTCACTAGTACCGGGGCTGGGAGTGACACCAACCGGGAGTGTGTGCACAAGTGTGTATTTGAACCCTACAATTGTGTTGTTGGTTTAGATTGCATCATGATGCGCAAGAAGTATGTGCGAAAAATGCTAATATCGGTCCCATGACTTGAAGTGGATTTGTTAGAACGTTAACATGTGGAAACAATGCAAGGGAAACTAAACCAAGGCATGGACTGCTTTCATACTTTGTCCATAGACTGCTTACAGGGTAAGGAAACCAATGTGTCATTTAGTAATTTGGGTGAACTACCCCTTTAACATTATCACCCTAAGTAGCACACCTGTGGCCCGCCCATGAATGTTTATAGTCTTCCCTTCACCTCGCTTCCAGATGTCACACGTTAACAGTACACATAATTCCTCTAATGACCAGGGAGAGAAGGGCTGTGGGTGTGTTTTTGTTCGCCTCTTGTTTACATCTGGCTTTGGATAGAAAGGCTACCTGGGGCGGCAGGTAGCCTAGTGGTTTGAGCGTTGGGCCAGTAACCGAAAGGTTGTTGGATCGAATCCCAGACAAATCTGTCGTTCTGCCCCTGAACACGGCAGTTAACCCACTGTTCCCTGGTAGGCCATCATTGTAAATAAGAATTTCTTCTTAACTGACTATACCAGTTAAATAAATCAAATTAATATTTGATTAGGGTGCTATGAGGGAATAGATCAACTATGAAATTAGCAGATAGAATTGAAGTCTATCAAATAACATGATTTAATCCCCTTTTTTATATATTTATTAATTATGCCCCTACCCCCCTCTTCCTTGGTGGAAGTATAACGTTTCTTTCCTAATCATACCCTTGAATTAATAAAAGTTTGAATTTAATAGCCCACTAATCACTACCAGATTGTCACGGTCTCTGCCCACACTGACTGAAGTTGGGAGTTAATTATAGCTTTCAGATAAACTCTCTTCTTTCTCTCTTCTCTGTCTAATAGTCTGTTTCACATGTGACACATACAGATGAACGTGGTACCTTCCGGCATTTGGAAATTGTTCCCGAGGATGAACCAGACGTGTGGAGGTCTACAATTATTTTTCTGAGGTATTTGACTGATTTCTTTTGTTTTTCCCATGATGTCAAGCAAAGAAGCACTGAGTTTGAAGGTAGGCCTCGAAATACATCCACAGGTCCACCTCCAATTGACTCACATGATGTCAATTAGCTTATCAGAAGCTTCTAAAGCCATGACATCGTTTTCAGGAATTTTCCAAGCTGTTTAAAGGCTCAGTCAACTTAGTGTATGTAACCTTCTGACCCACTGTAATTGTGATAAAATTAATTATAAGTGAAATAATCTGTCTGTAAATAATTGTTGGAAAAATTACTTGTGTCATGCACAAAGTAGATATCCTAACAGACTTGCCAACACTATAGTTTAACAAGACATCTGTGGAGTGGTTAAAAAACGAGTTTTAATGACTCCAACCTAAGTGTATTTAAACTTCCGACTCACAGTATAGGTTAGGTAGTTCATGCTACATTTAGTTTCTGTATATAAATATTTGGTCCGCGCACATCCTGAATACAAGAAGAAGAGAGGGGTGCCGAAGGGGAAACGATTGTGCCACAGTTTATATTATTCTTTGTTTATTAATGCAGCCTTCTCCTGGATCATGTATAACTACAAAAATACAGCACCTCCCATCCTAGGGGTTGACTGTTTCAGAGTGGGATGTGTGTTTCAAAGCAGGTTGTGTGTAGTGGCAGGTTGTGTGTTTCAGAGCAGGTTGTGTGTAGTGGCAGGTTGTGTGTTTCAGAGAAAGGTTGTGTGTAGTGGCAGGTTGTGTGTTTCAGAGCAGGTTGTGTGTAGTGGCAGGTTGTGTGTTTCAGAGCAGGTTGTGTGTAGTGGCAGGTTGTGTGTTTCAGAGCAGGTTGTGTGTAGTGGCAGGTTGTGTGTTTCAGAGCAGGTTGTGTGTAGTGGCAGGTTGTGTGTTTCAGAGCAGGTTGTGTGTAGTGGCAGGTTGTGTGTTTCAGAGCAGGTTCTTTGTTTCAGATCAGGTTGTGTGTTTTAGAGCCGATTGTGTGTAGTGGCAGGATGTATGTAAGTGGCAGGTTGTGTGTAAGTGGCAGGTTGTGTGTTTCAGAGCAGGTTGTGGGTAAGTGGCAGGTTGTGTGTTTCAGAGCAGGTTGTGGGTAAGGGGTATGGATGCCCCTTTAATCAAGGCTGACAGGTGATTTAAGGCTGCTATCATTGGCCTGCACATCTTTACTTCACTGTAATGGCCACTATTAAAGCTAACTAGCCTGCCTGGCTCACTAAACAGTCAGGGGCTGAGGGAGGGCAGATCCTACACACACATACTGTATATACACACACACACATACACACACAGAGAGAGATGCACACATTTCAGACTCTTATCATCTCTCCAGTCCTCCTCTCTCCAGTCCTCCTCCTCTCGCTCATGGCATACAGTAGCATGCAGTGATGTTGACAGTAGAACCAGCCAGGGCAGGGGACCAGGGATGGGGATGGGCTGTGTGTTGACTCTCCCGGCTCTCCCAGGGTGCAAGGACCATCACCCCTCTGTGTGACCATGAGAGGAAAGAGACTAAGTCTTTCCAAGAAAAAGCTAATTGTTTCTGCACCTATTCAACAGCACAACACCCCTATCCGGTTTGCTTTTGCAATGTGAGAATGTAGGATAACCTGGTTAGGGGCTACAACGTGTTTTTGTTACAAATTTCTCTAGGATTTTCCTCCCCTGGAGAGAGGTATGTGGGTAAACACACACGCACTCACGCACGCCCGCTGAAGCTGAATAAAGAGATCATAATTCCAGCCTCAGAAAGTCTGGTTTTCTGATGGGAGTTTCTTTCCTTGGCCACTTCCTGTTCTGAGCCTGGGGGGACCCAATAGTTTTGGAGAACAGACATTTTCCCAGCACCTGAAGCAATGGTCTAGTTTTATGATTCAGGAACAGCAGACTATAAATTAATACAATAAACTTGGATGAGCTCGGTATCAAGACGCACACATTTTGATCTAAACAGTCTTACTACAATAATTTGGACTATGTGGCTAAAAATCTGTCCATAATAAATAACAAGAAAGACAATGCTCCTTTTCAGCCGTTTCTTAATGTTAACTGGGCATTATTTTTTCAATTAGGACCCTTGTCCGTTAGAATGAGCTATGCATCTTCCACCTGCCGCCTTCCCGCCTTGACAGAAAAACAATTTTTAATCTTGCCAAAAATCTGCCCAGCATTTATTTTGGGCTTGTCACCTGCCTTCCCGCCTTTGGATTCACGCCCAGCATTATGGGCGAGCCTTAGGTGGCCTGGCCCGCCCTACCGTACCTCCTTGCCCGTCCAAGTAAAATATTGATCATTTATTTGATCGAGATGCATCAATCTCAGTTAAACCATCCGAGCGAGCGAAACAGCGCCCCCCTGTCTCAGTATGTGTAGATCATGTATATGATACTGTCTGGACCCTGTCATACTATTTCTGTCCAGACAGCATCAGATACATGGGCTACAAACAGAGGGGCTCTGTTTCGCTCGCATGCTTTCTCGGGTAATATATACTGAACAAAAATATAAATGCCACATGCAACAATTTCAATGATTTTGCTGACTTACAGTTCATATAAGGAAATCAATCAATTTAAATAAATTCATTAGGCTCTAATCTATGGATTTCACATGACTGGGCAGGGGCACAGCCATGGATGGGACTGGGAGGGCAAAGGCCCACCAACTTAGGAGCGAGGCCTAGCCAATCAAAATGTGTTTTTCCAAACAAAAGGGTTTTATTATAGACAGAAATACTCCGCAGCACCCCTCCCCTCCTCTGACGACCCCACAGGGGAAGTAGCCGGATGTGGAGGTCCTGGACTGGCTTGGTTACACGTGGTCTGTGGTTGTGAGGCCGGTTGGATGTACTGTCAAATTCTCTAAAACAACATTGAAGGTGGCTTATGATAGACAAATGAACATTCCTGGAGTCAGCATGTCAATTGCATGCTCCCTCAACTTGAGACACCTGTGGCAATTAGTTGTGTGTCAAAACTACACAATTTAGAGTGGCCTTTAAGTATCCCCAGCACAAGGTACACCTGTGTAATGATCGTGCTGTTTAATCAGCTCCTTTTTATGCCACACCTGTCAGGTGGATGGATTATCTTGACAAAGGATAAAATGCTCACTAACATGGATGTAAAGAAATTGGACACAAAATTTGAGCGAGATAAGCTTTTTGTGCTTTTTGAGTCTTTTATTTCAGCTCATGAAACGGGATCAGCACTGTGGCCTGCCTTTCTGCCTTTGGGACAAAAACTACCACTGTTAGGGTAGAGACATGAGCATCTCGTCATTATATACAGATCTCTGGTTTCAGCCTTTTGCTAATTGGAAAGGAAAGTTGGTGGGTGTAGTGCACTGTTAGGATGCTGGATTGAGTAAGACCTTTAGAAAGGTCAACATTCACAAGGCCGCAGGGCCAGACAGATTACCAGGACGTGTACTGCAAGCATGCGCTGACCAACTAGCAAGTGTCTTCACTGACATTTTCAACCTCTCCCTGTCCGAGTCTGTAATACCAACATGTTTTAAGCAGACCACCATAGTGCCTGTGCCAAGAACACTAAGGTTGCCTGCCTAAATGACTACCAACCCGTAGCACTCACATCTGTAGCCATGAAGTTCTTTGAAAGGCTTGTCATGGCTCACATCAACACCATCATCCCAGAAACCCTAGACCCACTCCAATTTGCATACTGCCCTAACAGATCCACAGATGATGCAGTCTCTATTGCACTCCACACTGCCCTTTCCCACCTGGTCAAAAGGAACACCTATGTGAGAATGCTGTTCATTGACTACAGCTCAGCGTTCAACACCATAGTGCCCTCAAAGCTCATCAATAAGCTAAGGACCCTGGGACTAAACACCTCTCTCTGCAACTGGATCCTGGACTTCCTGACGGGCCACCCCCAGGTGGTAAGGGTAGGTAACAACACATCTGCCACGCTGATCCTCAATACAGGGGCCCCTCAGGGGTGCGGTCTCACCCCCCTCCTGTACTCCCTGTTCACTCATGACTGCACAGCCAGGCATGACTCCAACACCATCATTCAATTTGCCGATGAGACAGCTTATAGGTAGGAGGTCAGAGACCTGGCCGTGTGGTGCCAGGACAACAACCTCTCCCTCATTGTGATCAAGATGAAGGAGATGATTGTGGACTACAGGAAAAAGAGGACCGAGCGCGCCCCCATTCTCATCGACGGGGCTGTAGTGGAGCAGGTTGATAGCTTCAAGCTCCTTGGTGTCCACACCAACAAACTAACATGGTCCAAGAACACCATGACAGTCGTGAAGCTGGCACGACAAAACCTATTCCCCCTCAGGAGACTGAAAGGTTTTGACGTGGGTCCCCAGATCCTCAAAAGGTTCCACAGCTGCAGCATTGAGAGCATCTGACTGGTTAATTCACGGCCTGGTATGGCAACTGCTCGGCCTCCAACCACAAGGCACTACAGAAGATAGTGTGAATGGACCAGTACATCACTAGGGCCAAGTTTCCTGCCATCCAGAACCTCTATACCAGGCGATGTCAGAGGAAGGCCCTAAAAATTGTCAAAGACTCTAGCCACCCTAGTCATAGACTGTTCTTTCTGCTACCACATGGCAAGCAGTACCGGAGCGCCAAGTCTATGTCCAAGAGGCTTCTAAACAGCCTCTTCCCCAGAAGCCATAAGAGTCCTGAACATCTAGTCTACAAGCTACCCAGACTATCGCATTGCCCCCCTCCCCTCTCCACACCACTGCAACTCTCTGTTGTCAACTATCCATAGTCACTTTAATTAACTCTACCTACATGTACATACTACCTCAACTAACCGGTGCCCCCAAACATCGACTCTGTACCGGCACCCCTCTGTATACATTGTTATTTTTTACTGCTGCTCTTTAATTACTTGTTACTTTCATCTCTTATTCTTATCCGTATTTTTTTAACTGCTCTGTCGGTTAGGGGCTCGTAAGTAAGCATTTCACTGTAAGGTCCTGTTGTATTCGGCATTTCACTGTAAGGTCCTGTTGTATTCGACACATGTGATTAATAACATTGGATTTGATTGCCCTAAAGTAAATGGATGTTTAGCCAAAATTATATAATTACTCCTGTCTAAATAAAATTATTTAAAAAACTTTCCAGGGAGAATGACTTTCTGGACAGCTTTGTGTTCAGCGACAGACACAACTCAGAGAACTTGGCAGAGGAACTGTTGAGAGAGGCCAGAGAATGGCAAGTAGATGGAAAAGTGGTCTGTTGTGTTAAAGACAATGCAGCTAACATAACCAAAGCCTTGAACATTTTAAAATGGACCCATCATCCATGTCTTGCCCACACAATCAACCTGATTGTAAGAGATGCTCTGAAGGTGATGAAGCCCACTGTGGACAAAGTGAAAGCAGCTGTGGAATACTCCCACAGGAGCACAGTAGGTGCTGAAAAAGTCTACACAACGCCAGATGGGGATGTCTGAGCTGAGGCCTAAACAAGACTGCACTACAAGGTGGAATTCAACATTGTATATGTTGAAGCGGTTTCTTGAATCAAAGGATGCCATCATCTCTACCCTGGCCATTGTCAATGCACCTGTTGATGCTCTGACCCAAGAAGAATGGGAGGTGGTGGAGGAGGTGTGCAGAGTCCTGGAACCCTTCGAGCAGGTCACTGTGGAGATCAGTGGAGAGAGGTACAGCAAGCAGTTATTACTACATCATTATTTAATCCAGTATTATATACAGTGGGGCAAAACATTATTTAGTCAGCCACCAATTGTGCAAGTTCTCCCACTTAAAAAGATGAGAGAGGCCTGTAATTTTCATCATAGGTACACTTCAACTATGACAGACAAAATGAGAAAAATGTCCAGAAAATCACATTGTAGGATTTTTGATGAATTTATTTGCAAATGATGGTGGAAAATAATTATTATATAGTTATTTTGGTCAATAACAATAACACAGGATGGAATATAATCACGTGCTATCAGAACCAGCACCAGCAGTAGTGCCACAAACGTCTGCTGTTTGGATGCTGTTTGACAAGAGAGCAACTGGGGATGCAGCACGAAGGAATCCCTCAGCAGATGTCATAACGGAGGTCCCATCCTATTTGGAGGATATGGTGCAATATTCTGTTATTATTTTGTTCAGATTGTATTCGTTTTGAATTGTTACATTTGTATGGACTTTGTTGATATACATGAAAAAGTTTTACTTTAAATGCAAATGTTTAATAACATTCTGTTTCATAACAAACCAATGCATTGTGGTTAAGGTAGAGCATTATTTTAAGCATTGTTTTAACACATTAACACACAATGCACATTTAAGCATTGTTTTAACACAATCATAGTCAAACTATCGCAAACTGTTTGACTTGAAAAAATACAAAACATGTTTTTTTTAAAGAGCGGTTTGGGAGCCAAAAGAGCCGGCTGTTTATGGTGAGCTGAGCCGAACGACCCGGCTCACTGAAAAGAGCCGGAATGCCCATCACTAATATTTTCCATCATTTTCTTCAAATCTGAAAAAGTTGCGAAGCCACGCCCATTTTCTGGAAAAATGTCATTATGATCCTTAAAAGCAAATAGTGTCCACTGCTTGTATACTTTGAATTTTGGCGAATGTAGCACAACACCCAGGAACCTTTAGCATACTAACTATATCCATAGTCTGACAAATAGGCATACTACATACTCAATTTACATCACAAATAGTATGGTTAGTATGAGTATTCAAACAGTTTCAGCCTCGATAATCACCAAGCCTCGGTGTGAAAGAGCAAAATATAATGATCCCATATATCCAGTGAAACTCCAGTGATAAAAAATCTTCCTGTCCTGAGCTCAATGGCGCAGAAAACGTTGAGGGCCCGGAATCCGCTTAGTTGGTTGATACAATGTTGCAAGTTCGTTAGCGACAGCTTCCGGCTGGACCCTCAGCATTTGATACAATTTGAACTTCACGAGCAATAGCTCAAGTCAAGACAGATAGAAAAGGAGACAGACAGGTGGAGAAAATCAAATCAAATCAAATGTATTTATATAGCCCTTTGTACATCAGCTGATATCTCAAAGTGCTGTACAGAAACCCAGCCTAAAACCCCAAACAGCAAGCAATGCAGGTGTAGAAGCACGGTGGCTAGGTAAAACTCAGCCAGAAGAAGACATTTACATTACATTTAACATTTTCAACAGGATATTTTTGACAGTTTTTCTGTCACCTTCAGGCCTATGTATTTTACAAATTGATGATGCATTATAGGCCTTATGACATCCAGTGGAACTATGCCACTTTAGCCGCCAATGGAGTGTATCTAAATCTTAAAAGGGGGGGTGAGAATCTTTACTTTTAGATTATTATCATTCTATCCTAGGTTTTCATCATTAAAGAGGTGGGGATTTTTTTAGAAACAAAAACATTATTTGAACATTTTTGAAATTAAACTGTTCCATGAAAATGTGCATATATAAAAATGTTTAACTGGCATGCAGATCGTAGAAACGTAGGATACATTGTTTCCACCAAACATGAAACTCATGAGCTGCCTAGAGTCTTCACCATTACACCCATTTTTAAAAAAGCGTGCACGGGCTGGAGCCCGGGAACTGTGCCTGTTCAACTGATTCATTATGGTGCCGCGTCTGCCTGGCAGAAGGATTTGATTGATGCTTATTTTAATCAATCCAGTGGGTATTTCTTTAGCAAACTCTACTATCACATGTGCACTACACAAAAACTGCTAAACAACAACCTATTGCTTAGGTGTGCACTTACATTTCTTGGATTTTTCCCAGACCTCTAAAGTGGTCGCCTGATGTGGTTTAAGCATTGTTGTGGAATTAGAACATCAAATTTAGTTAGGAAAAACAGAGACCTGGAAAAACAAAACTTTTCATTTATTTGTCAAGATAATGATGAAATACATCATTTATAGAACAAACAACATTGTGGCAATTCATATATTGCAGTAAAACAGTAAATAATACGTTAATCTCAAGAGAAGACAGGTTAAATGTTAAACAATGTTTGATGTTATTTTACATAGCAAATAGGCTTTATCATATAGGCCTAGACCTAGAAAATATCCAAAACAACTAACTAGTAATTTCAATTGTCAAGTAATGTCTTTCTACACAATTACAACACATTTTTCAAATCTGGGAGGTAAATTCCAAAAAGTGTTCAATCGTTTCGCTGTGTATTTCAGATGGTATCAAGGCATTAGAATGTACCAGAGGCTACCAAAATAGAGCTTCTCCTACACTTTGTTCCAACCGATTGAATACATTTACTTTTTTTTTTTAAACACCTTTCAAGTACACTAATAAAGAGCTTTTATTAGTGAAGACAGCAGCACAAAATAGTCTGAAACAACTTGTAGAGAAGAGAGATTAGGTGTGTGTGTGTGTGTGTGTGTGTGTGTGTGTGTGTGTGTGTGTGTGTGTGTGTGTGTGTGTGTGTGTGTGTGTGTGTGTGTGTGTGTGTGTGTGTGTGTGTGTGTGTGTGTGTGTGTGTGTGTGTGTGTGTGTGTGTGTGTGTGTGTGTGTGGTAGGTATGAGCCAGTCTAGCCTGCGAAGGTCCAGCCACAGGGAGGTATGAACACACTCCCACGTCTCACCTCCCTTTAATTATCCAGATGTGTCACTTCAACAAAGAGTCCATTGATGGGGAATACGTCCATATTTTAAACAGGGACACTAGACTCTTCTGTGGTAGAAATAAATATGAGGAAAACACTTTCCTTTTGACAGTTACAGGATGTATTTAGTCTGGGAACACAAGACAGGGCACTGTGTGCAGATAGAACTTCTTAACAGCTCAATAAATATTGTATCACCTTTCTCTCTTCAACGGTTATACCGTTTATCGCAGAAATTGTGATATCTGTACTTATCCTTTTGGATCCAGTTTGGATTTGACTGGATTTTACAGTATTTTAATCTCTCTTTCTTTCTTTTCTCACTCACTCACTCACTCACTCACTCACTCACTCACTCACTCACTCACAGACACACACTCACAAGTGATTTGTCCTCCAAACTACAGAGTCTCGATGCATTAAACACAGTCCCTGTGAGTACTTTGTTTTGACTTCTCTTACACGGGGTCAAGCCTGATTCTTTTCCTTGTTAGCCATTGTGAAAGCATTGAGAAGTGCTCTGCCGTCTGCCGTACGTTGTTTATTCTAAAGGTGACATTGACCCGAGCTGACGTCGATATCAGGTTTTCTGTTGACTGTGTTTGACTTCAGATAGATCAGACAGATGTGCTCCAAGACGCCCAGATTAATCTGATTTTAATGCGTATGGCAGGGTGGAACAGAAGGTTGAATTCCCCTTCAGGCTTTTAGTACAGTAATAAAATCAAACATTTACTTTGATCCTCTCCTGTTGACTTTAACGTGTTTGACAGCAGTAATGAGGGACAGAGAGCAGTGGACCAAAGCAGGACCATTCAGTTGTCTAGTTCAATATCAATCCCTATCCCCTAGCCCTGACCCCTATTCCCTGCAAGCTCCAGTTTAGTGCGCACACTCAAGCCCAAGCCACTGTATATATCACAAGTCAACTGTATAATTTAGATGGCTTATTTGCACACTAAGCACAGTATAGTACATTCAACTCCAACCAGAGCCCTGTGGATATTATAGGCTTTGAAAGCTGGCCCTACTTTGTAAATCTATAGGTTGATTACTATTACTGTAGCAGATATAGGAGTGTATGAAACCCACTCCTGGGTACAATTAGCCCTATAATAGGCCCCAGCAACCCTATAGAGCAGGCTGTGTACACACACACACACACACCACACACCACACACTAGAGTAGATTCCTAGAGCAGGCTGTGAGAGGGGGAATGTAAGGGACAGTGTATGGCAGGCCAACTCTGCCTCCACTACAGCCCCTCACCATTTAGGCCTAGGAGGGCCCTGTGCCTCCTCTTGTACCTCGCCCTGTTTTGCTACATCTGCCTCTCTTCCTAACTCCCCCTATGTCGCCCTACTGTCTCCCTCTATTTCCCTGGCACACCCTGCAACTCCACCAAACTTTTCTCTCACTCCTCTGTTCTCCCAGGCTCCTCTCTGCTCTCCCCCTGTTTGTGTTGGATGGCTTCCCGCAGACTGTTGGCTTTGGGGCACTTGGTTTTAGAGGCTGATGATAAACCGTTAGGCCTACTTTCTGCCCTTCTAAGAAAGACAAATAAACACAGTTTACCTCGGAGTCACGTTTATACAGCAGTAGAAAGCTGAATTTACCTCAGACCAGAAGATTCACCAAGTATCTCCGATAAAAATGCTGCATTTTGGGCCTCTACTGGTAAAGCTGCAGAATGTTGGAGTTATTATTAGTGGCTGGAAGAATTTTAGTTGGTCCCTGAAGGGCCGGCAGGTGAATAGTGTTGTCTGACCTCCACCAGGAGTGGAAGTTTTCCATCATGGTAAATGTGAGACAGTCCATAACCCTGTGTCCTGTGTGTGTCAAGACAACAGCCCTACGCTCCACTCCGATGTCTACCTGGATTGAGAATACAGCTGAGAGTGAGAGAGGAGGGGGTAGAAAGGTGTGCATGCGTTGAACCTCTGTTACACAATCACATACAGGTCAGTGTGTACCTCGAGGAAGCAAAGAGAGGACCGATTTCAAGAGTGTCTCCACAGAACAGAGCCTTGGAAAATCTTTTTAATTTTTTTCATTCTAACTCTTCGGCCAGGCTTTTACATAGGAGAGCTCCTCTCCCTGGCCACATGGTAAACACATCTCTGATTCTCCCTCCCTAACACAGGACACGAGCCACCAGCTGTCTGTTTCATTTACTGTTTAAGATCAGCATTAGCTCCTGTATAGCCCATATACATTAACCCATAGAAGTAGGCCAGTGTCTCAGTGTGATATGGCTGTAATCTGATACTACAGGAACTGGAGCACTTCAGAAGGAGAAACCAACTCGATGATGGTGATGATAAGTGCACAATGAGGCCATTCAGAGGTCGATGGGTGTTTGTAAAGGGGAGCTGTTGAGAGAGTTTGTACAGTTTTACAGCTGTTGTGTTTTGTGATTAGCTGATTACTGCAACGCTGTTACAGTGACGTTATTGTATTTGTGAGAGAATAGATAGTTAACCGACTGGCGTGAAAGCGATATGTCTTATATTCTGGAAATCCAGATATCATAAATGTCTTACATTTACATTACATTTACATTTAAGTCATTTAGCAGACGCTCTTATCCAGAGCGACTTACAAATCTTATTGGTTTCTAGAAGCTGTGTAGAGGTGACGATGTCGTTCTGTGATATCCGGGGTCATTAGAGGTCTGTCTTGGCAGAGAGCCAGAGAGTTCTCGGGCAACAGATCAAAATCAACACATCCAAACACACTACATGACCAAAAGTATGTGGACACCTGCTCATCGAACATCTCATTCCAAATCATGGGCATTAATATGGAGTTGGTCCCCCTTTGCTGCTATAACAGACTCCACTCTTCTAGGAAGGCTTTCCACTAGATGTTGGAACATTGCTGCGGGGACTTGCTTCCATTCAGCCACAAGACCATTAGTGAGGTCGGGCACTGATGTTTGGGCAATTAGGCCTGGCTCGCAGTCGGCGTTCCAATTCATCCCAAAGATGTTCGGTGGGGTTGAGGTCAGGGTACTGTGCAGCAATGTTCCCTCTAATTCTTCTCGGGACTGAGTACATTTCAGGTCTGCTGAGCGCAAACTTGAACGTTGGGAAAATTCTGTGCAACTTCCAGTGCACGTTTACTGTGAACACTGAGGCTGTACCCGCTTTAAGTTACAGTTTTAATAGTGGCTAGGTAGGCTACTGTGGCTATTTGATCATAATGTAGGCCTACCAGAGTGGTATAGCATCAAAACATTTTAACATGGAAAGAGCTGTTCTGTCCTTTTCTCGCTCTACTTTATTTCCATTTTATAACCAGCAGCACACAGCAATGCTGACCATATTTTGCTTTTATGAGAGATTTGCATTTAGAAATGCAAGCTGCCTCAATTTCGAGGGGCTGATGTGGTTTCCTCTCTCAGTAATTATTTGTCACGTTTTTGAGAAAACCCTCTCTGAGGGAACGGATGTGGCCACTATGCAGAGTCTCCCTATCATGACTTTAGTAAGCCGTGGGTAGACAGAGGCCTTGTTCTTCCACCAGCTCAGAGGATCTGGGATCGGACCTCTGCTGAGGGATTCCTTCATGCTGAATCCCCAGTTGCTCTCTCGTCAAACAGCATATAAACAGCAGACGCCTCACACAGGAAGCGGCGCAGGTCCTAATCCAGGCACTTGTCATCTCTCGTCTGGATTACTGCAACTCGCTGTTGGCTGGGCTCCCTGCCTGTGCCATTAAACCCCTACAACTCATCCAGAACGCCGCAGCCCGTCTGGTGTTCAACCTTCCCAAGTTCTCTCACGTCACCACGCTCCTCCGCTCTCTCCACTGGCTTCCAGTTGAAGCTCGCATCCGCTACAAGACCATGGTGCTTGCCTACGGAGCTGTGAGGGGAACGGCACCTCAGTACCTCCAGGCTCTGATCAGGCCCTACACCCAAACAAGGGCACTGCGTTCATCCACCTCTGGCCTGCTCGCCTCCCTACCACTGAGGAAGTACAGTTCCCGCTCAGCCCAGTCAAAACTGTTCGCTGCTCTGGCCCCCCAATGTTGGAACACACTCCCTCACGACGCCAGGACAGCGGAGTCAATCACCACCTTCCGGAGACACCTGAAACCCCACCTCTTTAAGGAATACCTAGGATAGGATAAAGTAATCCTTCTCACCCCCCTTAAAAGATTTAGATGCACTATTGTAAAGTGGCTGTTCCACTCGATGTCATACGGTGAATGCACCAATTTGTAGGTCGCTCTGGATAAGAGCGTCTGCTAAATGACTTAAATGTAATGTAATGTAATGTAAATGTGGCACTACTGCTGGTGCTCCTGCTCCATCTGATCCCTCTTCTTCCTGTTGCCCTGGTGCCCTGGTGCCTGAGCCAGCTGACTGCTGGGGCTGTCCCTCCCTTCTGCTGAGGTTATTCTTCGAAGAGCCTCATCAATCGCTCTGGCATCACTGAAGGCTAACTTCTTAAACTTGGGGTCAACTGCAGCGGTTTCTGATAGCACGTGATTATATTCCATTCTGTGGAACTTTCTGTTCATTGATGTATATAGGGTGTCCATCAACTCTGTCACATGTCCTGTGGTTACATTTGCTTCTCTCTGGCGGCTGGCTGTGATTCACTGCAGACCCTTACACAGGCGTGTCATTTTTGAGGCTGTCACATAGCTGAAAAGAGAGAACAGTAACTTATTAGTTCATGTTTTGTCTACTGATATTACATTCTCATCTACTGCTCATATACATAAATAATACTGGATTAAATAATGATGTATTAATAACTGCTTACTGTACTTCTCTCCACTGATCTCCACAGTGACCTGCTAAAAGGGTTCCAGGACTCTGCACACCTCCTCCACCACCTCCCATTCCGCTTGGGTCAGAGCATCAACAGGTGCATTGACAATGGCCAGGGTAGAGATGATGGCATCCTTTGACTCAAGAAACCGCTTCGACATTTAATGTTGAATTCCACCTTGGAAGTCTTGTTTAGGCCTCAGCTCAGGCATCCCTATCTGGCGTTGTGTAGACTTGAGTTTTTCAGCGCCTGCTGTGCTCCTGTGGGAGTATTCCACAGCTGCTTTCACTTTGTCCACAGTGGGCTTCATCACCTTCAGAGCGTCTCTTACAATCAGGGTGTTTGTGTGGGAAAGACATGGATGATGGGTCCATTTTTAAATGTTCAAGGCTTAGGTGATGTTAGCTGCATTGTCTTTAACACAACAGACCACTTTTCCATCTACTTGCCATTCTCTGGCCTCTCTCAACAGTTCCTCTGCCAACTTCTCTGAGGTGTGTCTGTTGCTGAACTCAAAGCAGTCCAGAAGACAGCAAGACATTTTCAATGAAGTGACATGTAATCGACATGTAAGAAGTGGTTACCCTTGATGTCCAACACAGTCAGTGGTAAGGCAAACTGCAGTAGCTTTTTGGACTCTTTCCCGCAATGAAGCCTGTGTGTTCTCGTACAGTTGTGGAATAAGTGCTTTTGAAAGGGTTTTCCTGCTTGGAATTGTGTACATTGGATTTAGACTATTGCTTTAATTTAAAAAACCTCTGTCCTCCACGATCGCAAATGGCTGGAAATCGGTGACAATCATTTTAGCCATTTCAATATCAATTTGGCCTTGTTTTGCTACAGACATAGACTTTGGCGTAAACTGGTCCATAGAAGACTGCGTTGCTGTGGGTCGCGGAGTAGGCCTACTTGACTGAGTGGACACTTGGAGATGCTGGCTGCACCACTATCATTTGCAGGCCCGCTAGTTTCTCGAATCTCCACTACAGCAAGCTTCATAGTAGGGTGCACAGTTCTCATATGCCGGTGTAGGTTGTGCGTAGAACAGGCGTTATATGAGATTTAGTTTTGGAAAATTCTACACTGTGCTCTAACATTGTCTACATTATTAAAATGCATCCAAATGCTACTGTGCTTCCGACTCTTTTTCCAGCTGCTGTTTTCACAGCTGTCCTTCCTCTCTCTCTCCTCGGCTGCTAAGTGTGTGAGTGAGTTGGCTCGGCCCTCCCTCACACATCTTTGGTTCATTGGTTGACACCAGGTGTCTGATTGACAGGAACAACAGGTTTTGGCTGTTAGTCTGAGCAGACAGTCAGAAAGAATGTGTGTGCGCTCGAGCATTTAGGGCTATATTATTGTATTTTGTTTTTCGTTCTTTGAATTAGTTCATTCTATTCATTTAAATCTTTTGACTATTTATATCTTAATTGTTTTATATTTTTATAAATAGATTTGGCTCTTCTGATATGCGAGCCGGCTCCCAATGTTCACCTAAAAGAGAAGGCTCTTAGATCAGACTCGTTCGCTAATGACCCATCACTATTGGCTACTTAGCTTATTCAAGCCTGTATCAAAATGCAACACTGTCCCTTTAAGACATAAAAAAAGCTCTTTACCTGACTTTCTTTTTAAAGATTGAAGCAAGCAATCCCTCCCCTATTGCTGACTACAAAGTATCTATAACTGGGCTAATAACTCACTAACTAGCAAAGGATATGAACAAAACGTGCACACGGGGCTACATGCAGCTCTCACTCTGATCTCAAATCAAGCATACCTACTCATGACCACAGCTGTAACATCTACTCATGACCATAGCTGTAACATCTACTCATGACCACAGCTGTAATATCTACTCATGACCACAACTGTAATATCTACTCATGACCACAGCTGTAACATCTACTCATGACCACAACTGTAACATCTACTCATGACCACAGCTGTAACATCTACTCATGACCACAGCTGTAACATCTACCCATGACCACAACTGTAATATCTACTCGTGACCACAGCTGTAAAATCTACTCATGACCACAGCTGTAACATCTACCCATGACCACAACTGTAATATCTACTCGTGACCACAGCTGTAACATCTACTCATGACCACAACTGTAATGTCTACACATGACCACAGCTGTAACATCTACTAATGACCACAGTTGTAACATTTACTCATGACCACAGCTGTAACATCTACTCATGACCACAGCTGTTACATCTACTCATGACCACAGCTGTAACATCTACTCATGACCACAGCTGTAACATCTACTCATGACCACAGCTGTAGCATCTACTCATGACCACAGCTGTAACATCTACTCATGACCACAACTGTAATATCTACTCATGACCACAGCTGTAACATCTACTCATGACCACAACTGTAACATCTACTCATGACCACAGCTGTAACATCTACTCATGACCACAGCTGTAACATCTACCCATGACCACAACTGTAATATCTACTCGTGACCACAGCTGTAACATCTACTCGTGACCACAGCTGTAAAATCTACCCATGACCACAACTTTAATGTCTACACATGACCACAGCTGTAACATCTACACATAACCACAGCTGTAACATCTACTCATGACCACAGCTGTAACATCTACTCATGACCACAGCTGTAACATCTACTCATGACCACAGCTGTAACATCTACTCATGACCACAGCTGTAACATCTACCCATGACCACAACTGTAATATCTACTCATGACCACAGCTGTAACATCTACTCATGACCACAGCTGTAACATTTACTCATGACCACAGCTGTAACATCTACTCATGACCACAGCTGTTACATCTACTCATGACCACAGCTGTAACATCTACTCATGACCACAGCTGTAACATCTACTCATGACCACAGCTGTAACATCTACTCATGACCACAGCTGTAACATCTACTCATGACCACAACTGTAATATCTACTCACCACAGCTGACCTATACCACAGCTGTAAAATTACTGACCACAACTGTAATGTCTACACAGCCACAGCTGTAACATCTACACATAACCACAGCTGTAACATCTACTCATGACCACAGCTGTAACATCTACTCATGACCACAGCTGTAACATCTACTCATGACCACAACTGTAACATCTACTCATGACCACAGCTGTAACATCTACCCATGACCACAACTGTAATATCTACTCATGACCACAGCTGTAACATCTACTCATGACCACAGCTGTAACATCTACTCATGACCACAGCTGTTACATCTACTCATGACCACAGCTGTAACATTTACTCATGACCACAGCTGTAACATCTACTCATGACCACAGCTGTAACATCTACTCATGACCACAACTGTAATATCTACTCATGACCATAGCTGTAACATTTACTCATGGCCACAGCTGTAACATCTACACATAACCACAGCTGTAACATCTACTCATGACCACAGCTGTAACATCTACTCATGACCACAGCTGTAACATCTACTCATGACCACAACTGTAATATCTACTCATGACCACAGCTGTAACATCTACTCATGACCACAGCTGTAACATCTACCCATGACCACAACTGTAATATCTACACATGACCACAGCTGTAACATGTACTCATGACCACAGCTGTAACATTTACACATGACCACAACTGTAATATCTACTCATGACCACAGCTGTAACATCTACTCATGACCACAGCTGTAACATCTACTCATGACCACAGCTGTAACATCTACTCATGACCACAGCTGTAACATCTACGCATGACCACAGCTGTAACATCTACTCATGACCACAGCTGTAACATCTACTCATGACCACAACTGTAATATCTACTCATGACCATAGCTGTAACATTTACTCATGGCCACAGCTGTAACATCTACTCATGACCACAGCTGTAACATCTACTCATGGCCACAGCTGTAATATCTACACATGACCACAGCTGTAACATCTACTCATGACCACAGCTGTAACATCTACTCATGACCACAGCTGTAACATCTACTCGTGACCACAGCTGTAACATCTACTCATGACCACAGCTGTTACATCTACTCATGACCACAGCTGTAACATCTACTCATGACCACAGCTGTAACATCTACTCATGACCACAGCTGTAACATCTACTCATGACCACAGCTGTAACATCTACTCATGACCACAGCTGTAACATCTACTCATGACCACAGCTGTAACACAGTCCCGATCAAAGTAAATGGCACAGATCCATATGTGACTTTGGTATGTTTGCATACTGCGGCTCTGTCCTACTGCAGCTCTGATTGGTTATGCAGAACCGGTCTGTGTAGACGTGAGTTTTGGAG
This sequence comes from Oncorhynchus keta, assembly GCF_023373465.1. Taxonomy (NCBI): domain Eukaryota; kingdom Metazoa; phylum Chordata; class Actinopteri; order Salmoniformes; family Salmonidae; genus Oncorhynchus; species Oncorhynchus keta. Next base: position 17,979,606 of record NC_068446.1, read on the forward strand.
TCATGCTTGTCAATGCAATATAATCCTACTCTGATGTGTTCTGCCTACAACAAAATATTTTGCATAGTTTGTTTGGTTTCGGGTGTGTTGAATTGAAAGTGGCCAATATTGCATTGTTTCTAACCCAATTCCACAGTAAAGGGAAACGTTGATAGTGTTAACTAGCAGGGAAAATTCTAGAAAGTTGAGTGAAGTTCAATCTCGTGCTTCTCTCAGTGGGCTGATACAGTATTTATTCTGCTGATAGGCAGTCCCAGGGAGCTGCTTGGCTACTGCGTGTGTGCATAGTTTAGAGGGAACATTTCTGTGCAGGCCAGTCAAACTCTTCCACACAGATCTCGACAAAGCATTTCTGTATGGACCTGGCTTTGTGCACGGGGGCATTGCCATAAAGTTGGAAGTCGTCTAGATTGTCAGTGTGCTATAGCGTTAAGATTTCCGTTCACTAGAACTAACGGTTCAAGCCCGCACCACGAAAAACAGCCCCAAACTTTACATGTAGCACGATGCATTGGGGCAGGTAGCGTTCTCCTGGCATCCACCAATACTAGATCTGTCTGTTCGACTTCCAGATGGTGAAGCCTGATTCATCACTCCAGAGAATTCATTTCCACTGCTCCAGAATCCAATGGCGGCAAGCTATACACCGCTCCAGCCGAAACTTGGCATTGCGCATGGTGATCTTAGGCTTGTGTGCTGCTGCTCGGCCATGGAAACCCATTTTATGCTCCCGGTGAACCATTCTTGTGCTGACTTTGCTTCCAGAGGCAGTTTCGAACTTGGTAGTGAGTGTTGCAACCAAGGACAGATGATTTTTAAGCGCTATGCGCTTCAGCACTCTGAGGTCCCGTTATGTGAGCTTATGTGGCCTACCACTTCGCGGCTGAGCCATTGTTGCTCCTAGTAGTTTTCACTTCACAATACAACCACTTAGAGTTGACAAGGGCAGAAATGTGACAAACTTGCTGGAAAGATGGCACCCTATGACCGTGCCACATTAAAATTCACTGAGATCTTCAGTAAGGCCATTCTATATCCAATGTTTGTTTATGGAGATTGCATGGCTGTGTACTCGATTTTATGCACCTGTCAACAACGGGTGTGCCTGAAATAGCCGAATCCACTCATTTGAAGGGTTGTCCACATACTTTTGTATGTATAGTGTATGTTTCCCACAACCAGAATAAAGCCCTGCCCGTAGCCAACTGTATGAAGCTCCAGCTTTTACACTGATGTCTGACAGTGGAACTCAATGGCCTGCTTATTGTGAGCATGTGTCAGTGTTTGCTGCAGAGGGCAAGGAGACGTTTACTAGGTGTGTGTGTGTGTGTGTGTGTGTGTGTGTGTGTGTGTGTGTGTGTGTGTGTGTGTGTGTGTGTGTGTGTGTGTGTGTGTGTGTGTGTGTGTGTGTGTGTGTGTGTGTGTGTGTGTGTGTGTGTGTGTGTGTGTGTGTGTGTGTTCTGCTGCTGGATCCTGACATGTTGCCCTATCAGCCACTCCTATGCAGCAACGCGCGGCCAGGAGAATGTTGTGTTTAGTACGGAATGAACATTTGAAAACTTTGCATGCGCACACACTCACTCGTACCTCTTTGGCATAGGATAAAGACCAGGGAACCTCCCCTTTGGCTTTCTGATCTCTCCACCTTAAACATGGAATCTGTATTAGGGGAAACAGTTCCACTGTCCGTCCACAGCACTTTTGTTACTGTTTTTATTTTGTTAACAAAACGGAGGTGAGGTGTGTTGAGCAGTGTGGTCAAATTAAATTGAATTGCATGTTCTGTTGTTCTATCGCTTGTGCAGTGATGTCGAAAGAGGGGGAAAAAACAGTGTTCGTTGTCTGCAGTAACTTCGTTGTTGTGATATCCCAAATGGACGTGGCAGTTTCACCATTAAGGATTCCAGCTTTAACTCTGTACAGTCCATACTGCACTATTTTATATAAGCAAAGATATAACAACCACAAATGATCCAGTCGTTCCAGTAATAAATGAACGTTACCACATGACCATTTTGTTCCCCGTGCTTTAAATGCAGCATGGTGTTTCTTCCATAACAAGCTATTGACACAGTGAGCAAGCCACATACTAAGACTGATTGTGATTATGTAACAATGAGTTAGAATGACCCCCCCCCCCCACACACACACCTTTTACTAGATCATTATGCAAGTGGGAGACCAGACAACCACACAAGACTAGAATCAATTACCAAAAGCTTTGTTCAAGATCACTGTGAGTAGACATCAACTTTTCCTTTGAGGTTAGACCATTGGCTGTTTGGGTCTGAGAAGAGAAGAGAGGAGTCCTGCTGGACCTGTCTCTGTCTCACTGTGGTAATGTCTGTGGTGGCCCACTCTCTCTCTCTCTCTCTCTCTCTCTCTCTCTCTCTCTCTCTCTCTCTCTCTCTCTCTCTCTCTCTCTCTCTCTCTCTCTCTCTCTCTCTCTCTCTCTCTCTCTCTCTCTCTCTCTCTCTCTCTCTCTCTCACTCTCTCACTTTGAATTTATTCCTACCTCCTTTTGTCTCTAACACACCCACACACATTTACTATTAGATGTTTAGCTGTATAGGTACAGTTTTATGTAAATTTTTATTCCTTAGAGCTGGCTACTGTAATGTTGAATTATCCCTGCCAGTTTGACTTTAATATCCCTTTGCTATTCGCTTGTGTTAAGGTAATGATGAATGGAAATTCCACTTTTAGACAGCAATTATTGTCTTTATTGAGCAAATGAAAACCATTCCTCCAGTAAAAGCTGTAGCTTTCCCATAGAACCTCTCAGATGGTCTGGTTCCCTGGAGGAAAGACATAAAACCGCATCAACTGTCTGAATATGCCACATGGATCCAAACACGGACCCTTGAACTTCTGTTTCATTTCATCACAGTCCAAATATTCCAACTTGTATTGTATGACATATTTTGACTGTCTGTTGTTTTCCCATTGATTTCAGGTTTGAAGACCCTCTCTCTCTGTGTGTGTGTGTGTGTGTGTGTGTGTGTGTGTGTGTGTGTGTGTGTGTGTGTGTGTGTGTGTGTGTGTGTGTGCGTGTGCGTGTGTTTGGGATGAAGCGCCTGTGGGACAAACACTTTCCGTTGCTCATCCTTCTCTATCTGGTAGGAGACGTCACCTCACAGGTTAACCCAGGTGAGTGTTGCCATGGGAACGGTATGGGGAGCTGTGTATGCACGTGCTTGTGTATGTTTGTCCATGTGGTGGCCTTAATTGCTGCTGTTGTCTCTTTTGATATGAGCAGGACTGTTCTGGTATCCATGGTTTTCTCCACTTTTACCACTCTATGTTTGCTTCACTGAGGGAAAGTGTGATGTCAATGAGATGCCAATTATATTTTACAAGGAAACCCAGACGCAACGCTTGTTGAGCAGAGACGGATCACTGACAACCAGTAGGCAACAGAGAGAGAATCTGAGTCAACTCCTGATAAATACAATGACTTGGGACAATAGTACGTATGACAACATTATAGAGCTGTTGTCATTAAATAGAGGTTTATAATTGGATAAAGAGCAGGGCACAAGGCCAAACTCTCTCTCTGTGTGTGTGTGTGTGTGTGTGTGTGTGTGTGTGTGTGTGTGTGTGTGTGTGTGTGTGTGTGTGTGTGTGTGTGTGCGTGTGCGTGTGTGTGTCTAAATAGAAGTCCCCACAAGAGTAGTAGAATAACAAAAATATGACCAACTGGAGACATTTTGTTGGTCTCTACAAGGTCAAAATTTATTTCTAGGGGGTTTTGGGTTAAGGGTTAGGAGCAAAGGTTAGTTATAGAGTTAGGGTGAGGAGCTAGGGTTAAGGTTAGGTTTTTGGGTTAAGGTTCGGGTAAGAGTATGGGTTAGGGTTAAGTTAGGCGTTCGGGAAAATAGGATTTTGAATGGGACTGAATTGCGTGTCCCCACAAGGTTAGCTGTACAAGACTGTGTGTGTGTGGTGCGTGGTCTTTTACAGTTGTGGCAGTCTGCTCTGAGAGAGGGGGAGATAATTGTAGAGTCAGTTCTTCACATTAACATTGCTTTTTAATTAAAGCCTGCTCCAGGCAAACTACAAACACACCAGAACATTTCTCACAAAATTGTCTGGAGTGCCTCGAAGCGAACAAAGCCTATGTTCCATATGCTGTAAACTTTTATTTTTCTGTGGCTTGGTGCAGGGAAACAACTATTTGTTTTCATGGACTTTCATGAACATACATCAAAACTTCAACGTCTTTAACAGTGGAGTGACAAAACACACACTTAGACACACCAGTGGCAGCCAGCGCCGTTTAAAATGAGTAACGAGTGAGGACGTTTTCTTTTTCATGAGCATGGCGTTATTTCTATTACAGCATATTGGATGACTGTCATTCATATTCCATTCACCCAGTGTAACAGCGATAGGTTTAGGCTACTACATGATACTCACATTTGCCCTGTACCCATCATGAGGTTGCTACAACCTAGCCTGTGAATGAAAGTTTACAATGTAGGTGCATACAGGTCGAGAGAGACATTTGACAGACGGTGACACATGGACAGACAATGACACATTCAATACCGCCTTGCACACTTTTGCCTGCATCAAGCTGACGTAGAGTGTAATCAAGTCCAACAGTTGCAAACAAGAATTTCTATTGGACAAATTCAGCTATGTTTATCCCCGTTTTGTTCCATTTGCTTCCGTTTAAGAATGTTTTTCAACAGAATCGGCAGAAGGAAAACCTGATCACGCGTAAACACAGTTCACTTTCATAGCAGCCACGTTGTATTCCTTCTCGCATCTGTGCGCTCTCCTCCTCCTCAACTTTTCCTTTCGCTTGTGAACTTCAATGCACAACACATCAGCTGTTTGTGACCAGGCAAAAACAAGTTTCCAAGCCAAACCATATCATAACTGCTACAAACAACCTACATCATTGTCACCATATTACCTAAAGTAACTTCATAGTCAACATAGCTAACAGAACTAAAGTGTTAGTTAACCAGCTACAATCATGCAGTAACATTTGTATACAGTCAGTAAGCAGTATAAAAACTGAAATATTACATTTACATAAGTATTCAGACCCACTCAGTACTTTGTCAAAGCAGCGATTACAGCCTCAAATCTTCTGGGGTATGACACTACAAGCTTGGCACACTTGTATTTGTGCAGTTTCTCCCATTCTTCTCTGCAGATTCTCGCAAACTCTGTCAGGTTGGATGGGGAGCGTTGCTGCACAGCTATTTTCAGGTCTCTCCAGAGATGTTTGATCGGGTTCAAGTTCAGGCTCTGGCTAGGCCACTCAAGGACATTCAGAGACTTGTCCCGAAACCACTCCTGCATTGTCTTGGTTGTGTGGTTAGGGTCGTTGTCCTGTTAGAAGGTGGAAGTTTCACCATTAAGGATTCCAAATGTAACTCTTTACAGTCCATATTACACTCTACATCCTTCTGCCTGGTAGTGTGGTAGCACACCACCACTTCACTTAAGGTTCCAAAACCATATGCATTTGCCTGGTAGTTACATAGGTGCAGTGTATTGACACTGCATTAACACATTGTTAAATGGTTTGTAGAAATGTCCAAAAACAGTTTTCGCTTTGACATTAATGGGGTACTGTGTGTAGATTAATGAAGATATTTTTTGATTTAATCAATTTTAGAATAAGGCTGTAACGTAACAAAATGTGGAACAAGTCAAGGGGTCTGAATACTTTCCAAATGCACTGTAGGAAAACCAAAAGCTTACAATGACTTGGAAAAGTTCTAGTGTTGCGTTGGATAGTCATAGCCAGCTAGCAATCATAGCATCCTCCTGTTTGAACAGGGTGTTTGAGTAGGCTTAACTGGCTAGTTGCATTTGCTAGCTAAGTAGGCCTAAGTGAAACTGGAAATAAAATGACTCTCTCTTGCTTCTCTTTCATTTTGGAAGAAATTCAATCGTTTAAAACTGTTCAACTATTGTCTTTCTCTCTCTTTGAGTCAACTACTCACCACATTTTATGATTTCAGTACTATATAAATTATCTCATTCTTTGATTGGGTGGACAACATATCAGTTCATGCTGCAAGAGCTCTGATAGGTTGGAGGACATCCTCCTGAAGTTGTCATAATTACTGTGTAAGTCTATGGAAGGGGGTGAGAACCATCCGGCTACACCTGGTGCTACCTTGAGTGCTGTCGAGGCTACTATAGACCTTTATTGCAAAATAGTGTGTTTTAATCAATTATTTGGTTACATGTGATTATATTTAGTATAGTTTTATCTAAAAATGATACCTTTTTAAAATGTTTTACCATTTTTATTTTTAAGAAATTCACTGAGGAGGATGGTCCTCCCCTTCCTCCTCTGAAGAGCCTTCACGGAGACACACCCTTCTCTCCATTCATGCGTGTATTTTACAGCCTACAGTGTGGCTGATCTTTAAGACTAGCATGTTGCTATATTGGCAGACAGAGAGAGAGAGAGAGAAGGTTTATACAAAATGGGTGTTCTCTCCAATGGGACTGAGCAGTGAAGTGGTGGGTGCTGTGGTTGTTTTCAGGCCTGTCTACATCTCGTCATCTCTGTTGCTAGAAGTCTCTGACCGGGTTTATGAGATGTGCTCCGGACATACAGCAGAGTGGTCAGCTTGACAGTATACAGCTTTAGTCTATCCATATTACTTGATCTACAGTCCAGTCTTATCCCAACCTGAATCCACCTCTATTTCTCCATCTATCTCTACTCCAGGCTTATTCCAGTCTCTATGGCTCCTACTCTACAGTGAAAGCATGTCGCCCACTCAGTATGGAAATGGGAAAGACAGAGATGGTATAACTACACTGCTCAGGAATTTTAAACAGGGGAAAGTTGGCATCACCATGCATCTCGGTGCTACTAAATTCAGCAATGCATATTTCCTGCCTTCTGTTTTTTTCCTCTCCATCCTTGCAGCAGAATTATAGTTAGATACAGTAAGACCTGTGATTGAGTCAACGAGACCCCAAGGAAAACTGTAGAGTGACAAGGGACGGACAGACGCACAATTCCCTCATCCATTCTCGGGTGTGTCAAAGAATCTTCGCCCAGTTTAGAGGATTTGAAATCTGGAGATAATTAAGACTTCTCTCTCACTTGCCGTCAGCAAAATGATTCTCCACAATGGGGGTAATTGGGATTTAGAACATTTTGTTGCATGAATTTAAATGAACTTTGGCCATGTTCGGGTGCATTAGTACTCTGCACTCCACCACTTCTGAGTAATCAACAATCCCAGCAAATACACATTGGAAGCCCATTTCAATATACTTTCCTGCTGTCAGTATGTATGGAATGCATTAACCACAGACTCTGCATGCACAACACACACACAAAAATAAACTCCCACCAAGGCTGGGTACAGCCATTGCGCTGAAGATATTGTTCTCATCATATTACAATAGAAAGGCTATGAGACAGTTTACACAAGATGGCCAAGGACAACATTGAGTATAATATCAGAGTACTGTGTGTGTGTGTGTGTGTGTGTGTGTGTGTGTGTGTGTGTGTGTGTGTGTGGGTGTGTGTGTGTGTGTGTGTGTGTGTGTGTGTGTGTGTGTGTGTGTGTGTGTGTGTGTGTGTGTGTGTGTGTGTGTGTGTGTGTGTGTGTGTGTGTGTGTGTGTGTGTGTGTGTTTTGGAGCCTGTGGTTCGACATCAAGCACTATGAAACAAGCCTGCCTTTCACTGGCCAGAGCACGAGCACAGAGAAGAAAAAAGTGGTGAGAGAGGGAAAGAAGCCACTTGGAGCTGTGTGTGTGTGTGTGTGTGTGTGTGTGTGTGTGTGTGTGTGTGTGTGTGTGTGTGTGTGTGTGTGTGTGTGTGTGTGTGTGTGTGTGTGTGTGTGTGTGTGTGTGTGTGTGTGTGTGTGTGTGTGTGTGTGTGTGTGTGTGTGTGTGTGTGTGTGTGTGTGCCAATATGGATGTGAGAGTGTGTTCGTCCAGCTCTCTCTTTCTATATTTGGGCAGCAGGTAGCCTAGTGGTTAGAGCGTTGGGCCAGTAACCAAAAGGTCGCTGATTTGAATACCCATACTGACAAGGTGAAAAACTCTCATTTGCTCCAGGTGCGTCGTACTGGTACGGCTGACTCCGTAAAACAACACATTTCACTGCACCTATCTGAAAAAACATGTTTTCTTCTCTTTCTCGCTCCACACAGGGATGGTATTTTTCCACCATTTCAGAGGTGATCTTTTATTTTTAGATGGTGTGTATGTGTACACATTTTACTATACTTGTGAGTACAAGGAAGGCCTCAAGAATAGTAAACCAACCAAAATTCAGAAATGAGAGGACATTCAGCTGGTCCTCATTTTAGGCTGAGGGGTTAGAATTAGGGTTTGGGGAAAATAGGATTTTGAATGGGAATCAATTGTCGTTGTTTTTTATTTTTTTACCTTTATTTAACTAGGCAAGTCAGTTAAGAACACATTCTTATTTTCAATGATGGCCTAGGAACAGTGGGTTAACTGCCTGTTCAGGGGCAGAATGATAGATTTGTACCTTGTCATCTTGGGGATTTGAACTTGCAGCCTTTCGGTTACTAGTCCAACACTCTAACCACTAGGCTACCCTGGTCCTCACAAGTGTATAGTAAGTCCTCAGAAGTGCTCCATGGGTCACCCCTGAGGGTAAGCTAGATGAATACCCCACAGACCAACATTTAGGAGAGACGTTCATCCGGCGCACTGAAAAACGCCTCTCTCTCTCGCTCTCTCTCCTCCTTTATTGCGTGCTTTAGTTTAGGGTGTGGTCTGAGCCACTGATAATGACTTATTTTCACCAATCACATCCAAGGCAATTACAAATTCTTTCTCTGCTTTCTCCTCTATTGTCTCTGGGCTGAGCCAATGGATCTGTCTGGCTGTAGTTAATGGGAAATGACTTCATTATGGAACAGTTTTCTTTTTGTACCAAGTGAATCCCACATAATGTGGTTGTTCAGAGTTTCATTCTGTTGTATATTTGTGTCCTGCTATGAAACTAATATGGCATGCTTCATTAATTAAATATCAGGTAAATAATGTTGTGATTTTTCAGTTACTCTAGTCTGAAAACAACAATCAATTGCTCTGTGAATGCATGCCAAGTCAGGCCTAGTCTCCCCATATTTTTCTCTCTTTCTCTCTGGTTCTCTTTCTCCCTGCCTCTGTTTGCAGTGTACACCTGTATGTGAATGTACTCATGTTTCTCCTCTCACTCGTAGATCAGTGGTGAATTACAGATGTAGGATCAATTTGAGCCAGTTTGCTACAGCAGGAAAATAATCCTGCAGCAACAGGAAATGTGAAATTTTATGTGGGTTATTTTTGATGGGGTTGATGTATTTTCAATTCTTAAAAAGTGGTAATTGCAAACTTCAGAATCCTTTTTAAACCTCAAATACAATACAAGTCAGAAATGTCCTGCATTGCAGGAAAGGTGTCCTGCTACTCAAATTAAGATCTTACACCTGTACTATGGTCAACAAGCCCAATTTCCACCACTCATATATTAAAGGTCGACTTTCGGCATGAAAAATGGTCCAACTCTGCCTCTTTCTCAATTTTCAAACAGAAATGTGCTCTGCCTTCGGTGCTTCATCGATTTGTCATTCTGGTCATGTGCTCCGCAATCGACGTAGCTTGTTCGTTAGCTATGTTAGCCAATGTAGCTGGTCCCTAACAGCTCCAGTATGTGTTGACGTCATTTCACAGGATTTGTTTTTGGATGGAAGATGTAGAGATAGGTAAGAAATGGCACTTCTGTAGCCAAATATCTTATTCATCTTTTTTTAAAGCATTAAATGATCTGGTATGGTGGTGCATTGTTGTACAGTTTAAAGCTGTTCTTTTGGGGGTTTTGCCCAAAGTTGACTTTTAAGCACAGCATTTTCATCACGCAAAAGTGCACAGATCTGTGCAAATGAGTACTGTGCACACTGTATTATAATCTACAGTGTGAATCAATTTGATTTAATCTTTATTAATTAACCAGAGTTTAGTCAACTGTTGTAAAACATTGTGTGGATGTTTTGCTCACTGCTGGCTTATGGAGTCTTAGAGCTGCCTGGAGAGCCAATGAAATGTTCCCGAATACAACACATGAATCAAAACTGACACTATTATTGGAGGAATTGCAGATGTTATCACATTTGATCGCAATTATGTTACCAAGGGTACCACTAATAGACTGAAAATATGAAAAGTGTGTGGTGATTATGGCTGACATGTCTGTCTAAGCATGAAGGAGGCAGGAGATGGGGGAGGGAGGACAGGAGAAGATAAAGAGAGGAGAATGGGACGGAGGAAAGGAGGAGGTGCGGAGGAGAAGGTAGCCTCACATCTGGAATAGTTTTTCGTTTTGAGACGGATCTGTTTCTGGAGTGAGTCTCACAGTCACTGCCAGGACGAACCCTGAGAGGTTTCCCCATATTGATGTTTAAGCAAACATTTGGAAGAGGGAAGGAAGACAGAAAGAAAGGATAAAAAAGTGAGCTGAGGGGCCATGCTGAAGGGAAAGTCTCCCTGGCCTGCACTTCCTCCTCCACTCCCTGGAACCAGCCTGACCCCAAGATATCACACACTCTGTACACTTCAGTATACACACACATAAACACACAAGTATTTCTCGCTCTCTCGCTTTCTAATCTCACTCTCACTCTGTGTCCCCTTGTACTTCCTCTGCCACTCATACTGACCAGCGTGACCCTGTGCTATCGCACACACACACATTCAGATAGCTTGGGGAAATGTTTAGCCCGGAAAGCAGAGAAGACATTGGTTTGGTTGTCTCCAAGTTACAGTTTTTCTCAATTGCTAAAACACTATTTCTGAAACCTTGCTCCATTTCCTGAAAACATTCAACACAAAACCTCCTCTTCAAACAGTATTTACATAACCTTTGACTCCTCTCGCAAAATGAAACATTCGCCTCAAAACAGTTTTACCTGTGTTCAAAATCAAACACGGCTCTCAAATCATAGACAAAGTGATCCACATGATATACACTCTCAAGCAGTCAGTAAACAATACACCGAAAAATAGAAAACACAATGTTCAAAACATACAATTCTCAGGGAAAAGTACATTTTTAATCTAAAAAAAAAGATTCATATTTTTACGTCATTGTCCTTTGATGAACGAAAACATGTTCTATCATAGTAGCTCAAAATTGATCAGAAATTACTACTCTGCTTTGCTCTTTGCAATTTTGTTTTTTGTTTTTCCTCCTCCTTGTACCCCTATTTTTACAGTACTGTACCCTGCATCTCACAAACTTGTCCTTTGTCTCTGTGATACTGTAATTCTTGTTCTTTGTTGATATGAACCTGCAACCAGTCAATCTATTGAGCAGTCAGTACTGTTAATAAATGGAGAGCACAATGTTCAGGGCCATACAATTTGTCCATTGTACAGTATACAGCCTACAAAGCACTGTACTATACAGTATACAATACTAAAAGGGACAAAAATCAAAGGAGTAAACATGTTTTCAATGTGCTTCTTCTTGTCTTTGGGCTGGGTCAGGCCAGAGCACTTCGTCGACATCACAAGCAATATTCTCCCTCCTGAGGCAACGGGGGAAGAAGCCTCTTGTGTGCCTGACATGATTCCTCACCTATATCACCACAGGCTAAATCCATGGCTTGCAGCAGATTTACTCTGGTGTAGGGTTGTCTATCATACACTTTCCATCTCCAAGAGGAGAAAAACTCCTCAATCGGATTCAGGAAAGGCGAGTATGGAGGGAGGTACAAGTTCATAAACTGCCCATTGATGTTAAAACCATTCCCTTACCTGAGCAGCTCGGTGGAAACTGACATTGTCCCACACTATCATATAGGTGGGAATGGGATTCTCATTTAGCTCTTGATCCTGCTGCTCTTGAACCTGCTGCTCAAATAAAATATCTCTTAGATTGGCAATAAATCTTAGAGGGTGCTGTGTGTTATATGGCCCGAGTGTAACATGGTGAGGTAGAACACCATGGTTGCTGATAGCAGCATAGATTGTGACATTGCCACCTCGTTGACCAGGGACTTCAGCAATGGCCCGCTGTCCAATCATGTTTCGACCAACTATAACGGCCTCTTGCTCCCGAGTGAATATAGCTGTCCTTCCACCTGCATGTGGTAGCCTTGCAATTCTACAAAAAGTAGTTGTGCAGTTACAAAACATATTCATGCAGTACAATACACACAGTGATTCACTTTACAAATGTCTATTGAAACAGCTGCATATAGTGTAGTACAGTAAATTTGCAATTACAAAAATACAGTAGTAAACTGTACCTGGTCTCTTCTCTGAATGTCCTTACTATGGTGGACACAGAAAATCGTCTCAAATTGGGTTGCACTCTAAGTCCTGCTTCCCTCATTGTTAGTCCATGGACAAGAACATGGTCTACAACTGTTGGTGGAATTTCATCAGATATTTCCACTCTTTGTCTTCCTCTTCGTCCTCCTCTTCCTTGTCCTTCTCTTCCTCTTTCTTGCCCTCCTCCTCCTCTTCCTCCTCGTCGCCCACCTCACATGCTCACTCGTCTTCTCACATTGTTTCTTCTATCCATTCTCAGACTTTCTCCTTCCCACCTTCAACAACCTGTTTGCTCTCTGAACTGGCGTATATTGGTTGTGTCGCAGCATTTGAAACGGGTTAAATCAATTTTGAGTGGTTGTGTTCAATCAATGACATGTGTTCTCTATTTTGTATTTGATTGTTGCCACTTGTGTTTACCAGTATGGATGACATGTGCATTAGAGTGCAGAATGTGTTTTGGAGAATGAGAATGTGTTCAGAGTTTTGCTGAAAAGTCGAAGTGAGATGTGCAAATGGTGTTTTACCATGTGAAATGGTTTAAGGTACTGACAACAGACTGCATAATCAGCGAAATGAGTTCAGGCAACTGAGGACTTTGTTCAGCCAATGGGTTTTAGTGTTTGAGCAACTGAGAAAACCTGTAATGGTTAGCATCAGTTTTCTACTGAGTCGAGAACACCGTTGAAGCAATGCTAGGACCAGTGATTATTATTAACCTCAATAAATAATCCATCAACTCCCAGCCCTAACCCTAATATTGATGGAAACATCACCTTCTATTTTTACTTCCAGAAACAGCAAATTAGTCAAGAAATTCTATTTCAGGCTTGTAAAAGTTCAAAAGATACCATCTCTTCCATTTCACACGTAGTTACCCGCTTGCCCAGCGGATCACAGTGAAGCAGGATGAAATGTTCAAACGCCCACAGTTAACTTTGATCGTCTCCACTCTGCTACAGGGGAAAGACCACACAGGAGCAAGAGGGTATTCTCTAAAACACACACACTCACTCACTACCCCTTATGTTTGCACTGGCAGAGAGGTTGAATGGATCCCTGCTCTTTATTTCAATAAAGAAACCACACTCTTAGTGCTGGGGAGAGGGGATGTGTTTTTGTGCCCACCCTGACCCTGACTAAACGCCCACCGCTCTCTCAATTTCAGATTGTGATGACTCGAGATTTGATTTTAGAGGAAGGGAGTAGGAGGGTGTATGTCTGTGGTTTATAATAATTCATAATAATGATTCATGTCTGAAGGTCTATGGTTTATAGACAACACCACTGTGGTTGGTCTAGCTGGGCTGGGCTGGGCTGGGGGAGTTATGATTAAAACCCAGTATATAGTGTTTAAAACCATGGCACCAGGTGGAGGAGATTAGACACATAATCCAGGTCAATACAGACTGTGTGTTTATGCCTGAGACCTCAGTAAGAGTTACCACCACACAACTTGGTGTAGTGCAGGTGGTCCCGTGAACCGTGCTCGCGTGACGAGTAAACTTTGCCTGTGGTAGCTCCTTGAGCTAATGTCTATGCTTTACATTGTTTCAATAACGGGCTGTTCATACTTGAGCGCATGTTTGGGTGTGTGCGTGGGTGTGTGCGTGACTCTGTGTTTGCATGTGTGTGTACTAAAAGCTGTCTTGTGTTGTAGGTGTGTGTCGGTACCCTCTGGGGATGTCAGGAGGGCAGATTCAGGATGAAGACATCTCTGCCTCCAGTCAGTGGTCTGAGTCGACTGCTGCTAGATACGGCAGGTACTGTACACACACACACACACACACACACACACACACACACACACACACACACACACACACACACACACACACACACACACACACACACTGAGTGTACAAAACATAATATTGAGTTGCACCCCCTTTTGCCCTCAGAACAGCCTCAATTCGTCAGGGCGGGGACTCCACAAGGTGTCAAGTGTTCCACAGGGATGCTGGCCCATGTTGACTTCAATGCTTCCCACAGTTGTGTCAAGTTGGCTGGATGTCCTTTGGGTGTTGGACCATTCTTGACACACACGGGAAACTGTTGAGCGTGAAAAACTCTGCTGCGTTGCAGTTCTTGACACAAACCGGTGCACCTGGCACCTACTACCATACCTCGTTCAAAGGCTCTTCAATCTTTTGTCTTGTCCATTCACCCACTGAATGACACATACACACAATCTGTGTCTCATTTGTCTCAAGGCTTAACATTTGTTCTTTAACCAGTCTCCTCCCCTTCACCTACACTGATTGAAGTGGATTTAGAAAGTGACATCAATAAGGGATCATAGCTTTCACCTGGATTCACCTGATCAGTCTATGTCATGGAAAGAGCATGTGTTCCTAATTGTTTGTACACTCAGTGTATACATACATACATCTCTACTTCAATTTAGTAGACTGGACACATACATGCGCCCCCAGAACTACACACATGAACTCTCATGTACACTCGTATGCACTCACACACAAACGTTTTCAATAGCGTGTGTGTGTTTTCAATAAACTGCACATCAATTCCCGCTCTCAGCTTATTGTGGATAAGCCTAGAAAGAGCAAGAGATAAAGAAACCGAGAGAGAGAGGGAGTGAATGTGTGTGTGCATATGTGTGCTGTGTTGGAGAGTGTGGGTGGCCTACACTCAGTGTAAGGAACGTAATCTATGTTATTTTTATTCTGACCCAGCTTCCCCTCTCCCTTGCCAGCTCAGCCCTAAATGAACACTTTCACATTAATTTACGACAAAGGTGTTTGTTTAATAGGCTGTATGAACTGACATCCAGCCACCACACTCACTTTCCACTCAGCTCTCCTTTCCCTCCACCTGTTCCCTCTCTTTCTGTGTTCTCCTGCCTCCCTTTCGCTCATTTTCACACTCATTTTTTTCTATGTGTTATCTTCCTCTCTCCTCTCTCCCTCTACCTCCCCACTCCTCTCCTCCCTCTACCTCCCCACTCCTCTCCTCCCTCTCTCAGGTTGGACTTTGAGGAGGGTGATGGCGCGTGGTGTCCAGAGAGAACGGTGGAACCAGACAGCCTGAAGGAGTTCCTCCAGGTAGACCTGCGCTCCCTCCACTTCATCACCCTGGTGGGCACCCAGGGCCGCCACGCAGGGGGCATCGGCAACGAGTTTGCCCAGATGTACAAGATCAAATACAGCCGTGACGGCAGCCGCTGGATCTCCTGGAGGAACAGGCAAGGCAACCAGGTAATCAATCAGTTTTATTATTGATGAAGTTGATTATTGGTTGACAGGGACAGGAATATAAAAATGTTTGATCATAAAATATTGATTGATAATGGTACTACTGGTGATTTGTGAGGACGATCTAGGTGGCTAAGGTAACTGGAAAGGGTGAGTTATTGCTTATTATTTAGGCTAATTGATTGATTGATTATTATCTGTGGGTGACATGGCTATAGGTCATTGAGGGGAACAGGAATGCATATGACATCATGCTGAAGGACCTGGAGCCTCCGATCATCGCCCGCTTCGTGAGGTTCATGCCCGTCTCAGACCACTCTATGAACGTCTGCATGAGAGTGGAGCTCTACGGCTGTGAATGGCTCGGTAAGACAGGGGGAGGAGAAAGGGAGATGTGGAGGAGCTCCCTATTGTGAACCATAGGTAGACAGACATATGTAGCACATGGGGATGTGTGAAACTTACTCCTCAGCCTGAAGTGTCGCCACTTGCGCCAACCGAATTTGCGAGCCTTTCACATGGCACTGACTGGTAAGACGCTTCGGTAGGTTGGTCACGTGTGCTAGCAAGGCAGAGGTCCCGGGATCGAGCTTCAGCGTGAGTGGAATCAGGAGGAAGTTGTACACGCTAAGGAACAATGTGACATCCTTTACACAGAGTTCGGCAAACAGTGTTTAGGATTCAGCTCAGTAGGCTAATACAGAGTCCCTCTCTCTGCCAGACGGTTTGGTGTCCTACAACGCTCCAGCAGGAGAACAGATGAGTCTAGAGGGCCAGCCTGTCCACTTCAACGACTCGGTGTACGACGGAGCCGTCATCCACAGGTGGGTGTGCATCGCTCCTACTTTCATCCTCCCTCATCATCTTGCTCTTTCTCTTTTTCTTCATCTCCTTGTCCTTATTCTTTCTCCTTTTCATTCTGCCTGTCTTAAAGTATCCCTCCTCTCGCTCGGTTTATCCAACCTCATCCTCAGTTCTTCCTCTCCTCCTTTTGTCCTTCCTTCACCAATCTCTGAGTTGTGGTTCCACGCTGGCCCTGTTATTGCCTGGTTGCTGTAGTTACGGCAGGATGTAGACAGCGCAAAGGCATGGGTCACTGTGGTTTTGTCACGCATACACACACATACATACATACACACACACACAAGAATGCTTCTCTACACAGTAATGCGCTGGACTGTTACGAACACACACAGAGACAATTACACCCACACATGACTTCTGGTGGAATAAACGCGTGCGAGAGTTTGAGTCAGTGTCTTTGGACTAAAACATGACTTTTTGAGAACATAAATGACTATATGGGTATCCTTGCTGCCTTTCTGTGTTGGTGTTTGAGTCAATGTGTGCTGAATAATTTCCTCCATGACGCTGCCCTCAGTTTCTCTGCTATAGACAGACTTCTATCTCTATTTCTCTCTCTGCTTCTCTTTCTCTCCCTCTCTCTCTGAGTTTGAGTCTGTGAATGTTGTCTGAGAAGAGAAAATGGCTCAGGTTTTGATACCACTGCCAAGAGGAGATGTTGAATGTGGAAAAGATGATGCTACCACCTAGTTGTCGGTGGAGGGAAGTTGAACAAACAGATAGCGGAATAGTTTCTCTCAAGCTTCCCTTTCACAAAATGAATATTGTGCATTGTAAAATAAATACTTGGTAATTAAACATGAAAATAGCAATTATTCTGTGTCAAGCAAGGTTGTCAACACAGAGACTCTCTGGTTCCCCCCAAAAAAACATATTTTTAGTTTGTATTTTGACTACCTCAAAATCCGCCAACTCTGAGCTATATCTTTATCTGTTCTTCTCTCTATCTTCTCCATATCCAGTATGACGGAGGGCCTGGGCCAGCTGACTGATGGGATGTGTGGATTAGATGACTTCACCCACAGCCACGTCTACAATGTGTGGCCTGGCTACGACTACGTAGGTTGGACCAACGAGAGCTTCCCCAACGGATACGTGGAGATCATGTTCGAGTTTGACCGCACACGCAACTTCACCACCATGAAGGTGTGGGTGGGTGGGTGGGTGCTGGTGTCAGGGGCTGTTATCTCCCAGCTGTTTACAGTGTGCATAAGGGGAGTTGGTATTTTTTTAATTCCCAAATTACAGGCATTACAGTTCTAAATCTTTCAGCTTTTTGACCCTTTTTCCAATCAACAGACCACACGTTTCTCCACAACGTATTCCCCTCTTGCTCACCCATCTCTCTCTGTCTCTAGGTGCACTGTAACAACATGTTCATGCAGCATATCAAGGCATTCCGCCAGGTTGTGTGTTACTTCCGTTCCGAGGCTGACTGGGAGGCCACGCCCCTTTCCTTCAGTCCTGTGGTGGATGACGTCAATCCCAGCGCCCGATTCATCACTGTCTCTCTGGCCAATCACATGGCCAGTGCTATGAAGTGCCATTTCTACTTCGCTGACGCCTGGATGATGTTTAGCGAAATCACCTTCCAGTCAGGTAAATTTTTACACACACACACAAGAGATCACCTCCAAATCATGTACTGTAGAGAAAACACACCTTGTTTGGTTTGAATATTAATCTGTAAAGTATTATCAGTGCTTTGTTGTGATTTACGTCTGTCTGTTCTCTTCCAGACACAGCCATGTACAATACTACCCTGGCTCCACCCAAGACTGGCAGTGGCCCCCCCACCAGCACTCAACCAGGTCAGTTCCCACTACACATGCATTACACACACGCTTTATCAGTTTTTACCTCTTTTACCACACAGTCCCACCTGTGAGCAATGGCTGTGGCCAAAACCCACTTCCTGCTTTAAGATCGGACCCTTTTTTTTCCATTTTCGTCTAAAATGACATACCCAAATCTAACATCTATAGCTCACTACCTGAAACAAGGATATGCATATTCTTGATAACATTTAAAAGGAAATACTTTGAATTTAGTGGAAATACGAAATTAATGTAGGAGAATATAACACATTCGTTCTGGTAAAAGATAATACAAAGAAAAAAACATGCATATTTTTTTTGTACTGTTTTGGAAAGGCCATAATGTATTATTCCAGCCCGGGTGCAATTTAGATTTTGGCCACTAGATGGCAGCAGTGTATGTGCAACGTTTTGGACTGATCCAATGAATCATTGCATTTCTGTTCAAAATGTTGTATGAAGACTGCCCAAATGTGCCTAATTGGTTTATTAATAACTTTTCAAGTTCATAGCTGTGCACTCTCCTCAAACAATGGCATGGTATTCTTTCACTTGTAATATCTGCTGTAAATTGGACAGTGCAGTTAGGATTAAGAAGAATTTAAGCTTTCTGCCAATATCAGATATGTCTATGTCCTGGGAAATGTTCTTGTTACTTACAACCTCATGCTAATCACATTCACCTATATTAGCTCAACCGTCCCGAGGGGACCCACCAATCCTGTAGAGGTTAATTCTATCATCCAATCGAATGGTGTCTTCCCCCATCCCCTCCCCAGGGGATGACCCCACCCACAAAATAGACGACAGCAACACCAGAATTCTGATTGGCTGCCTGGTGGCCATCATCTTCATCCTCGTCGCCATCATCGTCATCATCCTCTGGAGGCAGGTCTGGCAAAAGATGCTGGAGAAGGTGAGAGATCCTGCCTGTTCACACACGTTTTATCTGATTCACAAAGCGTTTTGATGCACCATGTCTCTGAATGTGAAAGTTAGTTTGTAACTGTTCGTTACTATCGGGAAATGCAAAATATTATACAAATCTTACTATTTACCATGTGTTGATCAATCAGGACTGGTCAGATGTGTCTCTTCACCCCAGCATCCTTTATTCTAGGCCTCGCGGCGGATGCTGGACGATGAACTAACTGCTAGTCTGTCACTACAGAGCGAGACATTTGCCTACAGCCACAACAACCCTTCATCATCATCATCATCATCAGCACCCAGCGAACAGGAGTCTAGCTCCACCTACGAGCGTATCTTCCCCCTGGGCCCTGACTACCAGGAGCCTTCACGACTGATACGCAAGCTGCCTGAGTTCTCCCACAGCTCGGAGGAGGCCGGTAAGTAGACAGAAAGGCAGGGTTTAAAATGACCAGAAAATACATATGCTGGAGTTGGGTTACGGAGGTTGGAAAGATGGGATGTTTGCATTCTGTAAGCATGAAGTCGCCCTATTGTGTATTATCATGTCATATTGCTGATTTATCTTCAACTCTTTTCTCCGATTCCAGCATTGACCAGCACAGTGGTGGCAGTGACAGCCTCCAAGGCTCCCACGGCAACATTTGCCCAGGACGGAGTCCCTCACTATGCCGAGGCAGACGTCGTCAACCTGCAGGGCGTAACTGGGGGCAACACGTACGCGGTCCCTGCTCTAACCATGGACCTGCTGTCAGGGAAGGACGTGGCGGTGGAAGAGTTCCCCAGGAAACTGCTCACCTTTAAAGAAAAGCTGGGCGAGGGACAGTTTGGAGAGGTGTGTGCTCTCTGGACATCACATAGTAAACAGAAATCAATTCTGTGAACGATTTACATTACGTCAATTAAATACATTTCTTATGCCCTTCTTGAGATAAAGAGCATTGATCAGGGTCATCGAATAGATTCATCTGGTGATTTAAGCTCGAGAAAAAGCTTTCACAACCTTTGTGGTTCTTTAGAACCATCGTTAGTGACCATTAGATGTAGTGTGTTGAACAGAGGCTCCATGTTTCGTCCCCCTACAGGTCCACCTGTGCGAGGCAGAGGGCATGCAGGAGTTTATGGATGAGGATTTCTCCTTTGACATCAGTGACAACCAGCCAGTACTGGTGGCTGTTAAGATGCTAAGGGCAGACGCTAACAAAAACGCCAGGTGAGGGGGGCCACGTTCCTGATAGGAGAATACAGTGAATGTCTGCACATACTGCTCTCAGATGTATTGTCCACATAGACATGTTTTTGAGTGATCCTTCCAGCACCAGTACACCTTTTGAATGTGTGTGTTGTGCGATATATTCCCATATATTAATCAAAGCTCTCACAGTCTCCGCCTCTGACTTCTAACCTCTGCCCTTCTCTGTGTTCCTATGTTATCATCAGGAACGACTTCCTGAAGGAGATTAAGATCATGTCTCGACTGAAGGACCCCAACATCATCCGTCTGCTGGCTGTGTGTATCTGCAGTGACCCCCTCTGCATGATCACAGAGTACATGGAGAATGGAGACCTCAACCAATTCCTGTCCCGCCATGAACCTGAGGGACAGCTAGCGCTCATCAGCAACGCACCCACTGTCAGGTAAGGGTGAGGGGAGGTGTGTGTGTGTGTGTGTGTGTGTGTGTGTGTGTGTGTGTGTGTGTGTGTGTGTGTGTGTGTGTGTGTGTGTGTGTGTGTGTGTGTGGTGTATGTCGATCCAACCATTGTTAGCGCATAAAATGCAAATGTCTTTATTGTGCTGTATTCCTCTGAGCATGCCACCCAAAGCGCACTCAAGAACTGGGCACCCCTAAGCGCATCCCTGATTTGGCTCGAAGTCTGGAATTCAATCAGCTCAGTTTGAATTGCGGCCTCATCCAGCAAGGGTATTGTTTTCTTGGCAAGGGAGGAGAATTCTCCACCTGGGCGGACTGTGAGAGGATCAAGTACAAACGTAATGATATCCTTGGGCATGCTGTAGTCTTCAAATCTGGTGGAGAAGTTGTCCCTCAGCTGCTTGATGAAATCTTCCATCACCTCGGTGACAATGCAGCGGCCTTGTCCCTCTGTCCAAATCGAACAACTCAAGCTTCCTTAGTAAAAGCCTCAACTTTTTCCACCTTGTCCACGACTGTTTTCGCTCTGACTTGTAACTACAGATTTAACCTGTTTAAGTGACGGAATATGTGACAGAATATGTCAGCCAAAAAAGCCATGTGTTGGGTAGCTTGCAGTTAACATTTAAAGCTACTTTGAAAGTTCCATGCTTAGATTCATAATGACGTCTTAGATGGAATTATTTGCAGCAACATTTTCATTGCTATTAAGACACACTGGCTTGGCATTGGGAAAATATGGTCAAATGAACGCATATCTCTCTGTACATTCTATCCTGAAACTTCCAATTTGATTATCCACCTTTTTCTGAATACTTTTTTGAGAGCAACATTTTCCCTTGCTTTCAAGCTATTTGTTCTGAACCAATGTTGATGTTAAAAAAGAAGTGTAGCCTACAGTAGGTTACGTAGACCTGCTTTTCCCCACCAATCAATGCACAGAGAAATAGACAGAAATAATAATTGAATAGAGACATGGTGATTTTATGAGCATAATCAGATCAAAATTATTGTTATTGTCACTGAATTAATGATGTACTAATCAGATGTGTTATACATTTTCAATTTGTAGTGTTGGCCAATTGTAATTGCTAATATTACATACTAATTATGTCCTGGCCCGACCAACTATTAGCTCAGAAGAAAATTGGCCTGAAGCCAAACCTAGCAAACCCTGATTTAGAGACTATTTCAGATGCATTCGCACTGAGAAGTGAAATTAGTGCTGTCTTTGCATGCAGCCATATTGTGGTTCTCACTGGTTAAACTGATTTTGGGGAACTGTCTTATATAGAAGTTCCTGTAAAATAAAAACCTTTTTTTAAAAACACACACAAACACTTTCAAAAAAAAAATAGTGTCCTGTATGAATGAGATTGTTGTTTGTGGGGGGGAAAAACAATATTTGTGTAACTGGAAGCATTTGGGAATGCTTAGTAGAAGTTTCACCGCGTCGTCTGTAATGCTACGAGCAAGGTTTAAAGGGCGAATCTGTGATTCAAACAACAACAAAGCAGCACTTTAGTCTACAGCTATGGGCTGCAGATGGAGAGATGTAACAACTGTCAAATTCATCGACGGAGCTATGAAGGCAATGATTGACCATCCATGAGATCAAAATGATCAAATATTTTTTAATTCCAGAGGGCAGGCTTTGAAAGCTATTGACGTAATCAAGCGGCTCTTAAGGCATACATACTAAATATTTATTTGGCATGTGCATGTTGTTCTAGGGTGAAATTATTTCTGACATTCTGTAGCTCAGTTGGTAGAGCATGGCGCTTGTAACGCCAGGGTAGTGGGTTCGATTCCCGGGACCACCCATACGTAGAATGTATGCACACATGACTGTAAGTCGCTTTGGATAAAAGCGTCAGCTAAATGGCATATATTATTATTATTATTATTATTTCTACAGATTCATACCGCACATAGATTTTATCAAATGGGGTTTAGTTCACCTCATGTGACTACAAATCTGAAATGATTGAGACTTTCATAGTTTATTTCCAAATATATATTTTAATGCAGATTACCCTACACTATTGACTAACACATGTCATCTTGCAGCGTGGAGTGCATTTTTCCATTTGGTTGTAGCCACAAGCACAGAGGAGATCGGAGAACTGAGGGTTTCGGCCTGTTTCCACCCCTGAACCTAGCTAGCTAGAAAGGTATTTAGCAAACCAGCTAGGATACATGAGTTAATATACAAGCTGTTAAGCCTATAAGCTGAGTAAACTAGCTAAAATAGCTAGTGAATATGCTTTATCACAATAATCTAGTAAACTAAAGACTAGTTATTGTATCCACAGGAACCTGTATAATGGTATAGCTAATAACCCCAGCTATCAGAATGGATAATGTGAACTCTAAATTCACCTAAATTGCCTCTCGGTAAGTCTGTCACTGCAAGTTATCTTGTCCCCTGTTCTGTTTACCTGGCTATGCAAATGAAATGACATTGTCAGTCTAGGTAGGTGTGTGACTTGAAAACAGACATAATTGAGACAGTTGCTTTTAACTCTGCTTTAAAAGGTTGTCACGAGGCAGTTTTAATCTTTAGTAACAGGTATTTAAATAATACACAATTTTAATGGGTTTTAGTGGTTGTATCATATGACATTTAAAATGATCCCTTGTCATGACAGATGACAGAGATGTTAAATTCTTCAGCATTTGTGGCAGATTTGATGAGCTTTCTTCTGAATTGAAGGGTCCACTACAAAGTATGCATTGATGTCATATCATGACCCTTTAAGAAAAAAACTTTTTTGTAGACAAAAATGCATTTTAAGGTTGGTTGCAACATATGATATTAGTGTTTTTCAAATGTGTGCCAAAGTTAAATATTACAATTTTTGTTATGAATTACACCCAATTCACAATACTTTTGTTGTTTAAATTCAACCTCGGACAGTTACACAATATGGCATTTTCACTCTTTGACATGCCAAAACTGTAAAAATGTATCATGCTTTATGATACAGTACATTGATGCGGTGCCAAACGGAGGAGAACATGTAGAAATGTGATGTAAGAAGATGTTTTTGTATTACGGTGTGTATTTACACATTTACAAGGTTATGTGATGATATTATACAACGGGTGGGTCTAATCCTGAATGCTGATTGGTTAAAACCGCATTCCAGCCGGTGTCAACTCTCCTCTCTTTCTCTTCTCTGCTCCAGCTACAGTAACCTGTGCTACATGGCCACTCAGATTGCCTCAGGGATGAGGTACCTCTCCTCGCTCAACTTTGTCCACAGAGACCTGGCCACGAGGAACTGTCTGGTGGGGAAGAACTACACCATCAAGATCGCTGACTTTGGCATGAGCAGGAACCTGTACAGCGGAGACTACTACCGCATCCAGGGCCGGGCCGTGTTGCCCATACGATGGATGTCCTGGGAGAGCATACTGCTGGTGAGGAGGGAGGGAGGGATGGAAACTGGTGAGACGTGGTGCCCCCCTGATGGTCATACATGGTGTAGATACCTCAGTTTACGTCGCGGAATGAGGCCACTGGCTATCAGACCATTCACAATATGAACCTGACGACATTGCACTCTAGTTATAACAGTCCCGGATAAAACGTTAAATCGTTTATGTTTCCTGTAATGGTCCAGTGAATGAAGATTCTGGTTATCAGTTGAACTAGCCCCTTTTTAAGCCATAGAAATCAAATCACCTAATGTCTGTTGTTCTGCCTCTTCACTCCCAGGGTAAGTTCACCACAGCCAGTGACGTGTGGGCATTTGGGGTGACGCTGTGGGAGACCCTAACCTTCTGTAACGAGCAGCCTTACTCCCAGCTGACTGACGAACAGGTCATAGAGAACACTGGCGAGTTCTTCAGGGACCAGAAACGACAGGTGAGAGAAACACGCACACACACACACTCACCCGTGACTCACTCTCTTTTGCTGTACATCTACCTGCCTATGTTCTACTGTGTTGTACCTGATTGTCTATGTGTTGTAGGTCTACCTTCCCCAGCCAGTGCTGTGTCCTGACTCTGTGTATAAGATCATGCTGAATTGTTGGAGGAGGAACACCAAGGAGAGGCCTTCCTTCCAGGACATCCACCGAGCACTGCTGGAGAGCCAAGCTTAGGGCCAGTACCCCTGGGCCAGCACACACACACACACACACACAGACAGACAGACGGACGGATGAAACACATCAACAACACATTACGCATCCATCAAAAGTTCAACTCAATTCAACTAATGATGCACGGAAAAAGAAATGCAAAAATTACAAATGGCTGTCAGATTGTCTCAGATAGAGAAGCCAAAGTGAATTGTAGCAATGAAAGTTCGCTACTTTTAAAAATGTATAATTTATTCAAAATTGTACTATAAATGAGTGTTCCCACCTTGTTTAATGTAGTTTATGGTATTGGCACGTCTATGAATTAAATTGTGTTTTCTTTAAGAAGACTGCTTGAATGTAAAAAAAGAATACAAGTTTCATTGATGTCTTAGCAAAAACATAAGTGTTCAGTTTGGAGATTTTTGGTGAATTTTTATATTTGAAAAGGTTAATCATCTCAGTCAGTCTGACAGTCTGACAGTTTATTCAAAGCCAACAGGGATAATTATGTTTTCATAAAAATAATGCATTATAATTATAAGACTTAATATTATAACATTATACCTATTGGCTTTTGATTAAGGAGTTACAAGTGATAAACAAATTCGTAACATGGACATTAACCAAAACTTAAACATGTCTCAACTGTAGTACTCTGGCATACACTCTGCTACAGTGTCTGCCAGTGATATTTGACCAAGAGTGCTCAGAGACATCAATATGTATGTACTTCTCAAATATTCATATTTTGTATTTATATGTATTGTTTATTTGTATGTTCTGTTTGCTTCTTGTTTACAGTACCAGTCAAAAGTTTGGACACACCTACTCGTTCTAGGGTTTATCTTTATTTTTAATATTTTCTACTTTGTAGAATAATAGTGAAGACACCAAAACTATGAAAGAACACATTTGGAATCATGTAGTAACCAAAAAAGTGTTAAAGAAATCAAAATATATTTTATATTTGAGATTCTTCAAATAGCCACCCATTGCCTTGAAGACAGATGACACTCTTGGCAATCTCTCAACCAGCTTCACCTGGAATGCTTTTCCAACAGTCTTGAAGTCGTCCCCACATATGCTGAGCACTTGTTGGCTGCTTTTCCTTCACTCTGCAGTCTAACTCATCCCAAACCATCTCAATTGGGTTGAAGTTGGGTGATTGTGGAGGCCAGGTCATCTGATGCAGCACTCCGTCACTCTCCTTCTTGGTCAAATAGCCCTTACGCAGCCTGGAGGTGTGTTGGGTCATTGTCCTGTTGATAGTCCCACTAAGCGCAAACCAGATGGGATGGTGTATCGCTGCAGAATGCTATGGTAGCCATGCTGGTTAAGCGGGCCTTAAATTCTAAATAAATTACAGACAGTGTCACCAGCAAAGCACCATCACACCTCCTCTATGCTTCACGGTGGGAACCAAACATGCCGAGATCATTCGTTCACCTACTGTCATCAAGCTGTCATCAAGGCAAAGGATGGCTATTTGAAGAATCTCAAATATAAAAAAAATCTTCATTTGTTTTAACACTTTTTTGGTTACTATGTGTTTCCATATGTTTTATTTCATAGTTTTGATATTTACATTATTATTCTACAATTGAGAAAATAGTAACAATAAAGAAAAACCCTTGAATGAGTAGGTGTGCCCAAACGTTTGACTGGTACTATATATTTGGGTACTGATCAGCTTTTATTTTTGCATGGGAAAAGTTGTACATTCAGTTTTGTATTTTGTTCAATGTCTTTTGAGAGTGTCATGGACATTCTAAAGTGAGACTGTAGATTATTTCAAACAACTTTATGATAAGATTTGTAAAAATGGAGCAGTCAACAATCCACTCAACATAGTCCAGAGTTGATAGCTCAAACAAACGGAATTGTCTCTCAGCTTTTATAGAAAAGTCCAACCTCTTTGTCTATGTGGCAGTCCGCTGATGTGTGCAAACAGGTGTGAGGAACATAGTGTATAAAAGGTGTTTAGCTCGTCTGTGCAGATTAAGACTGCTGACGTTGCCACCGTTGTCTGTTCCTTCATGCAAGTTTCCACACAGAAGAGTTCCTGCAGATAGTACAAACGGTATGTCAGATACTTAGGTCGCACCCGACTCTTATCTGTACGCCCAGACGTATGACTAAGTCACATAAGACAAGCCTGCATCAGCTAAAAAAAACACTAGCATATAACAATGGACAATTCTCGAAGTAAAAACAGCATAGTATGTCTAATTTTGAAATTTTCCACCACAAGAGTTGTATGGGAAAATGGCAGTTAGCTTTGTGGGAGGTGGGGTGGAGGATATGCCTTCAATAACATTACAAATGTTTGTTCTAGAGACGCCTAATCTATTCTCATTCATATATGTGACCAAATCACTGTTCAAATCAGATCTGAGATAAGCTGCATTTGTGCGGGTCCATGTTCGCGCCATACTGATCAGACTATGGTGCTAATCAGGATCCAGACTGGAGGAGAGATTATGGGCAAACTGTATGTGCAGAATAGTCTTTGAAAAGTGAAACGTAGGAAAATATGCTTCAAGAGGGAATGTTTTTTAATGGTTCGTGTGTTTGCTACCTTTTATACAACGAATGTTGTTCTAAGCTATTTTTTGTGTTGTATTGAAAGTGTTCAATTTCACAGTTTTTCTGAACAAGAAAGCAACTGTTTATGAAGTATCTCTGTTGAAAGAGAGCGAGAGCTGAACGGCCGTTTAAAGGGTTTCTGAATAGAGTTCGGGGTGATAATCAGTCAGAAGGATTTCCGACAATGTCAACTGCACACGAGGACAGTTGTGGTAACACAAGACAGTTACTATAGTAGCTCTCACGATTATAACGTTTTTACACCAATACCTTTACGGCGTCAGGTTTGAACCCTACGGCTTCCATATGTTATAAACCTGTCTCCAGGCTTCATACCCTACAGGCCTAGATTTGACGCCATACTTCCTACAATCACACACACACAGATTCAACGTTACTCAGAGGCTTCCTCCTTCTTATCAGCAACCTTTGCCCCTGGACCTTATTATTCACATAGCGGTGTCACTTAATTGCAAACTATTAGTCATAATGCACTATATCTAGTTTATTTTCTATTATGGGCTGAGACCCAAATCAAACTCTATTCTCTGATGATCTGTGTCCTGTTGTATTTCTGTATTTAATTTTCTCATTTTGTTTTATGATTCTCTCCTGACCATGAACTATGTGTATATTGCCCTGTGGGAAGTATATTTTGTACATATATTGTAGGCCAAAGATAAACATGCTAAATGGTCTGGCTGTCATTTTGTCCCCCCCCCCCGTTGGTTTGTTTCGGTGGTGATGATGAGGCATGAGGCATGCGTTGATATTCTTCAGAGCGAAAAGGGACCCGTTCACAGCATCCCAGTGCTTCATTGTTTTTGAATGTTTTATTCTTTTACTATTACAGATAAGCCAGCTATAAAAGAGAATTACATTTACATTTAAGTCATTTAGCAGACGCTCTTATCCAGAGCGACTGAGGGTGTACTTACAGTATGTACAGTAATAAAGCTGTTTAGAGGTTATTACTGTGTTATTGCACAAGGAAATTCAATAATGGTTTCGTTTTATTAGATATTTGTATTCTAATGTTTTTTTTGCTGATGAAAAAAACTAACGTTTCAGAGAAAACATCAAATTTGTTACAGACAAAAATAAAAAATGAAATCACCAAAATAATGATTTGTCTGTTGTATAGCTTTACAATTAAGACTACATTCACAATATGAATAAGAATAAATACATTTGTGACACAGCCAAATTATAGCTTGGTTCTAGACTGACTGTGGTTTATCGCTGGGGCAACATCATGGAAGTGGTTAGCAGGGGGTTCTACCTTTACTCTACTGTAGTAAGTAGTTCAGAAAATGTGTTTCTGTGTTTTATACCTTTATTTAACTAGGCAAGTCAGTTAAGAACAAATTCTTATTTTCAATGACGGCCTAGGAACATTGGGTTAATGACAGATTTTTTTACCTTGTCAGCTCAGGGATTTGATCTTGCAACCTTTCGGTTACTAGTCCACCGCTCTAACCACTAGGCTACCTGCCGCCCCAAACAGTTGTCCATTATTATATTAATTTGAATGAGCAAGAATGACTAAAGTCGTGTAATTTACTGGAGCAAACAGATAAAGAAACACAGCGTCGTTGCTTTTTTACTCTCTGTCGCGGTTTATGGTCGAGGAAAATCTATTGCAACTTGCTCTTTCCTTAACTTACTATAGTGGCAGCGAGGTTACTGTAATATTAGAAACTACAATAATGTAAAAATGCGTTGACAGTAGCCGAGGACATGTTTTATACGTTACTGTTGCAGTTAAAGGAAAGATTCACCCATTTTGAATGTTATATCGTTTTTGTGCACCTCATTTCATGTTTTCACATGTATCTGCAGTAGTGGGGGCGCTCGAGTGGTTGTCGAGTTGGTGACCGGCCATTGTTGTTCACTGCCTTTCAAAGATGTATAATATGGGGATAAATATTGTCCGACTTGCTCCTACATTTCAACTGCATGAACTTAACAAAAGTCGTGATTAAAGGGCATTAAAGCTAAAATATATTTTTGGGAGCCATGACAAATTTCACATAAAAATGTGGGTTATTGACCTGACATTGTTATTGAAAGCAAGTCTGGGAAGCGGTAGATCTGTTCTATGTGTGATATGTCTAAGATACCTGTTTTCAAGTTACATTTTTGCATCTTTTACTTTCAGTTTTTGTTGTATACCAGCATCAAACGGCTGAAAAATCAGTAGCTGGGTTTGAGTAAAGTCACCAGGGAAGCCAAGACAGAAAAAAAGCCATATTACAGCTTATGTGTTGGGATAATTGCTTGTTTGCTTTATAACATATTAGTTCCTATGCCTTGACACCCTGATATATAGGCCTAAGGTAGAGACAAAAATAACAAAAAGTGGCAGAATAAATTCAACCACACATTTGTTTCATTAAAAAAACCTGAGAGCAACATTGTCCGGTGAAATGTATTGCATGTAACAAACATTTACATTACCTACAGCATGGTCAAGTAAGGTAATGTTTCCGACATTTTTGGACTATTATTGATTTTACAACTATTGATTTAGAACCACAGAGTGTTATTGCAGTTCGTGAAGAAAACAGGAGCTGCCTCCACTATTTCAGCATCATTTCAACTTTAACATCATCTAATCACCTATGCTTAGTCTAATACATTGACAACTAAAAGATACCAAAAACGACGTAGTTCAATCAACGTATGCTAAATATGATGTAGCTGTCCATGGTACTGATTTCTGTGTGTGTGTGTTGTGTATGCATGCAAGTAGAAAAAAACATGTTGACCAACCAAACTTGTAGAGAAGCGCCAATACCATCATCTTTCATGTTGCCCAAACAGTCTATGACTCTGTCATACACTTTTAGTTTTTGTTGTCCTAGGCTACCTGGCTAAAATGCTTGCTCGCCAGCCTAACTGATGAGCAACGAAACTCTAGGCCAGCTAGTTAACATTAGCGTACATGTTGAACTTCCATTCTCTCAGGCCAGGGGCATAATGTATGAATTTATGGTTGGATCAGAATCGCAGTTATAATCATTCGCCAGTACGGAGAATTAGTCCACACAACGAGATGCAACAATTCAAGTTTTTTTGTCTATGATGTGATTTGTCTAAAGCCATATCCAAACTGGCTTCCCTTGACACTGTTTTTTGGCATGCAGGGATCATTCACAGCTGAGCTCACTCAGTTTAGCTCAACGCTGATTGGCTATTATTTGATTTTTTTAAATAGCAAGGGAGGCACAACGCTCGTTGTCTTTCCTTGCATTCAATTTTTATTTATTATTTTATTTAGCCTTTATTTAAACGGTATGCTAGTTGAGAACAAGTTCTCATTTACAACTACAACCTGGCCAAGATAAAGCAAAGCAGTGCGACACAAACAACAACAGAGAGTTACGCATGGAATAAACAAACATACAGTCAACAACACAACACAATACAAAAAAGTCTATATACAGTGTGTGCAAATGAGGTAAGGGAGGTAAGGCAATAAATAGGCCATAGTGGTGGAATAATTACAATTTAGCAATTAAACACTGGAGTGATAGATGTGCAGAAGATGAATGTGCAAGTAGAGATACTGGGGTGCAAAGGAGAAGACAAAAAACAGTATGGGGATGAGGTGTTTGGATGGGCTATTTACAGATGGGCTATGTACAGGTGCAGTGATCTGTGAGCTGTTCTGTCAGATAGTGCTTAAAATTAATGTCACGACTTCTACTGAAGTCGGTTCCTCTCCTTCGGCGGTCGACATCACCGGTCTTCTAGCCATCGCCGATCCATTTTTCATTTTCCATTTGTTTTGTCTTGTTTTCCCACACACCTGGTTTTTAGTTCCCTCATTACGTGTTGTGTATTTAACCCTCTGTTCCCCCAATGTCTTTGTGTGGTATTGTTTGTTTGTAAGTGCTTGTGCACATGTTGACTGGTGCGCGTCGGGTTTTGTACCCAAGTTGTTATTTTCTTGATGCCATTAGTTTTGGAATTAAACTGCTCCGGCTATTACCTAGTTCTGCTCTCCTGCGTCTGACTTCCCTGCCACCAGTTGCGCAACCCTTACAGTTAGTGAGGGAGATATGAGTCTCCATCTTCAGTGATTTTTTGCAATTCGTTCCAGTCATTGGTAACAGAGAACTGGAAGGAAAGGCAGCCAAAGGAGGAATTGGCTTTGGGGGTGACCAGTGAAATACACCTGCTGGAGCGCCTGCTATGGGTGGGTGCTGCTATGGTGACCAGTGAGCTGAGATAAGGCTGGGCTTTACCTAGCAAAGATTTATAGATGACTTGGAGCCAGGGGTTTGGGGACGAATATGAAGTGAGGGCCAGCCAACGAGAGCATACAGGTCGCAGTGGTGGGTAGAATATGGGGCTTTGGTGACAAAATGGATGGCACTGTGATAGACTGCATCCAATTTGCTGAGTATTGGAGGCTATTTTGTAAATGACATCGCCAAAGTCAAGGATTGGTAGGATAGTCAGTTTTACGAGGGTATGTTTGGCAATATGAGTGAAGGATGCTTTGAAGCAAAATAGGAAGCCAATTCTAGATTTCATTTTGGATTGGAGATGCTTAATGTGAGTCTGGAAGGAGAGTTTACAGTCTAACCAGTCATCTAGGTATTTGTAGATGTCCACATATTCTCAGTCAGAACCATCCAGAGTAGTGATGCTGGACGGGTGGGCAAGTGCTGGAAGCAATTGGTTGAAGAGTATGCATTTAGTTTTACTTGCATTTAAGAGCAGTTGGAAGCCACGGAAGGAGAGTTGTATGGCATTGAAGCTTGCCTGAAGGGCCCAAAGAAGGGCCAGAAGTATACAGAATGGAATACTCTGCGTAGAGGTGGATCAGAGAATCACCAGCAGAAAGAGCGACGTCATTGATGTATACAGAGAAAAGAGTCGGGCCGAGAACTGAACCCTGTGTCACCCCCATAGATACTGCCAGAGGTCCGGACAACAGGCCCTCCGATTTGACACATTGAACTCTGTCTGAGAAGTAGTTGGTGAACCAGGCGAGGCAGTCATTTGAGAAACCAAGGCTGTTGAGTCTTCCGATAAGAATGTGGTGATTGACCAAGTCAAAAGCCTTAGCCAGGTCTATGAATAATGCTGCACAGTATTGTCTCTTATCGATGGAGGTTATGATATTTGTTTAGGACCTTGAGCGTGGCTGAGGTGCACCCATGACCAGCTCGGAAACCAGATTGCATAGTGGAGAAGGTATGGTGGGATTCGAAAAGGTCGGTGATCTGTTTGTTGACTTGGATTTCGAAGACTTTTGAAAGGCAGAGCAGGATGGATATAGATCTGTTACTGTTTGGGTCTAGAGTGTCGCCCCCTTTGAAGAGGGGGATGACCACGGCAACTTTCCAATCTTTGGGGATCTCAGATGATACGTTAGAGAAGAGGCTATTAATAGGGGTTGCAAAAATTTTGGCTGATAATTTTAGAAAGAGAGGGTCCAGCTTGTGTAGCCCTGCTGATTTGATCCAGATTTTGCAGCTCTTTCAGAACATCAGCTATCTGGATTTGGGCGAAGGAGAAATGGGGAGGCTTGGGCAAGTTGCTGTGGGGGGTACAGGGCTGTTGACCAGGGTAGGCGTGGCCAGGTAAAAAGCATGGCCAGCCGTAGAAAAATGCTTATTGAAATTCTCAATTATTGTGGATTTATCCTGGTTCTCCATTTTTTGAATGGGGCATGCTTATTTAAGATTTTGAGGAAAGCGCTTTTAAAAAATAACCAGGCATCCTCTACTGACGGTGTGAGGTCAATGTCATTACAGGATACCCCGGCCAGGTCGATAAGAGGGCGAGTTAGTTAGGATGATATCTATGAGGGTGCCCGTGTTTACGGATTTGGGGTTGTACCTGATAATTTGTGTGAGATTGAGGGCATAAAGCTTAGATTGTAGGATGGCTGGGGTGTTACGCATGTCCCAGTTTAGGTCACCTAGTAGCACGAGCTCAGAAGATAGATGGGGGGGCAATCAATTCACATACGGTGTTGAGGGCACAGCTGGGGGCAGAGGGTGGTCTAAAGCAAGCGGCAACAGTGAGAGACTTGTTTCTGGGAAGGTGAATTTTTAGAAGTAGAAGCTCGAATTGTTTGGGTACAGACCTGGATAGTACGACAGAACTCTGCAGGCTATCTTTGCAGTAGATTGAAACACCACCCCCTTTGGCAGTTCTATCTTGGCAGAAAATGTTATAGTTAGGGATGGAGATTTCAGGGTTTTTGGTGGTTTTCCTAAGCCATCTAAGACATCCGGGTTGGCAGAGTGTGCTAAAGCATTGAGTAAAACAAACTTAGGGAGTAGGCTTCTAATGTTAACATGCATGAAACCAAGGGTTTTACGGTTACAGAAGTCAACAAATGAGAGCACCTGGGGAGTGTGAGTGGAGCTAAGCACTGCAGGACCTGGTAACCTACATCACCAGAGGAACCGAGGAGAACTAGGATAAAGGTACTGCTAAAGGCTATACGAACTGGCCGTCTAGCATGTTCGGAACAGAGAGTAAAAGGAGCAGGTTTCTGGGCATGATAGCATAGATTCAAGGCATAGTATCTAGACAAAGGTAAGGTGGGATGTGAGTACATTGGAGGTAAACCTAGGCATTGAGTAATGAAGAGAGATATTGTCTCTAGAGAGGTTTAAACCAGGTGATGTCATCACATATGTTGGAGGTGGAACAACATGGTTGGTTAAGGCATATTGAGCAAGGCTAGAGGCTTTACGGTGAAATAAGACAGTAATCACTAACCAGGACAGTAATGGACAAGGCATATTGATATTAGAGAGAGGCCATATGGGTCCGGTGAGTGGTTGAACATATGGGTCCGGTGAGTGGTTGAGCTGGCTGGGGACACGGCGATTCAGACAGTTAGCAGGCCGGTGCTAACAAGCTAGCAGTTAGTAGGCCGGGGCTAACAAGCTAGCAGTTAGCAGACCAGGTTAGCAAGCTAGCAGTTAGCAGACCGGGGCAAGCAAGATAGCAGTTAGCAGACCGGGGCTCGAAAGTTAGCAGAAGGGCCTTTGGGGGACATCGCGATGGAGGTAAATCTGTTTTTGCCTCTTCGTGTGGTGACATCGATAGACCAGTCATGGATTAGTAGGGCTCCAAGTTGCTCTAGGTAGCTAGCAGGCCGCGGTTAGCAGAATGGGCCTTCAGCGGACTGAGGGGCCTGTTGGAATCCTCGGGCAGATTATGTCGGTATTCCAGTCGTTGAGGATCGGCGGGGTTCCGTGCCCGTACCAGCAGTAGAAAGAGTCTGGATATTGTAGCCCATGAGTGGGCTTCGGTGGTAGCTTGCTCCACCGAAGCTTGCTCCGGGATGGAAACGCTAGCCAGGAGTAGTCACCCGGGATTGTGGTTAGCTTGTTGCGAAGATCCAGATGAAAATGTTCAGAGTTTGCCGTAGGAATCCGGGGATATGGAGAGAAAAATAAATAAAAATAGGTCCATTATGCTCCGGTTTGAGTCACGTTGTACAAATTGGCGAGAGCTTTCCGAGCTAGGTTAGCTGATGACCGCTAGCAGCGGTTTGCTGACTGATAGCTGGTAACTAGTTAGCCGGCTAGCTACAGTTGAGAAAATCCAGATTCGAAGTAAGTAGAAATACTATAGAAAAAAACTGATACAGTGGGGCAAAAAAGTATTTAGTCAGCCACCAATTGTGCAAGTTCTCCCACTTAAAAAGATGAGAGAGGCGTGTAATTTTCATCATAGGTACACGTCAACTATGACAGACAAAATGAGGGGGAAAAATCCAGAAAATCACATTGTAGGATTTTGAATGAATTTATTTGCAAATTATGGTGGAAAATAAGTATTTGATCACCTGCAAACAAGCAAGATTTCTGGCTCTCACAGACCTGTAACTTTTTCTTTAAGAGGCTCCTCTGTCCTCCACGCGTTACCTGTACAGTCACACTCCAAACTCCACTATGGCCAAGACCAAAGAGCTGTCAAAGGACACCAGAAACAAAATTGTAGACGAGCACCAGGCTGGCAAGACTGAATCTGCAATAGGTAAGCAGCTAGGTTTGAAGAAATCAACTGTGGGAGCAATTATTAGGAAATGGAAGACATACAAGACCACTGATAATCTCCCTCGATCTGTGGATCCACGCAAGATCTCACCCCGTGGGGTCAAAATGATCACAAGGGAATATCATTTGAGCAGAAATCCCAGAACCACACGGGGGGACCTAGTGAATGACCTGCAGAGAGCTGGGACCAAAGTAACAAAGCCTACCATCAGTAACACACTACGCCGCCAGGGACTCAAATCCTGCAGTGCCAGACTTGTCCCCCTGCTTAAGCCAGTACATGTCCAGGGCCGTCTGAAGTTTGCTGGAGAGCATTTGTATGATCCAGAAGAAGATTGGGAGAATGTCAAATGGTCAGATGAAACCAAAATATAACTTTTTGGTAAAAACTCAACTCGTCGTGTTTGGAGGACAAAGAATGCTGAGTTGCATCCAAAGAACACCATACCTACTGTGAAGCATGGGGGTGGAAACATCATGCTTTGGGGCTGTTTTTCTGCAAAGGGACCAGGACGACTGATCCGTGTAAAGGAAAGAATGAATGGGGCCATGTATCGTGAGATTTTGAGTGAAAACCTCCTTCCATCAGCAAGGGCATTGAAGATGAAACGTGGCTGGGTCTTTCAGCATTACAATGATCCCAAACACACCGCCCGAAGGAGTGGCTTCATAAGAAGCATTTCAAGGTCCTGGAGTGGCCTAGCCAGTCTCCAGATCTCAACCCCATAGAAAATCTTTGGAGGGAGTTGAAAGTCCATGTTGCCCAGCAACAGCCCCAAAACATCACTGCTCTAGAGGAGATCTGCATGGAGGAATGGGCCGTTTGACCTCTGTCATTGCCAACAAAGGGTATATAACAAAGTATTGAGATAAACTTTTGTTATTGACCAAATACTTATTTTCCACCATAATCGGCAAATAAATTCATAAAAAATCCTACAATGTGATTTTCTGGATTTTTTTCCCTCATTTTGTCTGTCATAGTTAAAGTGTACCTATGATGAAAATTACAGGCCTCCCATCTTTTTAAGTGGGAGAACTTGCACAATTGGTGACTGACGAAATACTTTTTTGCCCCACTGTACACTTCACATTGGGTGAGGCGGGTTGCAGGAGAGTATTTAGAAGTTGAGGTTTAGGAAAATATTTTTTAAAGATGTGCGAAGAAAAATATATAAAAATATATACGATACAAGGGACACGACAGGACAAAGACATAGACGTCTGACTGCTATGCCATCTTTGGAAAGGCGCACATCTGTCTAGGGTACAAAAAAATGTCTGTAGCATTGAAGGTCCCCAAAAACAAAGTGGCCTCCATCATTCTTAAATGGAAGAAGTTTGGAACCACCAAGACTCTTCCGAGAGCTGGCAACTCGGCCAAACTGAGCAATCGGTGGAGAAGGGCTTTGGTTGGAGAGGTGACCAAGAACCGAATGGTCACTCTGACAAATCTCCAGAGTTCCTCTGTGGATATGGGAGAACCTTCCAGAAGGACAACCATCTCTGCAGCACTCCACCAATCAGGCCTTTATGGTAGACTGGTCAGATGGAAGCCACTCCTCAGTAAAAGGCACATGACAGCCCGCTTGGAGTTTGCCAAAAGTCACCTAAAGGACTCAGACCATGAGAAACAAGATGCTCTGGTCTGATGAAACCAAGATGTAACTCTTTAGCCTGATTGCCAAGCGTCACGTCTGGAGGAAACCTGGCACCATCCCTACGGTGAAGTATATCCCAACCTGACAAAGATTGAAAGGATCTGCAGAGAAGAATGAGAGAAACTCCCCAAATACATGTGTGCCTACCTTGGAGCATCATACCCAAAAAGACTCAAAGCTGTAATCACTGCCAGAAGGTGCTAAAACAAAGTACTGAGTAAAGAATACTTATATAAATGTGATATTTAATTTTTTTAAATGTTTTAATAAATTTGTTTAAAATTATTAAAAACTTTTTTGCTTTGTCATTATGGGGTATTGTGTGTAGATTAATGAGGGGCGAAAACAACTTAATACATTTTAAAATAAGGCTGTAACATAACAAAATGTGGAAAAAGTCACAAGGGGTCTGAATACTTTACGAATGCGCTGTATTCAAACTTTAACAACCAATTTCTGCATAGTGTATCTTTAAGTTTTGACTCAAGTCGTCTGCAAGTTTCTGCAGTTGCTCTTCACCAACTTCATCCTGCAGCCGTCGCCTGCATTGTGGGAGGCTTTGTTGTGAACCAATTAGAATGTGTTCGACCCACGCGAATGTGACTAAAGAAGTGACGGAAACAGGAACCAACTTTGTAAACCCACTGGGCACAGACGTCAATTCAATGTCTATTCCACATTGGTTCAACCCCGTAATTTATTTTAAATGATGTTGAAATTTTTGTGATTCAACCAGTATGTTCCCTCTGGGTACAGTGGGTATGTATAAATGAATGTGATATTTGAGGTGCTCTCTCTCACCAATTGATGGTACAATGTACACACATATATTTCCAGTTTGTGTGTGAGTCTGTGATATGGGGGTTGGAGATCAACATTATAAAGAACAACTTTTATAAACAATGCAAGACTACCATGTTGCACTGAGCCTTGCTGTTAGAAAACTATCTCAGTATCCGACTTTCGACTGTCGCAGATGCACCTCCCCCCGACTTCACTCCTCAACTTTCGCCTACAGTCAATTGCTTTCACCGTACCACTCAAACTGAGCCCACTGCTGTTCAAGTATGCAGAAATTCAGCTAGTATGACATGACCCGTTTTGCATCATATGTTGCGTTTTGAAAGTTCTGTATCTTGATTGCTGACATGCAAAACATTTACCAAAAGATAGTTTTTGAATGGATTATTCCTTTAAGCCTGTATGAATCAACATTGTAGAATCTTGGAAAAAATATAATGAAATTAATTACATTTGACAATGATTTTGATTGGTTACGGTGTGTGTGTATTCTCTGTCCCCTGCAATGGTATAGGCCTGGCGCTGTGTGAGCGTCTCCTCTCTGAGGATGGCAGTATCCAGCTATTCTGACCTGTAGGAACCTGCGTCGGGCCCAGGCCGCCCGCTACGCCCTGCTGACCTCTCACCCTGAATGCCCAGGTGGCCCTGCTACAGCTGGACACCAGCAGCATCTCCTCGGTCTTCACCGTCACCCATGACGTCATACTGAGGTAGATAGGTAGGTAGGTATGACGGTAATCTCATCACCCAGAACCGAATCAGCTACTCAGCTGTCACGGCCCATGGGATTAGTATGAAGAATGTGGTTCTGTGAACCATTACTACAGTACCACAAAGAGATGAGTGGTTATGTTGTAGTGGAGACGGTTCACGTGATGAGTAAGACTTGTGGCCTGTAGACTTGTGTTTGTTACCTAAGCTAATTGCTAGTCTTTAGCTCAGTTGGCCAACAAAGTATTGTGGCGTGTATGTGTGTCTCCCAGGTATAACCGGTTGGACTACCTCTACCTGAATGCTGGCATCATGCCCAACCCACAGCTGGATGTCAAGGCCATGTTTGCCACGGGGGCGGGTATTCTAACCCAGAAGTATAACATCACCACAGACGACAGGAA
This sequence comes from Oncorhynchus keta, assembly GCF_023373465.1. Classification (NCBI taxonomy): domain Eukaryota; kingdom Metazoa; phylum Chordata; class Actinopteri; order Salmoniformes; family Salmonidae; genus Oncorhynchus; species Oncorhynchus keta. The sequence continues at coordinate 18,018,678 of NC_068446.1, forward strand.
ATGTTTGCCACTAACCTCTTTGGTCACTTCCTACTGGTGAGCAAAGTGTGGCTTATTAATGGTGATGAAATTTCACTTCCTTAAATTAGAAAATATATTTTACCAAGACTAATATCATTATTCATATTCTGAATCATTCAGTAGGGTCTTTCCCTAACATATTAACATTATATCCAAAAAGTCTGATTTTGTAACCTAAGACATTCGATAATAAGTGCCGAGCTCTGTTGACATAGCGTTGCAGGTTTCTCATAACAACTTTTTAAGATTTTACATTTTGCAGTCGTTGTCTTCAATGTCGTTTTGTGGGTGGCAAAAAGCAAAATTAGCATGACACGAGCTGAATTAAATGTAAAATATTTTTCCCATTGGTCAAAAGATGTGTTTTTGATTGGACACCCAAATTAATATAACATCAATATACACTACCGGTCAAAAGTTTTAGAACACCTATTCATTCAAGGGTCTTTCTTTATTTTTACTATTGTCTACATTGTTCAATAATAGTGAAGACATCAAAACTATGAAATAACATATGGAATCATGCAGTAACCAAAAAAGTGTTAAACAAATCTAAATATATTTTATATTTGAGATTCTTCAAATAACCACCTATTGCCTTGATGACAGCTTTGCACATTCTCTCAACCGGCTTCACCTGGAATGCTTTTCCAACAGTCTCGAAGGAGTTCCCACATATGCTGAGCACTTGTTGGCTGCTTTTCCTTCACTCTGTGGTCCGACTCATCCCAAACCATCTCAATTGGATTGAGGTCGGGTGATTTTTGAGGCCAAGTCATCTGATGCAGCACTCCATCACTCTCCTTCTTGGTAAAAATAGCCCTTACGCAGCCTTGCGGTATACAAATAAATTAAGGCCTGATTCACACAGTCTCCTCTGAACAGTTGATGTTGAGATGTGTCTGTTACTTGAACTCTGTGAAGCATTTATTTGGGCTGCAATTTTTGAGGCTGGTAACTCTAATTAACTTGTCCTCTGCAAAAGAGGTAACTCTGGGTCTTCCATTCTGGTGGTGGTCCTCATGAGAGCCAGTTTCATTATAATTTTTGATCGTTTTTGCGACTGCACTTGAAGACACTTTCAAAGTGATTGAAATTTTCCGTATTGACTGACCTTCATGTCTTTAAGTAATGATGGGCTGTAATTTCTCTTTGCTTATTTGAGCTGTTCTTGCCATATTATGGACTTGGTCTTTTACCAAATATGGCTATCTTCTGTATACACCCCCCTACCTTGTCACAACACAACTGATTGGCTCAAACGCATTAAGAAGGAAAGAAATTCCACAAGTTCATTTTTAAGAAGGCACACCTGTTAATTGAAATGTATTCCAGGTGACTACCTCATGAAGCTGGTTGAGAGAATGCCAACAGTGTGCAAAGCTGTCATCAAGGCAAAGGATGGCTATTTGAAGAATCTCAAATATTAAAACAAATCTTCATTTGTTTAACACTTTTTTAGTTACTATGTGTTTCCATATGTTTTATTTCATAGTTTTGATGTTTTCAGTTTTATTCTACATTGTAGAAAATAGGTTTTTTTTTAAGAAAAACTTTTGAATGAGTAGGTGTTATAAAACTTTTGACCGGTAATGTACTGTATATAGTCTGTACACGTATATATCTTAAAGATATCTGTTCAAACCATGTTATAGGCTTTTTATCCATCTCCTGAGATCATTACTTTGTAGACATTGAGGACCACCTGCTTAAGTTAGCTTTCCCTCTACAGCAGAGGACCCTGGATCCATCTCCCCTTCATCAGAAGCCGGTCACATAGCAACGCTCTTCATAAAAAATTAACACCACTGTTTCTATGACAATAGGTTCTGTCCTCTCCTTCCCTAGAGAGTGTTTTTGCTGACTGCTAATTCCAGGGTCACCTGTACTATTCTGCTTACCTCAGGGCTCTGTACATTCATGTTTATTGTAGAGGCCAGCTGGAAAGACTGCAAACTAGCTGCACTCCGTTTTGTTTCACCTTTTTTCAATTGACATTTCTTTGTATATATCCATAAAAATGACTGGCTAAGAAACGCTGCCTGCCTCTCTCTCTCGTCCCTACCTCTGGCCCCTACACGTTCATTACTATGGGACAGTTGGAGATGGAATTTTAATCTTGAAACAATGTTGCAAATGTCGGAGAGACAGACAACGAGGTTTATACAGATCTCCATTGTTGAAAACTAAATGCTAGTCTAAAAGAAATGTGACATAATGTCTAGATTATTTTTAAAGTGGAGATCAAGTTTATAATTTCCCTGCCTGGGTTGATGAGACAATGGATTGCGCAGTCAGGTGGAACAGAGTAAATAGGCATTTTAACATCATACATTTAGCCAGCGGGAACTTGTAGAATAGACACCGGCTGGAATGCACTTTCAACCAATCAGAATTCAGGATTAGACCCACCCGTTGTATAAACTTTATTCATTTGTGTTTCCTCCAGGGCCTGTACTCGTCAGTGATCTGTCCAGGCTTTGCAATGACCAACCTGACCTATGGTACCCTGCCTTCCTTCCCCACACTCCTCTGGAACCTGCTCATGCCCATCCTCTGGCTGGTGTGTGTGTTGTCTGTGTGAGCGATAATAGCATTTGTTAAAGGAACATTTTATCATTAGTCCCACAAAATTGTGCATGTCAACATCCAATATTTTAAGATATATTGCTTTCTGATTCCCAAAGTCAAGTAATATCACATTTTCATGATGATGCGTCTTATCCCTCGTGCTCATTTCAACAGATCAGAATCTTTACAAACACATTCACCCGGACCCCCTGCAATGGAGCAGAGGCTCTGGTATGTACACACACACACACACACACACACACACAATGGAGCAGAGGCTCTGGAATTTTCCACAGATAACATGACATCACTGGTATGTACTAGCACCAAAAAATAATTTGACCTCTTACAGTGAACCATTGAAACATATTACCTTTCTGTATTTTATTTATTTATTTTTATTTCACCTTTATTTAACCAGGTAGGCAAGTTCTCATTTACAATTGCGAGCTGGCCAAGATAAAGCAAAGCAGTTTGACACATACAACGACACAGAGTCACACATGGAGTAAAACAAACATACAGTCAATAATACAGTAGAAACAAGTCTATATACGATGTGAGCAAATGAGGTGAGATAAGGGAGGTAAAGGCAAAAAAAAGGCCATGGTGTCAAAGTAAATACAATATAGCAAGTAAAACACGGGAATGGTAGATTTGCAGTGGAAGAATGTGCAAATAATGGGGTGCAAAGGAGCAAAATAAATAAATAAATAAAATAAATACAGTAGGGAAAGAGGTAGTTGTTTGGGCTAAATTATAGGTGGGCTATGTACAGGTGCAGTAATCTGTGAGCTGCTCTGACAGCTGGTGCTTAACGCTAGTGAGGGAGATAGGTGTTTCCAGTTTCAGAGATTTTGTAGTTCGTTCCAGTCATTGGCAGCAGAGAACTGGAAGGAGAGGCGGCCAAAGAAAGAATTGGTTTTGGGGGTGACCAGAGAGATATACCTGCTGGAGCGCGTGCTACAGGTGGGTGATGCTATGGTGACCAGCAAGCTGAGATAAGGGGGGACTTTACCTAGCAGGGTCTTGTAGATGACATGGAGCCAGTGGGTTTGGCGAAGAGTATGAAACGAGGGCCAGCCAACGAGAGCGTACAGGTCGCAATGGTGGGTAGTATATGGGGCTTTGGTGACAAAACGGATGGCACTGTGATAGACTGCATCCAATTTGTTGAGTAGGTATTGGAGGCTATTTTGTAAATGACATCGCCGAAGTCGAGGATTGGTAGGATGGTCAGTTTTACAAGGGTATGTTTGGCAGCATGAGTGAAGGATGCTTTCTTGTGAAATTGGAAGCCAAGTCTATATTTAACTTTGGAATGGTGATGTTTGATGTGGGTCTGGAAGGAGAGTTTACAGTCTAACCAGATACCTAGGTATTTGTAGTTGTCCACGTATTCTAAGTCAGAGCCATCCAGAGTAGTGATGTTGGACAGGCGGGCAGGTGCAGGCAGTGATCGGTTGAAGAGCATGCATTTAGTTTTACTTGTATTTTAGAGCAATTGGAAGCCACGGAAGGAAAGTTGTATGGCATTGAAGCTTGCCTGAAGGGCCCAAAGAAGGGCCAGAAGTATACAGAATGGTGTCATCTGCGTAGAGGTGGATCAGAGACTCACCAGCAGCAAGAGCGACATCATTGATGTATACAGAGAAGAGAGTCGGTCCAAGAATTGAACCCTGTGGCACCCCCATAGAGACTGCCAGAGGTCTGGTATTGATAGTACACAGTATTATCACTAGGTTATTGGTTGTTAAATGCTCTGCATTTGTTGTGACTTAATCAAATCTATTTTTAAGAGTTTGATTAATCTGTGCCTCTTTTCATTGTGCAGTTCTGGCTGTTTATGCTTAAACTCTAAAACAGGAGTGATACTGTACACGTAAAACATTGGAAGCCATCTGCACAGTTATTTGAATCTGTGACATCACAAGGTCATCACATATTTGTAGTGTTGGGTGTTTTTAACACATTACCCATCTGTATTTTTTTTGTACCAATCTACCAACCAAGCAAGATATCAATTTCAATCATATCAGTGTGGTTAAGTATTTATATTAATTTGGGTGATTATATTTAAGCAATAAGGCCAGAGGGGGTGTGGTATATGGCCAATATACGACGGCTAAGGGCTATTCTTATGTACGACGCATCGTGAAGTACCTGGATACAGGCCTTAGCTGTGGTATATTGGCCATATACCACAAACTCCCGAGTTGCCTTATTGCTATTATAAACTGGTTACCAACGTAATTAGAGCAGTTAAAATACATGTTTTGTCATAACCGTGGTATACAGTCTGATATACGACGGCTGTCAGCCAATCGGCATTCAGGGCTCGAACCACCCAGTTTATTAGGTTCTGATTTGATTGCCACCGTGTCACTCATTGATGTTGCTATTAATGTATTGTGTCTGTATTGCATGTGTTGTCAGACCTCACAAGGAATTCCACAAACACATTTGAAAGTATGTGTATTATTTGATGTGTCAAATAATGTAATAGCATTCTAATAAACCATATGGCTTTAATTAACATGTATGCAGCTACACTGCAATGTCATCAATTAAGAGTAGTGATTTTGTTAATTTTAATCAGCATATAGGGGGACCTACTGTAAATGTATGATCCACTTCACATAATTGTTTCCCTGGCTTGCTTGTTTTTTTGTGCTGTGATAACAAGCAATCAAAAGGTTTCACCAGACATTGAAATAAAACCAAAACTGCATATAGCCTACTCACAACATAGCCTACACAAAACATAGAAATGTTCACAAGATATACCATCACTGGCTGAATAAAGCCTAGTGCCAATCAATCCAAATTGTGCCACGATTGATTGCTGGCTTCACATAAGTCTGGTGCGGTCCCATCGTTAGGAGGCTGTCAGCAGTACTCTCTGCCCAAATGTTAACATAGGTGGTCTGTGTGATCCTGGCCTCTGTGGTGTCCCCGCGGTGCATGTGGTAGTATATCTGCTCCGGGGGAGGGTGGGCACACACCCTGCAGCTGTCGTCCTCTGCCGGTGTCTGTAAGCATAGCTCCCTCGCTAAGTTTCAAGTTGCAGAATGCCCAAACCATCAGGTGTGTAAAGTACTTAAGTAAAAATAGTTTAAGGTACTACTTAGGTAGCTTTGGGGGTTATCTGTACTTTACTATTTATATTTTTGACAACTTTTACTCACTACATTCCTAAAGAAAATAATGCACTTTTTACTCCATACATTTTCCCTGACACCCAAAAGTACTACATGTTGACAGGAAAATGGTCCAATTCATGCACTAGTCAAGAGAACATCATTGGTCATCCCTACTGCCTCTGATCTGGCAGCCTCACTAAACACAAATGCTTTGTGTAAATTATTGTCAGTGTTGTAGTGAGCTATCCATACATTTAAAAAATAACAAGAAATTGTTCTGTCTGGTTTGCATAATATAAGGAATTAAAAACGATTCATATTTTTACTTTTACTTTTGATACTTAAGTATATTTAAAACCAAATACTTTTAGACTTTTACTCAAGTAGTATTTTACTTGGTGACTTTCAATTTTACTTGAGTCATTTTCTATTAAGGTATCTTTACTTTTTATACTTTCCCCACCACTGCAAACCATGCCGCAGAGAAACACGCAAAACGAACCCATGACGAAAACCTTCATAAATGCAGATGTCCTTGTTCATGTGAATCCTGAGCCGCTATATGCTTTTGCGAAAGTTGTGGTGTAGGATTAAGATTTAGGTCATTGATGTGCATACACTTTCCATCCCCCATACACTTCTCTCTCTCAACAACAATAGGCTATAGGAAGCAAGAAGATATAATGCTGTGGAGTTCTCCAGAAATGCAGCAATTAGATAGATATCCTGCCTGAGATTAATTAGAAAAGTTGTAAATTGCTTTGATCCTGCCTCGTAGGAGAATCCCCTCTGCATCGTTAGATGTGATGTCCTGACAGCTCAATCACTGTCACACTGTCTCATCCGCAGCATGGTGGAGATGATTAGCAACTGGCTTTTGCGGGCTCAAAATCATGAATCATCATATTCACATGGGGGATATTTCTGCAGAGACTGTAAGAGCTGGTTGAATAAAGGTTATTCTCCCCAACAATCGAGGCTCTCAATCTTGTTCGAATTTGCCATTTTATCTGTTCAGTAGCCTAGACTATTAACCAGAATAACGAAAATGAAATCATCAATAGCCCCTAGGTCCTATACACAGCAAAGCTACAACATTGACTGATAACTAAAAAAGGTCAAAAACTATTGACTGCTCTGAAGTATGCACAGATGTCTCAGTTGACTACCAGAACAGTGTTTTAGATTTGAAAGACAGACTTGGTTATGCAGGCCAAATTGCTATGGGCTCCCGAGTGACGCAGCGGTCTAAGGCACTGCATCTTAGTGCAAGAGGCATCACTACAGTCCCTGGTTTGAATCCAGGCAATATCACATCAGGTCCTGTCCATTGGGAGTCCCATAGGGTGGTGCACAATTGGCCCAGCGTCGACTGGGTTTGGCCATCATTGTAAATAAGAATGTGTTCTTAACTGACTTGCCAAGTTAAATAAAGGTTAAATTAATATATGGCAAAGAACTATGGAGGCTTTCTTTTGAGAAATAATGTAGCAAAGGGTTTGAAGGTGAGTATGGCTAGTGGGTGTGTGTATAGTATACAGTTGGTTTAGATGATTATAGAAAGGCTGGGAAAGCTCTCCCACACAAACAACATATATAATTGAACGCAAATAGCAAACTACAACAGATCATAGATATAACATTCATGCTTGTCAAATGGAGAAATGCAAAAGCATTAACCCCGTCCATCGTTGTGGGTACTGTATTTTATTGAGTGATCCGCCCCTTATGTTTTCGCGAAACTCTCCCTCATCAAAGAACTACACGCCCCACCTGGCGCCAAAGTTGAGGCCCCGGATGTCTATCACGCCGGAAGAGAAGGAGGTCCTTTTCCCAGCCATCTTGTGGCATCATTTAGCGAAGTGTTCGCACCCAGCCTCGTAGAATCGGAGGAAAATCCTGCTGAAGGGGCGCCATCATGCCCGGACATATGCAAGAAGGTTTCGGCTGCGCCATAGCCAACCGATTCGACCAACTATTTGACGACGAGTCGGACCCGTTCGAGCTGTTGAAGGAGGCGGAGAACAAGAAGAAGGAGGCTCCTGTCCCTGGTGCCGCCAAGACCGCAGCCCAAGCCGCCAAACTCCAGAAAAAGGAGTCCCAGAAAGATAGAAAGATGGTCCCTGCTGATAAGAAAGATGAGCCTCTGGCACCCGTGCCTCTGAAGAAAGATGGTAAGACTGTTTCCTGCAGTAAATGTCGGATTGGTCTGCAAAATCGCAGTTATCGCTGGATAGTTCAGCAGTTAATGTTAGCTAGCAATGGTTTCAAACCCTCCATGAGGTCGACATGATTCCTTTAGTGCGTCAGTTCAGATGGCAGCTAAAGTTGATAAGCTTATCGCATTCGTTGCAAAAAATGTGTCACAACAGTGTGTGGTAGTCTGTGTCCCCTGATAACGAACCTGCTGGCGAACTTGTTTTGCTGCCAATAAAACGCCTCTTTGGGGCCTTGTTTAGCCAGGATAATTAACTAGTTAATTAGCGAGCTAACGTTAGCTTACCAAAGACAGTTTGTTTGCTAAATGCCGGTTGATCAGTGTTGGATAGGTCGCTACGTACTTGCTAAATGCACGATTGGCGAATTGTCAGTTTCGTGCAACTGAAATTGTTCACCTAACGTTAGCTAGCGAACCGTGTATTTACACATTGGTGTATGCCAACTTCCACGAGCGAAGCGATCGTACTAAAAAAAAATGGGTTTAACTAGGCAAGTCAGTTAATACATTCTTATTTACAATGACGGCCTACCAAAATGCCTCCTCCTGGTTACATTTGAGGGTCGTTTATCTGACGAATTAACGTAGATAGCTAGTCTTTCGCTACCCGCATTATTAACCCGCGTCGTGACCAACCTCGTGGCTTGGGGTGTACAACAGCACCAACACGTTCTTGACTAGGCAGGGAATTGCGTCATCTTGCGTGGCGTATCGCAGTTGTGAATGAGAATATGGGCGTTTGGTGTTTTTGTCAGATAACACAGCTTCGCGAGCATGCTACTCAGTGAACACACAGGATACGACTATATCAATTGGACAAACAACTTGTACGTTCTCGTATTAGTGAGCACTCGTACGTTACTGGCTAACTTTGGACGTGTCTACACAATCTGAAAGTAAAATAGGAGTCCCCTGTAGTGTGTTCGGACGTTCCATCCTACTTACACCAGTCAGTAACAAAGTCGAACACGTAAACCCGAGAGAAGAGGAGACAGGTGCTTCAACGTGCATTCAGCTGCTGGGATGTAGGGGTGGGAGTCTATTTTGGTCAACAGTGGGAGGGACTTGTCAGACCATACTTAGGGGATGTTTCCATCTGCTAGTACTGGCATGGTGCATAATACAAAGTTCAATGTTAGTTCATAGGTTTATAAAGAAGTTGACATTTTAATTGTATTCCTCTGCATGTTAAATGAATAAGCCCTTACATTCTAGTTCAGAACATCAGTCCTGCTCACTTTTTTGGAGACTGGTCTTGAGAAAAGCTCTCGCTTTAATGACAGTAGTCACCAATTCACACCCCTGTTTTAGTTATTTTCACTAGCAAAGCTCTTGAGAAAATTACCCTTGTACTCCTTTTGTTTTTCAAAGAACCATAACCCCACATTTTCTCGTAAGGGGATTAATAATTCCTATGCTCTGTCCTGCTCCAGGACCTGGTCCCAGGAGGATGGGTCGCAGGCCTGAGGGTCAGGGCCCAGCTGGTGGACCGCCCCGTGAGTTCCAGGGCGAGGGCCGCCCCCCTACAGACAGACCCCCCCGGACTGACAGACGGCCACCACGCCGTTTCGAGAGGCCCCCCGGCGGAGAGGAGAAGCCTGGCGAGGGAGGAGAATTCTCTGTGGAGAAGTGAGTACTGGGTAGAGCAGGGATATATTTGCACCAAACAGGATAATTTTATTTGTTAAACGAGTACTAAACCCCAAAAATAACACGACTCAGATCTGTGTGTGTGTCTGTGTGCAGGCCTTTGTTCCACCCGAACAGTAACCCATCTGATTTTTACAAATAAACATGTATTAGTCCTCATTTAAGACTATGATACCCACACCGGCACTCTAATGTAGGACTGTACAGTTATTTCCTTTTAAAATGGACACTAACCAGGCATTTATTGTGTTAACAAAAACAACCCCCTTCTCCATTTGACAGGACTATTTCCCCTCAGGCTGTCTGAGGTAACCTAACCATATCTTACTTATGGGGTCCACTTCACTACTTTTCAGCAGCAGAGAAAGTCACGCCACCTTCACTGATAATTCCTCAGCCTTGCCTTGTCACTTAGCTTAACCTGTTACAGCACAGTTGGGTGTGTAGGAAAAGGGTGGTGTAACATATATATAAACCCTGTTTGAATGCGTTTAAAATGTGTCCCTCCTTCCTTTGTGGAAAGAGTTGCTGGTCTATCATGAATAGCCAGGGGATTTTTGGGGGGCTCGTAATCCAACAATGACAATGCCAAAGAAGCACAAGTGTTTTTAAAGTATTCAAACAGTGCCTAAGGCAGGGCTCTACAGTGCGACCATTTTACTCACACATATGTGCCTAAATATTTTGCTTTGTGCCCTGGAATTTTATTTTAGGCAGTGTGTCTAGAAAATGAAAGATTCAAGCTTTATTCCCTCATGTTTTTATTGTGCCCTGGAATTTCTTTGTCTGTCTATATTTTTCAACTTATGCTCCCTCTTTAAAAAAAAGTCTGCGTAGAGTCCTGCCTAAGGAGAGAGAAGGTATGTTTGCCATAATACTGTTTCAGTGTAGTTCATATATTTAATTTTACCTTTATTTAACCAGGCAAGTCAGTTAGGAACATATTCTTATTTTCAATGACGGCCTGGGAACAGTGGGTTAACTGCCTGTTCAGGGGCAGAACGACAGATTTGTACCTTGTCAGCTCGGGGGTTTGAACTCGCAACCTTCCGGTTACTAGTCCAACGCTCTAACCACTAGGCGTTGGGATGTAACAGTACAGATCGGTCAGAACTTGTCGGCTCTATTCATTACATTTCTATCTGCAACTTTCTGAATGTTTTAACCTCAATGAATACACATCAACTGTTCCCACCTTTGGGGCAGGCTGCTGATTGGTTTGGTTCCTTGTCTGTCTTCCCAGGCCCATTGGGGAAAGGCCGATGAGAGGACGTGGTGGTGGCGGCAGGGGCCGGGGATTGGGCAGCAGGGGCCGAGGCATGGGCAGGAGCGACGGCTTCGATGCCCGAGGAAAGCGTGAATTTGACAGACACAGTGGCAATGATCGATCGTAAGTCTTCTGTGTCATGTTGTGAATTGTGTAGCTAGCTTAACTCAAGGATGGATAAGACGTATCTCATTATTAGGCCTATTTCCTGCTCGAATGGAGAATCTCGGTTCTTAGGTTTTTAGTCCAGTGCTGGGAAACACGGGGTATATTGCTGCCACAGGTGGCCACTAGATTATCACCAGCTGATCTCTTAAACCATCAATATGAGCTAAAGACACCGCTGATCTCAATGGCAATCATCATCCGCCACCGATTTACCTCCACATAAACGCAGATATCATGGTTATTTTAGTCGTGACTGCAACCAACATTTTCCAACACTATTTCGCCCTCTGGAGGGTATTATCATTGGAAAATGTATAATCTTGCTAGTTAACTAAACTACGGGTGATTTTTTTCTGTTTTACAATCATTCTGTACAACTGAAATATAGTATTTCCTTGTTTACCATGGCAAATCTACTCTGCCAATTTACCCGACACGCTGTATGAATGGAAAACTAATGTTGATGGTGTAGCCTACTCTTATTTTATTAATTTCCAATTTATGTAATCTATTAAATACAACTGTTTTTAAAATAACATTTTCTCATATGGCCATTTCTTACCAAGATCCGGGGTGTATCCCTGGACTGTCCCAAGATTTGATATGTGTAACAAGATCAAGTAAATCTGGATTGAGCTATCTTTCTTTATCAAATGAAAATGTAGTCTATAAAGACTTGAATGGCATATATTAATTTGCCATTTTAAGGTTTAGTGTTTGAATGAAATATAGGCCTCAATGTATTTTATTTTATACATTCATCAGCCTTGGTTTCCAATGCTCCTGATAGGTCAGTTTCATTGGGGGCGGGGAGTAGAGAATCTAGACCAGCTGTGTGGTATCATAATCGCTTGACATGGTAACAACGAGTGATCAACTGATCTGCTGTTTTATCCTTGTGTTTGTTTTTTATGTTATTGCAATCAAGCTTAGTTTAGCCCGCAGGTGCATGTAACCTCCCGCTAGTAGCGGTTCCGCCTGTTGGTTGCGAACGAGCCACAGTTTCGCGAACTCAGATTAACACTAATCCTGGACTAAAAATACACTTCAGTGGAGATTCTCCATTGAGCTTGCTTTGTAGTCCAGGACTACACTTAATCTGTATCTGGGGAACTGGCCCTAGAAGTATAAGAACTACTTATTTAACGTTTTCCCATCCAGGTTTGTCTCATTGAAATAAACAGATTTTTTTTGCTGGAGAGACTATTGAAATGAAGGTGTGAGCTAAAGCCCAGACGTTGTTTCAGCAGCCAGAAAGGTGAGGAGAAGCGTGGAGGAAGTGGACCTCACAACTGGGGCACCGTCAAGGATGAGATGGGGTGAGTTGCACTGCCGACCTAGCACAACACACCCTCTCTAAAAGACAGTATGTCTACAAACCTCAAGGAAGAGTTTTGATATAACTTGTGTGGTTGTGTGTAAACTAAAGTCAACATGTTGAGTCAAGACACCCAGTCTCTATATTGTCCTGGTAGCATCAACTTTCAGCATATTGAATGTATGAGAATGAGTGATGTGGATGGGAATGCCGTGCAGTCACACAGGGCTGTTCATTCGGCGTTAATGTACAGGTGGAGCTAAGCTGATGTGGACACACTCGGGTGAAGCTAAATTAGTTTTTTTCTCTTTCCACAGCGAGCTTGACCAATCAAACGTGACGGAGGAGACCCCTGAGGGAGAGGAGCATCTGCCCGCTGACTCGGAGAATAAGTGAGTTGATAGGGCTGAGCCTTCTACCACATCTCCCTCTTCTCCCCAAAGTGTGCACTTGTTCTCTCCTTCACGGGGATTTTAACAGTGTGGGCTGGATGGCTTTTCCTCCATATTCTTTTCTCTACCCAGTTGCGTGTTCTGACAGTTCTGTTTTCTAATCTGTCTGTTGTAGGGAGAATGAGGTTGGTGAACCTAAGGAAGTGGAACCCAAGGAGATGACTCTGGATGAATGGAAGGCCCAGCAGGACAAAGAGAAAACCAAGGTGGAGTTCAACATCCGCAAGGCCAACGAGGGAGCTGACAGCCAGTGGAAGAAAGGATACGTGCTGCACAAGTCCAAGGACGTGAGTGGACTGTCTAAACCACAAAACTGACTTGGCCCTTCGTTTTGTTTTCCATAACCTCCTAACTAAATTTTCTTCCCGCTCTCTCCAATAAAGGAGAAGAAAGATGATACTCTGATTGAAGCTGCAGTGGAGGCTGAGGGAGTCGCCCCTAAGGTGAGGTCTCTCCTCGCACCCACAAACATGTACAACTGAATGTGATTGACTTGTGTGCAGGAAACAAATGCTCTCCTTCCCCCTTGTCTTTCAGACAGAGGATGATCACCACTTCCGGAAGCCGGCCAATGACATCACAGCCCAGTTGGAGATAAACTTTGGGGACCTGGGCCGCCCCAGCCGTGGTCGTGGTGGACCCCGTGGTGGCAGGGGGGGCCGTGGGCGTGGGGAGGGCAGAGGAGAGTTCCGGGGAGAGTTCCGCGAGCGTGAGCCCAGAGAGCCCCGTGAGCGTGATGGCGGAGCACCCACCAGGCCGGCCCGCGGAGGCCGGACTGACAAGGTATACAAGGACTAATGCTACAATGAACGTAACATGCAACGATTTCAAATATATTACTGGGTTACAGTTCATATAAGGAAATTAGTCAGTTGAAATAAATTCATTAGGCCCTAATCTATGTATTTCACATAATTGGGAATACAGATATTCATCTGTTGGTCACAGATACATAGAAAATAAAAGTACACGCCATCTGCCTGGTAGAGTTAATGAGAATTCATCCCAGAAGAGAACACACTTCACAAATGTTGTGCACAAATTTGTTTATCTGTGTTAGTGAGCATTTCTCCTTTGCCAAGATAATCCATCCACCTGACAGATGTGGCATTCAAGAAGCCGATTAAACAGCATTATCATTACACAGGTGCACCTTGTGCTGGGAACCATAAAAGGCCACTCTTAAATGTGCAGTTTTGTCACACAACACAATGCCACAGATGTCTCGTGTTTTGAGGGTGTGTGCAATTGGCATACTGACTGCAGGAATGTCTACCAGAACTGTTGCCAGAGAATTTAATGTTAATTTATCTACTATAAGCCACCTGCAATGTTGTTTTAGAGAATTTGGCAGTATGTCCAACCGGCCGCACAACCGCAGACTGTGTATGGTTTCTTGTGGACGAGCGATTTACTGATGTGAACAGTGGGGTTATGGTATATGGGCAGGCATAAGCTATGGACAACAAACACAATTGCATTTGATCAATTGTCAATTTGAATACACATTTTTCTTATGCATCTTGTTTACAGATATGTTATCTGTATTTCCAGTTATGGGAAGTCTATCGATTTTAGTGCATTATTTATTTAAATTGACTGATTTCCTTATGAATTGTAACTCAGTAAAATCTTTAATTCACGTTGCGTTCATCTTTTTGTTTAGTATTAAAACGAATGATCTGTTATGGCAAGAATTTTATACGATTTAAAGTTGAGAGAATTTGGATTGTTTAAGTACAACATATATGGTCATAATTTCACTGTATATGTCTGCTCAATCTCGTTCCTTCTTGTTTTCCTAACCCTCCTCCCAGCCGAGCGGGGTGATCGTGCCCAATGTGGATGACCCCGAGGCCTTCCCGGCCCTGGCCTAAGATGGAGCGGCTGCCCCATAGAGCCCCAGGCAGAACCCTAGGCCCCTCTACGAGGCTTGCATGTTTCTGGATCCTTCAGCAAAAATTATATGATGGAGAAGACTGTCATGGCCCATGACACTTGCATCTGAGGACTGAATTTTACCCGTTTTATTAAAAAGAAAATAAGGAAAAAAACAGATGGGAGAAGAAAAAATAGAAATAAAACAGAAAAGGACTTCTTGCTACTTCCGGAGCAAATTATTGGTAGAGGTTTTGTACTTAGAAACAAGGTAGCAGGGATGTTTTCATACAGTATTTTTTTCAGAGATTATGCGTTCTTCATTAATACTTTTTTTGTATTGCTGCTTGAAAATACGCATTTCCAAATATAAGGTATGAGAAAGTTGTCATTTGAGCTTGTGGTGTCCCATAGCTTGCTTTGCTATATGATCACTCCAAACCAGGCTGTGCAGGGATGGAACCCAAGCCAACTAGCTCTTACCATACTGGGTGTTTCTGAAGAGGTTACTGTATCATCGCTCAGTGACATTTCAAGGACTTTGCTTTAGTTTGCAGTTTTGTGTGTTATTTTTTTTAAACTAAGGCCTAGACCTCTATGATATAGGCCTGGAAAAGAAAAATAAATTTATGGTAAGAGATCTTGAGGTGAGATACTATTTCTGATGGTGCGGATAGGGACATGCCTTGGATTGTTGATCTCCATTTTAACTATTTAAGTGTAGATACACTTAACACTTTTAAAGTGGAGCCTAAATCAGTTGTTTATTAAAATGTATTTTGTATAGAAAAGAGTTTCCAAAGGACTCGATAGCAGGGGGAAGGAATACTTCAATGGTTTAAAATGTATCCCTCTGGCATATTTAGCTCGTTGCTCTATAGGTGAACCGTTCCCCCTGTACGGTTTCATTTAACCCCTCTTGAGCTGCGTCTCAATGACAGTGGCTTCCTCTCCTTGTTTCCTCCATCTGCACTGATGTGCAAACAGATTTGCCACATCGGTTCAGCTCTGAGGTAAGGAAAAAAACAGGAAGCCACTGAGACTTGTGATGCAGCTAAGATCCTTTGGAAGCCCTCAGACCTTCTCACACTGTTTACACACCATTCCAGGGCTGCATTCAGCAGTGCACCACATTGTGCAACGTTCAGATCGAAATGCATTGTATAGAACAGACAGTGAGGAGTCATGTCATCTACTCATGGCATTTATCTGCAACGCTCTACATCGCACCCTGCTGAACGGGGCCCAGTATACTGATAACAATGTGAACCTGCTCCTGCAGTATTTCCTGTGGTGGTTGAAGATCCTCCATTTTGATTTCCCCTCTGGCTCCCTACTGCATAATTGCTCTGAAAGAAATACAATTGTGTGTGGGTCAGCCTAGTGTTCTACAGATGTGTGAATCCTAACCCTGCCATTATAGACCTCTGTCGGTAAATAAAGATGGTCGATTCATTTTTGCATTGTGATTGTGATGACTTCAATTCCGCCACGTACATAAATAGAGAATCACATACACACGAAAAGCTGTGTTTTTTTAAATAAATTCACAGATAAAGGTGCAATTGTGTGGCAAAGGTAAAATAAGAGTCAGGACTTTCTTTATTAATTATTTTTTTTGCATAGTCTGGATATTGATATCCAATGCTGTTTAATGGTGCACTGGGTCCGGAGTAGAGTAGAATTCAAGAAATGTTACTTTTAAGGGCCGATTGCATGAATTCTGAGGACAGACTGTTTAGCTCCCCAACCATGTAATTTAGCTTTTAAATTCTGTTGTCGACTACAAACTGGAACAAAAACCTGCATCCACACTGACCTTCACAAGACGATATTCCCAAAATGTGATGCATCTGAGTAAAACCTTATAAAAGAATAGTGCCCTTCAGTGGACATTTGGAGTATTACTTCTAGATAAGGGCTCATCTACCATTTGAACATGGATGACACTGCATAGAAGCACTGGAAGACTTAATATTAGGCTGAAGAGGTCATTAATTTCCTTAGGCCTCACATCAAGGGTTCACTTGAGCTGAGCTTGAGAACATTTTTATTTAAATGCTCTTCTGGCATAATAGAAAAATCCCCATCAGTCTTCTGATAAAAGCTACAGATATGTTTTTTTGCCAGGGCTGCATCGCAATACGACGATTTCGGCCTTCCACATCTGAGGTGTTTGTCAGACCTTGAAAAGCGGTCTACTCACGAAAACGTCTAGTGTGTGAACGTTTTGGCATACAAGTTAATATGACTGATCTATGGAAAGGGGGTACAACCCCCCCCCCGGCTGAAAATGTATGGCAGTGAATAGGGCATTTCCACATCAAAGGTAATTTCACAGTAAAAAAAAAACCCTTTTTCTTTTAACAACATCACGGATATAGGACAGACACTTAAAAACATTCTTCCTTTTGATAAAATGTTTTGACTGGTTTTCCCATGTATGAATCGTATTAAATGGGCTAATAGCAGTTTGGCCAAATTCAATATTTCATCTATTTTTTTTTTTATACCTACAGGGATCCTAAAAATCAAATTATCCTTGGTAGGACCATATTAAAACAATTCCATATGTTGACTTAGTAGTAGTCTCGCGTTGCCATACCTCCAAAATCACATCACTGTCACGCCTCCCTTGAAGGTCTGGAGAATTATGTGTCGTATTCATTCATTGACCTGGCCAAGGCTTTTGACTCTGTCAATCACCACATTATCGGCAGACTCGATAGCCTTGGTTTCTCAAATGATTGCCTCGCCTGGTTCATCAACTATTTCTCCGGACCTCTTGTCCGGACCTCTGGTAGTCTATGGGGGTGCCACAGGGTTCAATTCTTGTATACATCAATGATGTCGCTCTTGCTGCTGGTGAGTCTCTGATCCACCTCTACGCAGACGACACCATTCTGTATACTTCTGTCCCTTCTTTGGACACTGTGTTAACTAACCTCCAGACGAGCTTCAATGCCATACAACTCTCCTTCCGTGGCCTCCAACTGCTCTTAAATGCAAGTAAAACTAAATGCATGCTCTTCAACCAATTGCTTCCAGCACTTGCCCACCCGTCCAGCATCACTACTCTGGATGGTTCTGACTTAAAATATGTGGACAACTACAAATACCTAGGTGTCTGGTTAGACTGTAAACTCTCCTTCCAGACCCATATCAAACATCTCCAATCCAAAGTTAAATCTAGAATTGGCTTCCTATTTCGCAACAAAGCATCCTTGACTCATGCTGCCAAACATACCCTCGTAAAACCTACCTACCATCCTACCGATCCTCGACTTCGGCGATGTCATTTACAAAATAGCCTCTAATACCCTACTCAATAAATTTGTTGCAGTCTATCACAATTCCATCCGTTTTGTCACCAAAGCCCCATATACTACCCACCACTGCGACCTGTACGCTCTCATTGGCCGGGCCCTCGCTTCATACTCGTTGCCAAACCCACTGGCTCCAGGTCATCTACAAGACCCTGCTAGGTAAAGTCCCCCCTTATCTCAGCTCGCTGGTCACCATAGCACCACCCACCTGTAGCACGCGCTCCAGCAGGTATATCTCTCTGGTCACCCCCAAAACCAATTCTTCCTTTAGCTGCCTCTCCTTCCAGTTCTCTGCTGCCAATGACTGGAACAAACTACAAAAATCTCTCAAACTGGAAACACTTATCTCCCTCACTAGCTTTAAGCACCAGCTGTCAGAGCAGCTCACAGATTACTGCACCTGTACATATCCCATCTATAATTTAGCCCAAGCAACTACCTCTTCCCCTACTGTATTTATTTATTTATTTTGCTCCTTTGCACCCCATTATTTCTATCTCTACTTTGCACATTCTTCCACTGCAAATCTACCATTCCCGTGTTTTACTTGCTATATTGTATTTACTTCGCCACCATGGCCTTTTTTTAGCCTTTACCTCCCTTACCTCACCTCATTTTCCCACATTGTATATAGACTTATTTTTCTACTGTATTATTGACTGTATGTTTGTTTTACTCCATGTGTAACTTTGTGTCGTTGTGTGTGTCGAACTGCTTTGCTTTATCTTGGCCAGGTCGCAATTGTAAATGAGAACTTGTTCTCAACTTGCCTACCTGGTTAAATAAAGGTGAAATAAAATTGAAAAAATTGCAGTGGAGAGTAAAGTTTCCTAATGACAAGTCTTTCACATGGAGTAATAAGGCCCCAGACAATCACGCATAGATTTTTGGCTGGTGTCTAAATGTTTTGATAAACAGGGTATTTCTGTTAACATACTTGCCACTCCCCTTACTGATCATAGAGCTATTTATATTGACATTAAACTTTTGATCTCTGATAATGGCCTTGGCAGAGCATCCTACTGGAAGCTTAATAGCTCTATATTTAAAAATGAGTTGGTCAAGATGGAGATAAACAATTTAAATACACACGTTTGGAACAAAGCTATAAATGACAATTCATACAGTAATAACTGGGAGCTTTTTAAATATGAGGTTGGATAACATTTAAGAAGATATGGGAGTATTCTTGCCAAGACAAGGAGAGCTGAAGAAGAAAGTGTAATTACAAAGATCTCTTGTTCTAAAGTCTCTCTTGAAAGTCTCTCAGAGGAGGACAAATCTGTTCTGTTTGAGCTACAAAAGCAAGTTGGATGATATGTATAAACTGAAAGAAGAGGGAGCCTTTGTCAGATCTAGGAAGAAGTGGCTAGAGGAGGGTGAACAAAATTCATGTTATTTTTTCTGGTTAAAAAAATAACTCTAAAAATAATACAATTCAACAATTAAATATTAATGATCTCATCACAGATTATCCTAAATTAATCTCTAACTTTAGTTGCAACTTGTACAGGAATTTATATGGTTCCCTCAACTCTTTTCTTTGAATCTCTTAGCGGGGGGAAATCAATTGGGGAGGCTGAGAGGGAACAGTATTATACTTGAAGATACATTAATTTGATTGAACACCTTAAAAAGAATAAGTCTCCTGGGACTGATGGCATATCTGCAGAGTTTTACAAAACTTTTTCTCAACAGTTGGCCCCATTTGTTACGAGGTCTTTTCTGAAAGCATTGTAAATAATGCTCTCCCTCCCAGTTTGACTCAAGGTTACATTAATACCCAAGCCCAAGAAAGACTTGCTTCTACTCGATAATTGGCGTCCAATCAGTCTGCTCAATAATGACTGCAAAATATTTGCCTCTATATTTGCAAAAAGAATGAAGGCAGTATTGGACTCAATTATAGAAGAGACCCAATCTGGCTTCATGAGGAATAGATATACAGTGGGGAGAACAAGTATTTGATACACTGCCGATTTTGCAGGTTTTTCTACTTACAAAGCATGTAGAGGTCTGTAATTGTTATCATAGGTACACTTCAACTGTGAGAGACGGAATCTAAAACAAAAATCCAGAAAATCACATTGTATGATTTTTAAGTAATTAATTTGCATTTTATTGCATGACATAAGTATTTGATCACCTACCAACCAGCAAGAATTCTGGCTTTCACAGACCTGTTCGTTTTTCTTTAAGAAGCCCTCCTGTTTGCCACTCATTACCTGTATTAACTGCACCTGTTTGAACTCGTTACCTGTATAAAAGACACCTGTCCACACACTCAATCGAACAGACTCCAACCTCTCCACAATGGCCAAGACCAGAGAGCTGTGTAAGGACATCAGTTTCTCCTTGCGCCCTCAGAACAACAACTCTATTACGTGCTTTATTTCAAAGGGATATTGTATCCATTCCTTATGTCACAAGTTACTGGAATACATTGGTCACTAATATCTGTTGGGAAAAAGTCTGGTTATTACCACACAAATACTTGCTTAACAAAGTCAGAGGTCTCTTTCAGAATGATCCATAAGTATTACCCTGCAAATCATTACCTGAAGAAACTAAAAAAAATACAGTAACATTGATTGTACTTTTTGTGTTGAGCATCCAGAAACCGTTTCAAATTTATTTTGGCATTGTCTACATGTAAAAGAATTATGGAAAGATATTCACAGTTTTATAATTGTTAATATTCTTGATGACTTTTTTTATGGGAGAATGTGCTGCTCGGTTTCCTTAACCTTAATAAAGATAAAGAAAAAACATTTTACCTCAAATCTAATTGTGCTAATGGCAACATGTCATTCATAAATGGAAATTCACTAATAAAAAAAACAGTGTTTTCTAGAAAGACTTCGAGCAGTTAAGAACAATTTCTTATTTTACAATGATGGCCTACACCTTTGGCCAACGCTGGGCCAATTGTGCACAGCCCTATGAGTCTCCCAATCACAACCAGTTGTGAAACAGCTTGGATTCGAACTAGGGCGTCTGTAGTGATGCCTCTAGCACTGAGATACAGTGCCTTAGACCCCTGCGCCACTCGGGAGCCAAAGTTGCACCAGAGAGAAGGCATTTCTCTCGAAAATATATTTCACTATGACATGCTCCTGACTGTCAGGCAGTGAGACAGATTGTTGCTGAGTGAGTGTGAGTGTAATATTTACTGTTCACGTTTTATTGTTTATTTCACTTTTTTATCCATTTCATTGCTTTGGCAAAGTAAATATATGTTTCCCATGACAATAAAGCCCCTTGAATTGAACTGAGTGGTGGGGAGGGCCGGATGCTAGCACAGACTGGAATATGTTCCGGGATTCTTCCGATGGCATTGAGGAGTACACCACATCAGTCACTGGCTTCATCAATAAGTGCATTTATGACGTTGTCCCCACAGTGACCATATGTACATACCCAAACCAGAAGCCATGGATAACAGGCAACATCCACACTGAGCTAAAGGGTAGAGCTGCTGCTTTCAAGGAGCGGAACTCTAACCCGGACGCTTATAAGAAATCCCGCTATGCCCTCCGATGAACCATCAAACAGGCAAAGCGTCAATACAGGACTAAGATTAAATCGTACTACACTGGCTCCAATGCTCGTCAGATGTTGCAGGGCTTGCAAACTATTACAGACTACAAAGGGAAGCACAGCCGCGAGCTTCCCTGTGACAGGAGCCTACCAGACGAGCTAAATACCTTCTATGTGTGCTTCGAGGCGAACAACACTGAAGCATGGATGAGAGCACCAGCTGTTCCAGACGACTGTGTGATCACCCTCTCCATAGCCGATGTGAGTAAGACCTTTAAACAGGTCAACATTCACAAGTCCGCAGGGCCAGACGGATTACCAGGACGTGTACTCTGAGCATGCGCTGACTAACTGGCAAGTGTCTTCACTGACATTTTCAATCTGTCCCTGACAGAGTCTGTAATATCAACATGTTTCAAGCAGACGTCCATAGTCCCTGTACCCAAGAACACCAAGGTAACCTGCCTAAATGACTACCGACCCGTAGCACACACATCTGTAGCCATGAAGTGCTTTGAAAGGTTGGTCATGGTTCACATCAACACCATCATCCCAGAAACAATAGGTATTTGCATACCTTCCAAACAGATCCACAGATGATGCAATCTCTATTGCACTCCACACTTCCCTTTCCCACCTGGACAAAAGGAACACCTACGTGAGAATGCTATTCATTGACTACAGCTCAGCGTTCAACAGTGCCCTTAAAGCTCATCACTAAGCTAGGGACTAAACACCTCCCTCTGCAACTGGATCATGGCCTTCCTGACGGACCACCCCCAGGTGGTAAGGGTAGGTAACGATACATCTGCCACGCTAATCCTCAACACGGGGGCCCCTCAGGGGTGCGTGCTCAGTCCCCTCCTCTACTCCTTGTTCGCCCATTACATTTACATTTAAGTCATTTAGCAGACGCTCTTATCCAGAGCGACTTACAAATTGGTGCATTCACCCATGACTGCATGGCCAAGCACGACTCCAACACCATCATTACGTTTGCCCAACGATGCAACAGTGGTAGGCCTGATCACCGACAATGATGAGACAGCCTATAGGGAGGAGGTCAGAGACTTGGCCGTGTGGTGCCAGGAAAAAACCTCTCCCTCAACGTGATCAAGACAAAGGAGATTATCGTGGACTACAGGAAAAGGATGTCTGAGCACGCCCCCCATTCTCATTGACAGGGCCGGTCCACATAACCAACAAACTGTCATGGTCCAAACACACCAAGACAGTTGTGAAGAGGGCACGACAAAGCCTATTCCCCCTCAGGAGACTGAAAAGATCTGGCATGGGTCCTCAGAACCTCAAAAGATTCTACAGCTCCACCATCGAGAGCATCCTGACTGGTTGCATCACCGCCTGGTATGGCAACTGCTCGGACTCTGACCGCAAGGCACTACAGAGGGTAGTGTGTACGGCCCAGTACATCAATGGGGTCAAGCTTCCTGCTATCCAGGACCTCTATACCAGGCGGTGTCAGAGGAAGGAGGAGGTGTAATTAGAGGGCAGGTTGGTCAGGATGATATCTATGAGGCTGCCCGAGTTTACGGATTTGGGGTTGTACCTGGTAGGTTCCATGATAGTTTGGGTGAGATTGAGGGCATCTAGCATAGATTGTAGGACGGCCGGGGTGTTAAGCATATCCCAGTTTAGGTCACCTAAAAGTACAAACTCTGAAGATAAATGGGGGGCAATTAATTCACATATGGTGTCCAGGGCACAGCTGGGGGCTGAGTGTGGTCTGTAACAACAGTGTGGGACTTATTTCTAGAAAGGTGGATTTTTAAAAGTAGAAGCTCTAACTATTTGGGCATAGACCTGGATAGCATGACAGAACTCAGCAGGCTGTCTCTGCAGTAGATTGCAACTCCACCCCCTTTGGCATTTCTGTCTTGGCGGAAAGTGTATACACATACATACAGGCATTTTTCAGCTATGATTTTACCACTCAGAATCCAGAATGGATATGGAAATGAGGCCAGCACAGGACGTAATACACCCATACAACAATCTACTTTTTGATCTTCTTAACTTCTTATCTGTTAAACTGCTACTGTGTCAAGAAAAGAGCCCCAATTAGGGGTTAGTGTGCTCCAATAAAAAAAAGGTCTGGTTTAGATGAAAAACTATTGCCCTGTGTCCCCGTTCATAGGGGCATGAGAGTCAGTGGTAGAATCGAGTTGGCACTTTATTGGCCCAAACACCCACAAGGTTGAGGTTACTCATGGACAGTAATAAGTCATCAACTCAAATTGCTCCTTTTGTAATGACCACCCAGAAACAGTGTTACATCTTGTTTGGCATTGTATGCATGTAAGAAAACTGTGGCAAGACATCAGTAGGTTTATAATTGAACACATTTATGACGATTTTACACTATTGTGGAGAGATGTACTGTTTGGATTCTTTACATATAATAGAAATAAGCTGAAACATTTTTATGTAATTAATTTCATTATTCTTTTGGCCAAATTTCATATTCACAAATGTAAATTTACAAACAGAAAACCACATTTTCGAAATTGAACTGTATTTTAAGACGGTTAAATGCTCTACTCACAAAAAAGCAGTTAGAATTGTGAGTATATGCATGTCCCTTAAGGTCCTTGTGTAATTGTAATGTGAAATTGTACCCCCTAGCTCGATTGTCCATTGTTTGTCATCTATGTATGCTTGTGTTCCCTCGTGCTTTATGTATTGTTTTGTTGTTAATAAAATAATAATAATAATAATAAATAAAAATAAGAAGTATCTCACCACACAGGTCACTGAGAACAAGTAGTCACTGCGCCTGCTCAGATCCAAGTGTTTTGTGAGGAGAAAATGTCTGCAGTGCTACTACAAGCTCTGGAGCGCGCTGAGATAACGAAACTCCCGAAAGCTGTTCAAAATAAACTGGAAAAGCTCATCTCTGATCTGCAATATGAAATAGATTTCCTCAAGTCACACCAGGAGCAATTTAGAGTCGATAGTGGTAAGATATGGCCGAATAGGAGGTCATTTATATGTGTATAGCCCCAGCTAACTACGTAGTAGGATAACGCGTGGATGGCCTTGACCGGCAGCTGTTTACTAGCTAGTTTTCAAGTTAGAGGAATATGATGGATTCAAAAATAGCTTTCCAACATTGTTTATCAACCATGTCTAAATTGCTTTGCTACTGTAACTAGCTAGCGTTAGCTGTACTGTCTGGCGTAACCTGGTGAATGAATGACTGAGTAGGGTAACGTTAGCTCAGGGTCTCCAACCCTGTTGCTGGAGCGCTAACGTTACCGTCCTGTATGTTCTCACTCCAACCTCAGTTGAAACTGACCTGATTCAGTGTATCAACCAGCTAGATTGGGGTGGGAGCGAAACCCTGCAGGTCGGTAGCTCTCCAGGAATAGGATTGGAGAGTCCTGCGTTTTCTTGTCGAAAACTTCTCTACTCTCTGTCCCTATAGCTAGCTAAACGTGGAAGTATCTAGGCAACTTCATTAAAGTATTTTGATTTATAATGTAGCTTTCAAGACGAGAGCAGCCAAGTTGACGTGTGTTGTTGTCACTCATGCAGACCAACAGTTCTTTGAGAAAGTGCAGCGTCTTGAGCAGAGTCAGGAACAGTTTGTGACCCAGACTGAACAGCACCACAAACTCCGAGAGGAGTTCACCAAGATCAGTAAGTGGAATTAGTTACATGATCCAGCCAAAGTCTCTTTAATGACTGCTGCATACATGTAAACACTAGTATGTGATGCATGTTTGGCTATGTACTGACCATGACTAAAGAATGGGGGATGGCAATCTACCATTTCATGAAATTGCTCTTCTTTTCTGCAGATGAAGAACTCAAGAGTTTGCGGGAAAATAATAAAAAGTGTGAAATCAACCAAGAAAAGTTTACATCTGAACAGGTGAGACTCATGATCTTGTCACCTCTTTGACGGTTGGTGTTGACACCTTTTGGGGCTTAATATAGATGCACACATTTCTATTCTAGGTCCAGTTCTCAAAAGCCAAAGATGAACTGGAGTCAGAGAAGAGGGAGCTTGTGCATACACTGGAGAGGAGATCTCAGGAAGTGGACTATCTGAGTGGTATGGATGAATCTATGTGGAGGGATACACACACACACACACACACACACACAGTCTTTATCTAATGTCTATGGGATTTATTTGATCATCAGAGGACTTGCAGCACCTCAATAACAAAGTGGCAGAAGTCAATACAACAAAGATGGGGCTGCAGCTCAAGCTGGACGAGCTCGAATCCTCAGAGGTCAACATCAAGGTGAGCCTATTTGAATGTTCTGTAACTTGTGAACTCTTGAATAGGACCCAGCTCTTAAGGAAGGTGTTAAAATGATCCAATACATCATATGTGTAATCCACACTGTTGTGCCTATTACCTCCAGTACCGGGAGAAGCGTATGGCGCAGGAGAAGGAGCTGTTGCAGGACCAGACGGCCTGGCTGAATGGAGAGCTCAAGGCTAAGAGTGAGGAGCTGCTGGCCCTGTCACGTCAGAAGGGCAACGAGATCCTGGAGCTCAAGTGCAGCCTTGAGAACAAAGAGGATGAGGTATGACCAAGACAGGCCCAATAATGGACTAAAGGAGCCTAACGTTACTCCTTATAGTCCCAAGGACCTTACATGTTCAAGTGAATTGGCTGTGGAAGCCAAAACAGCCAAATACTCCATCTAAAAGTGAATTGCTTCTCAATTGCGATACAGTTCTAGAAACATAAGACTATTTTCATATTACATAAAAAATAATTTCACAAAATCAAATTTACACATACATAAGCGTTTTTACCACGGTTGCAGTGGACAGTATTTCTCATTGACAACACATTTGTGGCGTCAGTCTTCCGTTTATACACAGGTGTTCGGAGACGCAGACACCTAATTAGCTCTGGCGGTCCAACTCTGTCTTCCGTCTGTTTTTGGGTCAACGAGCTCTGTAACATGTAAATATGGCCATGTGGGAACCCTACCGCTATAAAGGTGTGAAGTTATTGAACCTTTTTCTAGTTTTTTTGAAAATGTTTTATCGCTGATATGAACATTCCTTATGTTTCCAAAGCAGTACTGCAAGCGATGCGTGTTAGCGTTTAGAGCAAGCATCAGGGCTCTTAACAAAACTCCATGGCATTGTTCAATACTCATTTATGATTGGCTTGAAGGGCATTCTATAGCATCCATTATTTCCCTATTACGCATGGTGTATCAGCACGGTAGAATTCAATGGCTATAGTTCATTCTGATATTTTCTATTGAGCGGTTTCTGAAAGCAAAAGTCGAATTGAAAACATTATTGACATTGTTGAATTCGATTTTCATAATAGCAAGCTAGGACTTGATGGTTTAGTTAGCTAAACTAGTAATTACGTTTGGATACCATGGCAACTACTGTATCTATCTAGTAAACTTGCTAGTAGCTACTTCAGTGGATGTTGAACACATTTCCACCTGCAAATGTGTTAAATTATAACCATGGTATAAAAGGGATAATCCATTCGTGGCTCTGCGTTCTCTGGAAAATAATGCAACTCCGTGGAAGGTCAGTTCCATTCCACCTTCCACGTCGTTCATTATTTTCTAGAGAAAGCATAGCCCCTCGTTGATGATCCGTCGTTCATTGTTTTCTAGAGAAAGCATAGCCCCTCGTTGATTATCTCTTACGTAGTTAGCGTCTGAATGGGGTAAACCAAGACATAACAGTAAAAAACATGATTTTCTAGAGAAAGCATAGCCCCTCGCTAACTACGTAAGAAATCATCAACGAGGGGCTATGCTTTCTCTAGAAAATAATGTTTTTTTACTGTTATGTCTTGGTTTACCCCATTCAGACGCTAACTACGTCAGAGATAATCAACGTCTGATTGGGGTAAACCAAGACATAACAGTAAAAAAAACATGATTTTCTTGAGAAAGCATAGCCCCTCATTGATGAGCTCTTACGTAGTTAGCGTCTGAATGGGGTAAACCAGGACATAACAGTAAAAAAACATTATTTTTCTATCACAAATAATTATGTTGGGACAACTGTATATGCTGGTTTCATATTCATCTGAGTATGTTTTTGATATGACATTGTCTCTAAACTATTACCTGACTGGTTTATCCCCATCTACTGTGTCAACATTATGTTTTTGTAGTTGAACAGAGTCCAGGACCAAGTGACAAGTTTAAAGACTTCAAGTGAAAGCCTTCAGAAGCAGACTGAAGACATGATCAGCAAACTGAAAGAGGCTAAGGAGCAGCACGCTAGCATGGAGGAGAAGTTTAGGAATGAGCTGAATGCCAACATAAAGCTCTCCAACTTGTACAAGGTATGTAGAACAAGTCTATGATTTGCTTTCAATTCCAATGAGTACTCTATAGCTCTCAAAATCAGTCATGATTACAGATGTTGCTAATTTGATCGGTAAATTGTTTTTGCTTTTCAAATCAAATGTCTTTGTCACATGCACCAAATATAACGGGTGTATATTTTACCGTGAAATGCTGACTTATAAATAAGCCATTTCTCAACAATGCAGAGTTAAAAAGTAAGGGAAATTAGCGCACAAAAAAAGGAAACGGTAACACAATAAAATAACGAGGCTATATACAAGGAGTACTGTAGGGGTAAAAGTAGTGATGCACCGATATGACATTTTTTGTCCGATTATGAGCTCCGATATTTTCCTTGCCAAAAAACTTGATTCCGATATTTACAATTTTAGCAGCCCTTTGAGCATTCTAGTACAGTTAAATAGTTAACACACGCACATGGATGAAGCGGTCTAAGGCACTGCATCTCCGTGCAAGAGGCATCACTACAGTCCCTGGTTCGAATCCAGGCTGTATCACATCCGGACGTAATTGGGAGTCCCATAGGGCGGCGCAACAATTGGCCCAGCATCGTCCGGGGTAGGCCGTCATTGTAAATAAGAAGTTGTTCTTAACTGACTTGCCTAGTTAAATAAAGGTTACACACACACTTCACACTGACCAAAATGTTGTTTTGTTGGTATTTACGTATGTCCCCATTAGCAGTAAAACATAATCAAAACCTATTTCTTTCACTTGCTGTGGTGTTTCGTTGTTCAGTCGTTTCATTCTCAACCAGGATTTCTATGGAATGCCGTCAAATAGTGTCATAAGCTTGTCGACCAATCAGGACCTGAATATGACTGCACGTCGCATAATTTAAAGCGTTCATAAATTGTTAGTTTAGTTATTACACATTGAATACACTATCACTCGTATTTCATACGTCACAACGATTCATCGATACGTATGCTATGATGCTGGTAAAGTTGTCTCAAGCACCTACTGTGCTGGTCATAAAAAAAAGCTAGCTAGCTCATGGATGGAAACAATGTTCTTTCCCAAAAGCATAGCTACTGAAACAGATTGTCATTTTGCTATCTTTAGCTAGCTAACTATATAGCTAGGTGTCATCATCTAAAATAAGTTCTTATTTGATTAATGGTGGTCGGACCCATCAATGTGAAGCAAGCCATAATAAGGATTAGCCACAATAGTGGACGTTGCGGTTAGCCTTCAAAATAAAAGTATTTATCTTTTAAATTAAACCTTTATTTAACTAGGCAAGTCAGTTAAGAACAAATTCTTATTTACAATGATGGCCTACCGGGAAACGGTGGGTTCTTCTGCCTTGTTCAGGGACAGAACTACCGATTTTTACCTTGTCAGCTCAGGGATTTGATCCAGCAACCTTTCGGTTACTGTCCCAATGCTCTAACCACTAGGCTACCTGCCGCCCCAAAATATGTCATTGACAGTGATGCAAATAAATACCAATAGTGGAATTTTGCCATAATTGAATAGAACTTCGTGAACAAGGTTGGAATGTTATATAAAATCAACAAAAGACAATTTGTTAATTTGACAGAAATTTGTTGAAATCACACTGGATGTATTATACTTTAGAATTGCATTGGGGGCATATTATTTCACTCTACAGTCTTACCCCATGTCATTGATCCACAATCCATAGGTATCAGTCTACTCAGTGACACCCAGAGAACATTAGCATCGTCGCTCTGAAACAACTGTGAATTGAGCCACATGTATTGTCAACCTATGTGTATTGAACACTATACCCGAGGAAAAACTATACTGCGTGGATGTTCAAATAAGAACTGTCTTATAAATTAGGGTTATTTTAGATGACGACACCTAGCTATATAGTTAGCTAGTTAACGATGTGATACAGCCTGGATTCGAACCAGGGACTGTGGTGACGCGTCTTGCACTGAGATGCAGTGCCTTAGAACGCTGCGTCCGTGCATGTGTTAACTATTTAACTGTACTGGAATCCTTAAAAGGCCGCTAAAATGTTTAATATCGGTTATCGATGACGGGTTTTTTGTCAAGGAAAATATCGGTATTGGCCAAACATGTCTGTGCATCACTACTGCGAATACAAATACCTTAAAGGGTAGGGACGTGGATCGGAACCAGTTAGTATTTGTTGTAACCACCATTTTGCTTCATGCAGCGCGACACATCTCCTTCGCATAGAGTTGATCAGGCTATTTATTGTGGCTTGTGGAATGTTGTCCCACTCCTCTTCAATGGCTGTGTGAATTTGCGGGATATTTACATTTTAACCATTTAGCAGACTCTCTTATCCAGAGTGACTTAGTGCATTCATCTTAAGATAGCTAGGTGGGACAACACAGCACAGGCATAAAAGTACATTTTTTCCTCAACTTGGCTATCCGTAGAGTCAGAGCTAGAAGGTGTGTGGGGGTCAAGTGCTGGTTGAGGTGAGGAAGAGGATTATTTAAGATACTGTATGAAGAGGTAGGGTTTCAGATGTTTTCGGAAGATGGGTAGGGACTCTGCTGTTCTAGGTTCAAGGGGAAGCTGGTTCCACCGCCAGGACAGACAAGAGCTTGGACTGGGCTGAGCGGGAGCTGCCTTCTCCTAGGTAGAACGGAGTGATCGGGTTGGGATGTATAGGGTTTGCGCATACCCAGGAGGTAGGGAGGGGCAGTCCTCTTGCTATTCCCGTAGGTAACCACCATGGTATTTTAGTGGATGCGAGCTGGAAGCCATTGGAGTGTGCAGCCAGTGACTGGGAGCCAGTGGAGTGTGCAGAGGAGCGGGGTGACATGAGAGAACTTGGGGAAGGTTGAAAACCAGGTGGGCTGCTGCTTTTTGGATAAGTTGCAGGGGTTTAATTGGTCAAGTGGGAAGCCCAGCCAACAGCAAGTTGCAGAAGTCCAGGCTGGGGAGGACAAGTGCCTGGATTAGGACCTGCACTAATTCCTGTGTGAGGTAGGGTCATACTCTGGATGTTGTAGAGCTTGAACCTGCAGGAGCGGGTCACTGATTTGATGTTTAAAAAAACAAAACAAAAAAAAACAGGGTTTTGTCCAGGGTCACACCAAGTTTCTTTGCACTCTGGGAGGTCGACACTGTGGAGTTGTCAACTGTGATGGAGGCCTTTGAGCAGGTAGGCCTTCCCATGAGGAAGAGCAGTTCTGTTTTGTTGAGCTTGAGGTGGTGGGTTGACATGCAAGTTGAGGTGGGGGGTAGTTGACATCCGTATAGCAATGATAGGAGAGACCACGTGATGGAGGCGAGTGACTTGGTGTATAGAGAGAAAATGAAAGGGCCTAGAATCGAGCCCTGGGGTGCAAAATTAGTGAGAGTACGTAGTGCAGACACATATCCTCTCCATGTCACCTGGTAGGAGCGGCCTGCCAGGTAGGATGCAGTACAAGAGTGTGCATATCCTGAGACGCCCAGCCCTAGGAGGATCTGATGCGTTCAGTGTCGAAGGCAGCGGAGAGATCTAGAAGGATGAGAACAGGGGAGAGAGAGTCAACTTTGGCAGTGTGGAGAGCCTCCATGTCACAGAGCAGAGCAGTCTCGTTGAGTGACCCGTCATGAAGCCTGACTGGTTAGTGTCAAGAAGATTGTTCTGAGAGAGATAATGAGAAAGTTAATCAGAGACAGCAAGCTCAATTGTTTTACAAAAAAATTAAGAAGTGAAAAAGGTCTAGTTTTTAATGTCAGTTGAGTCGAGTGTTGGTTTCTTAAGGAGGGAACGCAGCCAGTGGTATTGGCGGGAACTGGAACATGCTGTCCTACACGTCGATCCCAAACATGCTCAGTGGGTGACATATCTGGTGAATATGCAGGCTATGGAAGAACTGGGACATTTTCAGCTTGCAGGAATTGTGTACAGATCCTTGCATTATCATGCTGAAACGCGGCTGAATGGCACAACATGTATGTACAAATTACCATTGATAAAATACAATTGTGTCAGTAGCTTATTCCTGCCCATAACCATAACCCCACTGACACCATTGGGGCACTCTGTTCACAATATTGACATCAGCAAACCGTCATACACACTGTCTGCTATTTGAAACCGGGATTTATCACGAAGAACACACTTCTCCAGTGTGCTAGTGGCCATCGAAGGTGAGCATTTGCCCACTGAAATGGCCACTGAAATCAGTTAGGATGCCGAACTGCGGTCATGTCAAGACCCTGGTGAGGACGACGAGCTTCCCTGAGACGATTTCTGACAGTTTGTACAGAAATTCTTCGGTTGTACAAACCCCCAGTTTCATCAGCTGTCCGTGTGGCTGGTCTCAGACGATCCCGCAGGTGAAGCCAGATGTGGAGGTCCTCGGTTGGCATGTTTACTTGTGGTCTGCGGTTGTGAGTCCGGTTGGATGTACTGAGAAGTTCTCTAAAATTACGTTGGAGGTGGCTTATGGTAGAGAAATAAACATAACATTCTCTGGCAACTACTCTGGTGGACATTCCTGCAGTCAGCATGCCAATTGCTTGAGACATCAGTGGCATTGTTGTGTGATAAAACTGCACATTTTAGTGGCATTTTATTGTCCCCAGCACAAGGTGCACCTGTGTAATGATCATGCTGTTTAATCAGCTTCTTGATATGCCACACCTGTCAGGTGGATGGATTATCTTGTCAAAGGAGAAATGCTCACTAACAGGAATGCGCACAAAATGTTTGAGAAATAAGCTTTGTGCATCTGGCAAATGTTTGAGATCTTTTATTTCAGCTCATGAAACATGGGACCAACACTACATGTTGCGTTTATATTTTTGTTCAGTATAGACTAAAACTTTCTTTGTAAATAATATGGTCTACAGCTTATCATGAGGCATTCCAACCTTGAGACTTCCTTTTAATATTAGAGATCGCACACCAGCTGTTGCTAACAGAGAGACATACAACTGCTGTTCTCATAGAAAAAACTGCTAGAATTATATTTTCCATGTCCTTGTTCATCCAAGACTCGGAAAACATAGGATATTGCAGTTGTTCAGATCACTTTGATAGGATAGTCTCGAACGGAGCTCGTCCAGTTTATTCTCCAGTAATTGCAGGTTTGCCAATAGAATGGAGGGTAGAGGCGGTTTATCCACTCGCCGACATAGTCACATCAGATATCCCGCACGCTGGTCTCTGTAACACCTCCTCTTCCTTTTTCGAGTGTCTGGGATTTGGGAAAGAATGACCTTCGCATCAGACTCATTAAAGTAAAAATCCTCATCCAAATAGAGGTTTGTGATCGCTGTTCTGATGTCTAAAAGCTATTTTTGGTCATAGGAAACAGTGCCAGAAACATTATGTTGAAAAAATGTTAAGATCAGCGCAAAAAAACACTAAATGGCACAATTGGTCAGGTGCCCATGAAATGGCTGCTATTCCCTCCAGTGCCATCCTACAGTATTTTCTTTATTTTTAAATTATTTTTTACTTTAGTTACAAAAAAATTGCTTTTTTTGTGGGTAAGCTTTTGGTGAACATTTTAGTTAACAGGTGCATGTTACATTGTCATGGTGAATGACGTGAAGCATTTAGCTAATAAGTGCATTAATTGTTCCTGTTCAAACACTGGCCAACAACCCTTTACCTTGTCTTCCCAGGGAGCTGCTGCAGACTCTGAGTCCAAGAGTGAGGAGTTGAGTGGGGCTGTAGAGGAGCTGCACAAGCTGCTGAAGGATGCTGTAGAAGGTGAGGGAGGGAGAGAGAGACCAGAAAGACAGTCACACACAACTATTGTCTCAATGCAAAACTGTCTAACACAGGCACTATGTTTTCTTGTCATTGGTAGGCTAACTTTATTTGTCATTAGTCTGAATTCTCCTCTCCTTTCCTCTCGACAGCGAACAAGGCCCTGGAGGTGAAACTGCAGGAGATGGATGCCTCTCGGATCAAGGAGGCTGCTGAGCTGAAGGACAGTATCTCCAGTCTGGAGAAAGAACTGGACAACGCCAACGAACTTCTGTCCGACACCAAGCTCAGAGGTCAGACTTAAGAAACAATCAGCGTTTTGTTTTTACTGAACAGTTGACTGGACCTTCAAATGACTTTAATAGGGATGGTGTCTCTCCGAGTTAGCGTCATTACCAGCAGATTTGACAAACTGGCCACAGACTGATTTCTATTGGTCAAAGAATGATCAAAGAAACCCCATCATCCGAATACAAATCAGTCTTGTATTAGGATGATGGGGTTTATTTGATCATGCTCTGGAGACTTCAGTGTGAAATTATTAGCAGTTGATGTTATTCTTTAATAACACAGACAGACCCCTAAGCAAATCAGGGGGAGGAAAATGGGTTTATTCAAAATGCACAAATCATGCTTGAAAGTAGTAGATGGTCATTCTCCCCTGTCCTCGGTGATGCTCTCCAGTGATTCTCTCCCCAGAAGACAGGGACAGGATCTAGTTTTATAACCCAGCCCTAGCCTGTGGTTGACCAACTAGAAGTCCTTGCAGTACAACATGGCCAAATAACAAGTATTCTATTTCAGGCTGACTGTATAGACAAATTCCTGCCATGTCTCTGACCCATTGATAAATCATTCCTTAGTACAGAAAAAAACACTTTCCATTGATCGTTATTTCTATTGACTTCTTGACCTCTCGTACTTTCTCTGCATTGTGTATTTATCTTCGACATATTCTTACAAAATGGAGGAGGAACCTGTTTGCATGGTTGTCTATTTCCATGCCCTGCAGGTGCAGCCTCAGTGCTGTCAGAGGAAACGGTGACCACCATGTCCCCAACTGCAGCCGCCGTGGCCAAGATTGTCAAACCTGGCATGAAGCTGACTGAGGTAACCACTAGAGAACGGCCGACGTGGATTTGTTTTAGGGCCAATATTGTTTTTTTTGGGTGTCAGAGGCCGATGGCCAGTATTCTAAGCCGCCATTCAATATTTCTGTATATAGTTCCCCCATTTTAGGGGTACCAAAAGTATTGGGCCAAATATGTGTATTAAAGTAGTAAAAAGAAACGTATTTGGTCCCATGTTGATGACTACATCAAGTTTGTGACGATACATATTTGTTGAATGCATTTGCTGTTTGTTTTGGTTGTTTCAAATAATTTTGTGCCTAATAGAAATGAATGGTAAGTAATGTATTGTCATTTTGGAGTCACTTTTATTGTAATCAAGTATAGTATGTTCAGAAACACTTCTGCATTAATATGGACGCTACCATGATTACGGATCATCCTGAATGAATCGTGAATAATTGATGCACAAATATACTCCCCCAAAAATGCATGTCTTGGGGTGATGATATTTGTGCGTCAAACTTTCTCACTGATCATTCACAATTCATTCAGGATTATCTGTAAACAGTAGCATCCACATGGCTGTAGAAGTGTTTAGAAATTCGATTTTATTATTTGCAATAAAGGTGACACGTTACATTATTTACCATTCATTTATATTGGTCTCAAAGTAATCGGAAAGGTTAGTATGTCTTGGTGTTATGGTATTTGTGCGTCTAACTTTCTCACTCATTCACATGAGCTGGAAAGCATCCAAAACAAAAAGCAAATGCATCCCACAAATTGGTAGAATCACAAGCTTGATATAGTTATTGTGTGCTATGAAGATGGGACCAAATACTAAACTTTTCACTACTTTAATACACATACAAGTGAATTTGTCCCAAAACTGTTGGTCCCCAAACGTGGGGACTATGTACAAAATGTGCTGTAATTTGTAAATGGTTCACACGATATGGATGAAAATACCCTCAAATTAAATCTGGCAGGCTGCACTTCAACCTCATCGTCATATTGTTGCAAATCCAAAGTGCTGGAGTACAGGGCCAAAACAACAGTGTGTCACTTTCCCATTACTTTTGGAGCTCGCTGTATATTAGCCTACTGATCATGTTATCAGTAGAAGCATCACTCCAGCTTGCATAGAAGCATCACTCCAGAATGGCCCGCCTGTATGGAAGGACCTCATATAGGCATTGCCGTTTGAGACTATAAAATAGCATTTATTCAATGCAAATAGTTCCAACGTGTAACGTCATGATTTGTAATCACAGATGCTTATGAAAATAGTTTATTATTGTGTCATTTTCCTTGATCAGGATAAAAAAAATAAAAAAAAACATTTTTGCTTTCAGGACGCATCTCTAAACAACTCAGCTGCCAGGACAAAATTTGAAACGACTCAATTGGCTAGTTCAGCTATCTGTCAAGAAAAAGGCAGGTTGTAACTTGAGCTTACTGCTATTATTGGAAAAAGCGAGGCTGTAACTCCGCTCCCTTTCACATCTCTCACCATTAGTGATGGGTAGGATTTGGCAGTATTAGGGCTGTTACAGTGACCATATTACTGCCACACCGGCAGTCATGACCGCAGTCAAATTCCACGTGACCGTTTAGTCACGGCAACTAGGCTTCTCCAAAACTGTGCTTTGATGCTGCTGATGGTCATTAGTAGCCTACCAAACTTGATAACTGCCTGGTACTCAGCACTCCATTGTCACTCTAATCACTCTGGCATCAATGCAAAAAATATACATTTCCCCTGCCCCTGTTCTGAGATGGGTGCATGATAATGGTCCAGTCTAAATCCAAAACAAATTTCACACATATATTATTTAGTATATGTAAAGACGAGATTAAATGAAGAATAGTCTGATGGGTGACAACATTATCACTTGTGAATGATGTATTATCACTTGTGAATGATGCCCAGCGTGTGCAGTAAGGCAAGAAACAGCACAGATTTTTTTCACATCATAGTCAGACATTTCATGTAGCCTAGCTCATAGACTTATATGTTTTGATAAGGTTTGTATCACAACTAAAGTGGCCAAATAACTAACTAAAAATAAGCACATTTATCTGCTTTACAACCGGTGTAGAGCCTAACTGATATAGGCAGCCCATGAGTTTCAAGTTTGCGGAAGATAATTTTCACCATAAATAATAAAGCATTACATGCATAATTGCATTTGCGGTCACTTTTAAGAACGGTATTTTCCCGCTAATTGCATTTTGGAACATTCCTGCTTATAGCCAGCCTAATGCAGTGTGCACATTGCTGGGCTTATAATGTGAAGAAGTATCCTAGTAGTTTATCAATATTTTGTGGTAAATGTTCTGATCTGTTGCATCAGCCTCATTGCTTTTAAATAGTTTTTTGATGCTAGTTCTTGTATTCATTTGGGATCTATCACATCCCACAACCTTCTCAGAGTATGTTTGGAATATTTATTTCTTGCACAGTAGGACAAATTGACCAATGGAATAGGTCAACTTTTGTACTATGGGGGATAGTAAATGGACAGACCAGTGCTTTTGCTGTTCGTTAGGCCTACTCATCTTTTTGGCTGACGAAGTGTAAATGCGTGCTGTTGCGTTCCCGATTGCGTCTGTCTTCACTTGAAGCCTACTTCGAAGATGAGATGCCTGTGAGAAGGGCCCGATTACGTGACGGGAATTAGCTAATAAGAATTGAGGTATCCGAGGGAGCCGTGTGAGTGAGAGGTGCTTCGGAGCAAAGCGATTGGCAGCCGGGAGGAAGGAATTATGATTATTTTATTCAGCTCAATGGCACAACTGCCACAAGGCATGGACTATTTTAGGGGGCATTGTATGTCCAAACGTGGGAATGCATAAATAACTCAAAATGAAGCATATAGGAGGACCTGTTTCTTTGTTAACTGCTCAACACAGAATAGCTGCATGTGCGCACTCCTTTGGAAATCCTTTGGAGAAAATATCCTTTCTATTTTATTCAGCTATGTTCAATTGTAGTCTTCATATTCTAAAATAATGCCGCGGAATTCTAAGCAAATCTTGTCTGCTAAATGAACTAGTGTAGCCCACAGCCATACGGCATAGCGAGATCAGGGCCTCACATAAAGGACAACTCGGAGTATGCTATTCTGTTCCACTGAAATAGACGACATTTTCTTCATATCATGTTTCTTTAGAACTGCCTAAAATAAATAATGGATTAACTGTGATGGTGTAGGCTATATTACATGGATTTATTACACTTTTTTTCAAGAAGGATTATTTCTTAGTTTTGATGTCTTCACTTTTATTCAACAATGAAGAACATAGTTTAAAGAATTTCAGAGAAACCCTTGAATCAGTAGGTGTCCAAACCTTTGACTGGTACTGTATGTATTCTGTATTTACAGAATTAATCTGCAGAGATTCTTGACTTTGCTCAGCAAATGGTTATATTAAGAAACATGACGCTCATAGTATACAGTACCACATGTTGTATCATAGTATATAGTATGAGTTTGAGCTTCTTCTTTCTTCTCTCCAGTTGTATACGGCGTATGTGGAGACCCAGGAGGCGCTGGAGCTGCAGCGTGTGGAGAACAAACGGGTGAATAAGTACCTGGATGACATAGTGCAGGAGGTGGAGGCCAAGGGTCCCGTCCTCAAACGCCAGCGGGACGAACATGAGCGCATGCAGAAGTCTGTGGCCAGCCTGTCGGCCAAGCTGGAACAGGCAGTTAAGGTGTTTTTTTAAAATGTATTTATCGTTTGTGAATTTGTTATACAGTACCAAAAATCCTGCTGTAAGTCAAACGGAGGATATGTGAGGATAGTTAGAAACCAATGTACAGTCAACTCCTGATTAATGCAAGGTTTTGAACTGCACTAAAACTGCACTAAACCAGATCGTGCAGATTGTCCAGCGTAAGTGAAAAGAATGTGTTTGAATTGTAATTGGTGAACTGCACTGCAATGTATTTGAGTTGGTATTGGTGAACTGCACTGCTGATGCCGTGCACTTATGAAAGTCCACTATATACGTTCTGACACACTATAACTGGTTACTATGTGTTTCAGGAGGTGCAACGTCTGCAGAAGGTGACTGACGAGGCCAACAAGCACTCTTCTGTCCTGGAGAGAGACAACCGTAGGTCTGAGGTGCAACTGGCAGACATGGCACAGCAGGTGGGACATCCTATATTATCTCTTTTAGTGAAGCCTCACTGCTTTTCTTAACATCACCTCTAAAACCTCAGTGCTGTCATAGAATTATGTGTGAAAAAAATCTATACAAATGTTGATTATAAAAAAAGTGACTCTTGTAGGTATGACTGTTCGGACATAATCAATAGCTTTTTCACCCCATACCATTACCCACCAGATCCGTGTCCTACTCATTGAGCTGGAGGAGGCACGTGGCAACCACGTAGCATTCGATGAGGAGGTGAGCTCTGCTGACATCAGCAGCACGTCGGAGGTCATCACACAGCACCTGGTGACGTTCCGTGGCGTGGAGGAGCTCCAGCAGCAGAACCAGCGCCTCCTGGTGGCCCTCCGAGAGCTCAGCGACGCACAGGAGAGAGAGGAGACTGAGACCACAGGCACCAAGTGCGATATACTTGTCCATGTTCTTTGCTGATCATTTGAGTTTTGCTGATTTGGAATAGTATAAGCATTATGGCGGTAGCTCCTGCTCCACCTTTCCTTTTGATTTTCCCTGTCAGCAAAATGTTTCTGTTCTCTGTGGATAGATAAAGGTCATTGTATTCTCCCTCCAGGCGCAGTGAGCTGGAGCGGAGTCTGGAGAAGGCCCAGGCAGAGCTGGAGGCTCTGAGGGAGCAGCGGAGCCACCAGATGCAGCTGGCTGAGTCCATTGTCAGGCAGAGAGACATGTACCGTGTGCTGCTGGCTCAGGCCACTGGAGTCAGCTTCCCTCAGCAAGGTGGGGTTCACATACATTTCCTTCTTCACGGCCTGATGAGGCTAGTGTAGCCAAACCTTTGTAAATGTGGGTGCAGGAATAAAGCACGCGAGCAACATATACCCTGTGTAGCCTTTTGGTTCTTTATTGCTAGTCAGTTTTGGCCCAGCTCCGGTGGAGAACTTTTAGATTCGTATGTTACCTACACACTGACCCTTTGACCTCTTGTCTCAGGTGCAGCACCCGAGGAATTCTCCCTGACCTCCACCCCCCACCGCTCCCCAGCTGTCACCCCCACCACAGCCGCGCCCACTGGAATCATTACAATGGCGACAGAGTCAACTGAGGCGGTGGAGGCCAAGGCAGCCCTCCGACAGGTGAGCCCACATAATTCTCACCCTTTTGCCCTCAGAACATCCTCAACTTGTCAGGGCATGGACTCTACAAAGTGTCAAAAGCGTTCCACAGGGATGTTGGCCCATGTTGACTCCAATGCTTCCACAGTTGTGTCAAGTTGGCTGGATGTCCTTTGGGTGGTGGACCATTCTTGATACACACGGTAACCTGTCAAGGGTGAAAAACCCAGCTGCTTTGCATTTCTTGACACAAACCGGTGCACCTGGCACCTACTACCATACCCCATTCAAACGCAATGGCATAGAGTATTTCTCCCTCAACAGTTTTCCGTGTGGGGTGCGCAACTGAATAGTAGGAAGGTGCTCCAAATGTTTTGTACACTCGGTATATATGCAACATTGTCTGTCCTTCTGTCGCATCAAACCACCATTTTATGATAGATCACAAACAATATCCTTCAATCGGGTTGATAAAAAATTGTTGCTGTACTCTTATCTGAAGGAACGTCTTGTTTGCTGTGTGTGTAGTTGCAGGAGGTGTTCTCCTCCTATAAGAGGGAGAGGTCTGAGAGTGACAAGGCCCTGGCGGAACAGACTGAGAAGCTACATGAGCAGGTGTCTGACCAGAGATCACAGAATGCCAAGATATCCACCCAACTGGAGTTTACCTCCAAGAGGTAAGAGCACTGCACATCACTCTCAGGACACTACACAAGACAATATCACATGATGAGGTAGCTTGTCTTTTTCTTTGAACTCAGGAGTATGACTTCACAATATTTTAGCAAACTTTGCTTGATAACTAACGGAACCTGCTTGGCGACTTACTCCCCCCCCCCAGGTATGAGATGCTGCAGGATAATGTGGAGGGCTACAGGAAGGATATTGCCTCTTTGAAGGAGAAGGGACAGAAGATGGCTGCTGTAGCCCAGAAGAATGAGCAAACTGTTAACACCTTGACAGAGGACCTGAGAGTTGCACAGGAGAAACTCAACATGGCAGAGGTGTGTGTTTGTGTGTGTACCTCATGTTTGTGTGTCCCAAGCCTTTTGTTCATTGTGTTAGACAGACAATACTTAGTCTCTCTCTCTTTCGTAATGTGTGTTAGTGTTTTGCTCCGTCTTTAGTATACATGCATTACATCTAGTTTCTAAGCCACAGTGAGCTGTGCTGACACCGTTCTCCCCCAGGGTCGTGCTGAGAGCCTCAGGAAGGAGAGGGATATGCTGAAGCTAGTGGAGTCCAGACTGACCCAGGAGAAAGAGACCATGCAGACCCAACAACGAGGACAGAACATGCTGCTCACCAATCTCAAG
The DNA here is from genome assembly GCF_023373465.1 of Oncorhynchus keta. Taxonomy (NCBI): domain Eukaryota; kingdom Metazoa; phylum Chordata; class Actinopteri; order Salmoniformes; family Salmonidae; genus Oncorhynchus; species Oncorhynchus keta. Next base: position 18,059,888 of record NC_068446.1, read on the forward strand.
ACCATACAGGTTTACACACACGCCATGTGCTTGCCTATACACAAACACCAATGTCAAGACAATGGAAACAACTCAAACTAACCACTCATAAAATGGTTGAGGCACTGTTCTCTCTCTCTCTCTCTCTCTCTGCATTAGTCTGTTTTAACGTTCCACTCCCTGTGTGCTCATCCAGGCCACATTGGAGCGCTCAGAGACGGACACCAGGCAGCGCATGAGCGCCCAGATAGAGAAGCAGGAAAGAGAGATCGGCCAGCTGCAGAAGAGACTGGGGCACGATGTGGAGCAACGCCACCTGCTGGGCAGAAACCAAGATGTAAGTCCCTGATACCTCTTCTCAGTGCCAACCACAACCCCCTCTACCTGGATTCTATTTTCTATCTTTCAGCTTTCTCTAATATCACACTTATTCATTTTTCCCCCAGAGACTTGCTTCAAAAAGGCAGCACTCAAAGCATTTGTACATGCATTTACATTACATTTACATTTAAATCATTTAGCAGACGCTCTTATCCAGAGCGACTTACAAATTGGTGCATTCACCTTATGACATCCAGTGGAACAGCCACTTTACAATAGTGCATCTAAATCTTTTAAGGGGGGTGAGAAGGATTACTTTATCCTATCCTAGGTATTCCTTAAAGAGGTGGGGTTTCAGGTGTCTCCGGAAGGTGGTGATTGACTCCGCTGTCCTGGCGTCGTGAGGGAGTTTGTTCCATTGGGGGGCCAGAGCAGCGAACAGTTTTGACTGGGCTGAGCGGGAACTGTACTTCCTCAGTGGTAGGGAGGCGAGCAGGCCAGAGGTGGATGAACGCAGTGCCCTTGTTTGGGTGTAGGTACTGAGGTGCCGTTCCCCTCACAGCTCCGTAGGCAAGCACCATGGTCTTGTAGCGGATGCGAGCTTCAACTGGAAGCGAGTGGTGAGAGTGCGTGGTGAGGAGACAGATTCTCGCCACGCCACCTGGTAGGAGCGACCTGTCAGGTAGGACGCAATCCAAGCGTGGTCCGCGCCAGAGATGCCCAACTCGGAGAGGGTAGAGAGGAGGATCTGATGGTTCACAGTATCGAAGGCAGCCGATAGGTCTAGAAGGATGAGAGCAGAGGAGAGAGAGTTAGCTTTAGCAGTGCGGAGCGCCTCCGTGATACAGAGAAGAGCAGTCTCAGTTGAATGACTAGTCTTGAAATTTAAAAAAGGAGAGGAAGGGGTTAATTTAATCTATGGTGCATACCAGTGGAGGCTGGTGGGGGAGGAGCTATAGGAGGACAGTTGCATTTGTAATGGCTGGAATGGAATAAATGGAACGGTATCAAATACATGGAAACCACGTTTGATTCTGTTGCGTTTATTTAATTCCGGCAGAGCAATGAGCCCATCCTCCTATAGCTCCTCCCACCAGCCTCCACTGATACGCACCATAGATTAAATGAACCCCTTCCTCTCCTTTTTTAAATTTCCAGTTGCAGCTGATGGATGCCAAAAGGCAGCTGGAGACCCAGACAGGCCTGCTCCAGAAGACCAGGGATCAGCTGAGTGCTGCCCAGCTGGAGATGAGCTCTCTCAGGCTGCAGCAGGGCAGTGAAGAAGGTGGCCGTCCATCCCTGGGCTCCCAAAGCTCCCCGTCCATTCCCATGGGCCTCAAAGGTAAGAGTACACACAATGTTACAGAATCAACCTCAGTGCCTTCTGAGACCTCAGAATGTTCAGGAACCACTCATAAAAGTTTTTATATCCTGAGAATGTTGGAATGGCTTTAATGTGTATAGTACTCAGTTGGAGTTTTCCTCAAGACGGGCACGTACAGAATTGCTATTTTCAAATAGTCTCTGATTCATATTTTTCCAACTGCCAAGCTGGTCTACAATTAATTGATTTAGGCCAGTCTAACATTCTCTTAATTGTTTCCTTAAAGTTGTGGGATGTTATTCTGCTTTTCCTTGTGTAGACATAAGTCAGGTCGGTGTCTATAGCCATGCTTTCATTAGGTCGTCTTATAGTATTTTATAGGAAATGTAGTAAAACAAGCTAACTAAAACCCTCAAACAGGCCTGGAGGGTGAGTGTTTCTGGTGCCTGCACCATTAGCAGTGTTATGGTAGTATCATTAGGGTTCACCACAGGGATCATTTTTATGCTGCCCATGACACCTGTGACTTCAGTCTGTGGCACTTACACCTCTCTCCCTCTCTCTTTCCTTACCTCTCTGCTCCTCGTCCTTCTTCACTCCCCCCTTTCCTCTAACCTCCCCAGGACTCCATGGTTCAAAAGGGGACTCTGAGGATCTGCGTGGCCGCCTGGGGCAGGCCGAGACGCAGGCAGAGGAGCTGGCAGAGCAGTTGAGGACAGCCACCTCCAGCAAAGAGCAGTACAGAGCCATGGCCCAGAGCCTAGAGGAGTCCATGGATAAAGAGAAGCAGGTCAGGACTCTACCCTGGCCCCTAACCCCTTAGGCGTGTACCAACCCTTAGTAGCATGCCACCCTATCCCCTAACCCCTTAGTAGTGCAGTTCCATAAGCATTTTAGCCCCAAATCTCTCACTCGCTTCCTCTCCTCGTTCCTCTCTCTAGGTGATGGAGCAGGCTCGGTCCTCCATGGAGGAGCGTGTAAAGGAGGCTCAGGAGCAGCACCGTCATCTGGAGAGAAAGCTCCTGGAGGCAGAGAAGGAGAAGCAGGGCCTACAGGAGGAGAAGAGGAAAGCCCTGGCCTCTGTAGAGCAGCAGGTATGAAGCAGACATCTATGCCCTTATTGAAAATCTCCTCACTGTATAGCTGATACATTCAGTAGTATTTAACCACATCCAGTAGGTGCTGGGTTCACACAATGCCGGCGTCCTCATTGTTCCATGTTGAAGATATGAACAGATTCCTGTTTTCCTTAACCCTGTGTGTGTCAGGTGGCTGAGCTGAGGAGGAGTCTGAGCAGTGTGCAGGCGGACCACCAGGAGGCACTACAGAGGGCGGTGGTGGCAGCAGCCCAGGAACAGCAGGCCATACTGGACAGCCAGGAGCAGGTGAGATGGAGGCTTGGGCGTTGGCGAATTGGCCCTGATCGAGTTGTAGTGATATGCCAACTTTTCACAAGGCATATCTGACCAAGCTATTTGCCACCTTGTTTCCCACTTTCCTGCTATAGAGCATTACCTAGCTTGATTGTCGCTAACCCAAGTAAATGTCAACTATGATAATGTAGCATACATTATCAACCATTCATTAAGTACTGTATTACAGCTAGGTCGTCAGATAAAGCTAGTCTGTAATGCTGGTCTCTCCTCTTCTCCCCCTCCCAGGCCACGCTGGTGTCGGAGGCGCAGGATAAGTACGAGCGTGAGATGATGCTTCACGCTGCAGACGTGGAGGCCCTCCAGGCAGCGAAGGCCCAGGCTCTGCAGGCAGCCACGCTCAGACAGCAGCTGGAGGAGAGGGCTCAGAGAACCTCTGCTCAGCTACTGGAGGCCAGAGTCTCCTGGGAGGAACAGGAGAGGATCCTCAAGGTAGGTAATAGCAGTCGATTGATTAGATGGCAGTCAAGGGAAACGCTTATATTATGAATAATAGATATGGTGTTTGTTGCAAATGGTTTGACGTGTAGATGATGATGGTCAAATAGATTTTTACACTTCTGTGTTGATGTTGGAAGCTAGCTAGTGATTGCGAACTCCCACTAGTTTGCAGGGGTTGTGCTGCTTACGTAGCTGGTGTACACCACGAGGCTATAATGTACATTTCTCTCTCGTTGTCAGGAGGAGATGTCTAAGGTGGTGTCTCGCTCTGAGGAGCTGCAGAGGCAAAACAGCCTCCTCCATGAACAGATTCAGACCATGAGCAGCAAGATAGCCGCCACCCTGCAGCGCCAGGTCAACGAGAGCCCTCTGAACATCTCCCTCACTGAGCAGGGAAAGTCTCAGGACCAGGTCCTCGAGATACTCAGGTAATGGTCTCTCAGCCCCTCCCTCGATCTGTCTCTTTGCAAAGCAAGAGCAAGTCTGCCATTTAAAGCCAATTTCATGCAATCACTACACTTCTGCAATACCTTTTCTCTCATCATATCTTCTGTCCCTTCCCTGTCGTGATGCAGGTTTGTGCGTCGGGAGAAGGAGATAGCGGAGTCACGGTTCGAGGTGGCCCAGGGAGAAAGTCTTCGTCACAGGCTGAGAGTGGAGCACCTGGAGAGAGAGCTGAGAGAACTGCAGGAGAGCTTTAGTGCTGAGCGGGAAAGGATGCAGGTGAGCTGGACAATATGGACAGCCAATGGTTTATGGGGGGGGGTTCCTGGACCCAGATTAATCCTATTTCTAGACTAAAAAGACATTTCAAAATCAGAGTGGTGAAAAAACCCACAGATTTTGTTGTCTTCATGATGAAATCGTTCGTTAGTATCTCAGACACCACTGGGACGATTTTGACTAGACTTGGGGTAAATGATGCGTCTTGCCATAGGTCTGGCATTTCCTAAATTACTGATTAGTCCAAGGGGAGCGCTATAGTAATTCCAAACTTCGAACAAACATATCACCTGTCCCATTTGAGCAACCGTCATGACATTGTGTACATATATGCATCTCCTCATGAGAAACCATAACCTCTGCCCATTAAGAAAAAGTGAACATTTTGATAGGGTGTGAAGACAATCATTTTATAATTATTATATATATTTTTTAACCTTTTATTTAACTAGGCAAGTCAGTTAAGAATAAACTCTTATTTACAATGACGGCCAAACCCGGTCGATGCTGGGCCAATTGAGCGCCTTCCTTCCTATGGGACTCCTAATCACGGCCGGATGTGATACAGCCTGGATTCGAACCAGGGACTGTAGTGACTCCTCTTGCACTGAGATGCAGTGCCTTAGACCGCTGCGCCATTCGGGAGTCCCGCTTCCGAATGGCGAGCTCAGGGCCAGGATCTCCTTCCACAGAGACATCAGGGACTGTAACATAATCTGTTTCAGGAAATCATGGCTCTCTCTGGATATACTGTCCCCGTACATACAGCCAGCTGGTTTCTCAGTGTATCGCACAGACATGAATAAGGAACTCTCCGGGAAGAAAGGTGTTGGAGTATGTTTCATGATTAACCACTCATGGTGTGGTTGTGATAACGTATTTTGTTCACCCGACCCTAGAATACCTCACAATCAAATGCCGACCGTATTTCCTCCCAAGAGAATTCTCTTCTGTTATAGTCACAGCCGTGTATATTCCCCCTCAAGCCGATACCATGACGGCCCTCAGGGAACTACACTGGACTTTATGCCAACTGGAAACCACATATCCTGAGGCTGCATTTATTGTAGCTGGGGATTTTAACAAATCAAATTTGATGAAAACGCTATCGAAGTTCTATCAACACATTGACTGTAGTACTCATGCTGCTAAAACACTCGACCACTGCTATTCTCTTTTCCGGGATGCCTACAAGGCCCTCCCTTCGGCAAATCAGATCACAACTCCATTTTGGTCCTCCCTCCCTTCCTATAGGCAGAAACTCAAACAGGATGTACCCGTGCTAAGGTCTATTCAACGCTGGTCTGACAAATCGGAATCCACGCTGCAAGATTGTTTTGATCACGCGGACTGGGATATGTTCCGGGTAGCCTCTGAGAATAACATTGATGTATACACGGGCACGGTGACTATACACGGACACTGTGAGTTCATCAGGAAGTGTATAGGGGATGCTGTTCACGATGTGCTTATAACCTACCCAAACCAGAAACCGCGGATAGATAGCAGCAACGCGTTAAACTGAAAGCATGAGCCACTGCATTTAACCATCGCAAGGTGACTGGGAATATGGTCGAATACAAACAGTGTAGTTTTTCCCTCCAAGGCAATCAAACAGGCAAAACGTCAGAACAGCGACAAAGAGGAGTCGCAGTTCAAAACGGCTCAGACACAAGACGTATGTGGCAGGGTCTACAGACTATTATGGATTACAAAGGGAAAACCAGCCACGTCGCGGACACCGTCTTGCTCCCGGACGAGCTAAACACCTTCGCCCACTTTGAGGATAACACAGTGCCATCGACGCGGCCCGCTCCCAAAGACTGTGGGCTCTGGTTCTCCGTGGCCGACGTGAGTAAGACATTTAAGCGCGTTAACCCTCGCAAGGCTGCTGGCCCAGACGGCATCCCTAGCCGCGTCATCAGAGCATACGCAGATCAGCTGGCTGGAGTGTTTATGGACATATTCAATCTCTCCCTATCCTAGTCTGTTGTCCCCACATGCTTCAAGATGTCCACCATTGTTCCTGTACTCAAGAAAGCAAAGGTAACTGAACTAAATGACTATCATTCCGTAGCACTCACTTAAGTCATCATGAAGTGCTTTGAGAGGCTAGTTAAGGATCATATCACCTATACCTTACCTGACACCCTAGAGCCACTTCAATTTGCTTACCGCCCCAATAGATCTACAGACAATGCAATCGCCATTGCACTGCACACAGCCCTATATCATCTGGACAAGAGGAATACCTATGTAAGGATACTGTTCATTGGCTACAGCTTCTTAGCCTTCAACACCATAGTACCCTCCAAGCTCATCATCAACTCAGGGTCCTGGGTCTGAACTCCACCCTGTGCAACTGGGTCCTGGACTTCCTGACGGGCTGCCCCCAGGTGGTGAAGGTAGGAAACATCACCTCCACTTCACTGATGCTCAGCCCCCTCCTGTACTCCCTGTTCACCCATTACTGCGTGGCCATGCACGCCTCCAACTCAATCATCAAGTTTGCAGATGACACAACCGTAGTAGGCCTGATTACCAACAATGACGAGACAGCCTACAGAGAGGTGGTGAGGACCCTGGCGGAGTGGTGCCAGGAAAATAACCTCTCCCTCAACATCAACAAAACGAATGAGATGATCGTGGACTTCAGGAAAAAGCAGAGGGAGCACGCCCCTTTCCACATTGACTGGACCACAGTGGAGAATGTGGAAAACTTCAAGTTCCTTGGCATATACATCATTGACGATTTTGAAATGGTCCACCCACACTGAAGAAATGTGGCTTGGCCCCTGAGACCCTTACAAACTTTTTTACAGGCATCACCACCTGGTACGGCAACTGCACTGCCCACAACCGCTGGGCTTTCCAGAGAGTGTTGCGGTCTACCTAATGCATCACCGGGGGCAAACTGCTTGCTGCTTGCGTACTCCTTTACTAATTTCATATGTATACACTGTATTCTATTCTACTGTATTTCAGTCAATGCTGCTCCGACATTGCTCGTCCTAATGTTTATATATTTCTTAATTCCATTCTTTTACTTTCAGATTTGTGTGTATTGTTCATTAAAATTACATTTGAATTGTCACTAATTGGCTGCGTCATTAGTGGCAGACATGTTTACTGTTGCCTTGTTCATGAATGAAGAGGGTGTGGGTGATGAGAGAAATGGCAGCTCAAAATGATCATGTCACCTAAGTGCTCTTTATGACCTTTAACCCCTGACCCCAGGT